>NC_086250.1:20875433-21190953 GCF_021018805.1 Prinia subflava | reverse complement strand
TGTCCTTTCACATAGCTGCTTTGTGGTGCAGAATTGTACTCAGGTGTTGTACTACTGAAGAATACATTTCCTTAGGCAATCCATAAATGAGTCATTAGTTATTCCCCTGATCCACCCTCAAAGTGCCCAGTCATGCAGAGGGCTGGCATGCGCCTGTTGAGCCCTTGACCCACTGGGAACCTTAAATGTGTGAGGCCTTTGGAGCTGGCTAATTTCGGCTCTTGGCCTGGCCGTCAGCAAAAGGAGTGTATATCTCAAAGGCAGTCAATAAATTCAGCATTTGAAAAAATGAATATTTAATTTATGTAAAGTTGCAGTATCTGCTTTTGAAGGCTTAAGAATTTGGCAGGCCAAAACTGTTGCAGTGGTGATTTTCTTTTACTTGCTTTCTTCCAGGCTTGGGGCTGATCAGCTCTTTCTGAGAACAGTATTAGCAGGGTCATGACAGGTAATATTCTGAGTTTTAACAGGAAAAAAGCAGATTATTTTCCTCTCCTTTTTTGTGCTCCTCTGCATACAGTCAGTTTCCATTAAAGACCCTTAAGAGCAGGAGTTACATATATATATAGCATGTGAATCTAATGCTTCCGTTATTGGCTTTGGAATATTTTAAGATGGAATCTCAAACCTGATAGCTTTGCCGGCTTTCTTTATTCCACAAAAATTTGTGCAAAGGCTAGATATACTACTCTCTTTTTAAACTGGGTGTACAGGAGATTTTTCTCGATGAATGTGGCATTCATGATGTTAATACTGAAATGCTAAATGCAGTTGCAGCAGCAGTGTTTAAGAGCATGAAAAGAGGTTTCATGTACTTGAAATCTATCAGACTAGAAAGCAATCACTAATTACAGCTCAATCTCTTTATCTTGCACAAAACAACTTGAATGGTGACTTAATTATATCATCCTTAGATGATACTGTCTGGTGGGAAGAATACTGAGTGTGGTTGGTTTCTCTAAGCTAGGGGAAAAGGAATATAAAGAATCAGTAGCTAAAATGTGGAGACAGTCACACAAACTGTTGGATGTCACTGAAAAATTTTATTGGAGAGAGCCAGTGAATTGCATGCTCTCAGGGATGTTTGAGGCTTGCTTTCTCTCTCTTTGGAGAGTAGATGTTAGTCCAATGCAATGAGTGGAAAAAGGAAAGTGGCGATGTCTGAATGAAATCTAACTGCTGCTGTCTTACTGAGCTTCTCAGACAGATTAATATGAGACTCCTCTGGTCTTGATTTAAAAATAAACCAACACTTAACATGAAACCAAAAAAAACCCCAGCCTAATGAGGATTTTGAGTTTGGTGGCAGAGTGTGTTCTGAGTGCCCCAGTGGCTCTTCTGGGCTGTCAGTCAGTGACTTGCTGTGCCCAGCTGTTCCGTGTTTCACTGTCCCTGTGATGACTACAAGCTACTGAGGCTGTTGTGGTGTAGGCACAGCCGCTCTTCCTAGTGCTCCCAGCTCATTCCTGGTGGTGTGAAGGAATGGGACGGAACCTGGGTTGGGGGTAGGTGGGCACAGGGTGGAGGGCAGGGATGAAAGTGAAACAGGGCAAAATTGGTGGAGCATGTACAGGAGCTTTGGAATGAAGGCATGGTGGAAGGACTGTGCATAATGAAGTAGAGTCATTGGTGAATGCTGACAGGAGGCTAAAGATGGGGGAGAAGACAGGGGTGAATGGGCTGGATGAATTAAGTTCAATAACTGGAAAGATATCCACAGCTGGGAATTGAACACAGGCATTAGTATGTCTGTTGGTATGTCAACGTGGAAAAGAAAAGGTTTCTACTGTTACGAGCTGTTGTGTTAATACAATAGGAGATGGTGCCACAAGCAATCAGCTGTATAGGATGTAGGCTACTGCTCAGTGTTTTAGTTTTTGTGTCCAGTCTATACAAAATTAGTAACAAATATTTTGTCACTGAACTTCCAGTGTTTGTTTTGGTCCGAAAGCCTCTGTTTCATGCGAATCTTGGGCACTTTGGGATTTGTAACAGTTGCTGTCCTGCTTTCCCCATACCTCTTCCGTTTTCACTGCTCTGCTGATAACCTCTCTAAATCAGTATGGGCCCACTGTAACAGGGGCTGAAGAACAAGTAGATGCATATCACACTGTAGCTGTGTGGTAAAGACACATTCAGTAGGAGACTTCTGTAGTGTTTGTAGAAAAATTGTAATGCAAATTATATTCTTTCTGGATGAAGTAAACTAAATTGCTGTGGTGGCATTATATACTTTGGCATATGGTAGGAGGCGGGTGTCTTGCAAGAGGAGGGGTTACTTAGCTGTGTTTCTGAAGATACTTGTCAGTGTTTACTAGTTTCTGGTGTCTTTGGAGTTGATTTCATTCCATCGGAGAAATTTACTTCTAGAGTTCTAGTCTGACTAGTCTTTTAAATTTTTTTCCAGATCGAGAGGATCAGTCCATCCTTTGCACGTGAGTATTTCCAATTGTCAGTTTGTCTGCATGTCAAAATTTGTGTTTTCACATTCTTGGTGGAAGAACTCTCATAATTTTACGTCCTGGTAGTGGAATTACAGAATCAGGTAATAATGGAGAGTCAAGTAAAGTCCCACTACAGTTCCTCCAGTATATAATACCTTCTGCAAAATAATTTTTGTAATAAATGGAGGAAGGGTGGCTTTGAAATGGCCTCTATACTCAAACTACTAAAGAAATACAGCTTTGTCAGTGGAAAAGGCTTGGAGTGATCTTTCAGATTTGATGCGGCTGTTATGTTTAAGTACGTGCATACTGATGAGGCTGATAGAGTAACAGATACTCTTGATGCAGCAGTTTGTCTTCTAGACACAGTAAAATTGATTTGCCTTCAGCCTTGTTTAAGGAATTGGCACGTTTCTTCTTGCAGTCAGGAGGGTTCCATTTGAAAGATTTACTTCATTACCTTTCACCCTAACTTCTGCAGCAGCCTCTAAGCTATTCCTCAGCCACTCGACAGTCTTTGTATCCAAGTGACTAGAAAGCATAGTTCTTTATTGCCTTCCATACTGCAGTGTAGCTGCAGCTCAGCTTTTTTTCCCTTGGTTTTAAGGGAGGTGCTGCAATGGCCAGAATACAGTTAAGGCTGTTGGTAGCCCTTTTGGGCTACCCTTTGGGGAAATATGATAATATTCCTTTACATCTTGTTTGTGGATAACATGCAGAATTTTCTTTATAGAGGTGAATCAGGAGCTGGTAAAACAGAGAACACCAAGAAGGTCATTCAGTATCTGGCTCATGTTGCTTCCTCGCACAAGTCCAAAAAAGACCAGGTAAGAACTAAGTTTAATGATGCTTTATTGCTCTGCTGAATTTGGACACTAAATATATACTGGCTGATGTTGGTAAAAGACATTTTGCGCAGTAGAAGCATAGATGTTAACATCTGTCAGGGGATTGAGGAGGTCAGTGAACTATGAAACAATAAGTCTGTCCAAAATTGCAAGTCAGGGAACACTGTTCAAAGTCATAACTCCTTTGAATTCAGT
This sequence comes from Prinia subflava, assembly GCF_021018805.1. Taxonomy (NCBI): domain Eukaryota; kingdom Metazoa; phylum Chordata; class Aves; order Passeriformes; family Cisticolidae; genus Prinia; species Prinia subflava. Next base: position 21,187,466 of record NC_086250.1, on the reverse strand, counting down.
GGATCTAGAGTGAGCATAAACTCATCCACAACCCTTTGGATTCATGAGCAAGTGATGGGCAAGAGCTGCTATAAATGCATCATGTGGATGTATTGCTTATAACCAGTCTAGGCAGTTGAAAACTGATCCTTCCGTGGAGGAGTTGTCTCTGTTCTTCTGTACCCTTGTAGATTAGGTCTGGCCATTACATGTACTGTCCCAAACCGGAGAATACAATGATAGGCTAATGGACGTCAGCTGAAAACTTAGAAATGGTAGAAAAACATTAAAAGGGGGGGAGAAACAGCCAAGTGTTAGGAACACGTGAGAGGAGGGTGGTGATTATGGTGGGAGGACTTTAAAGATGTCTCACTTATATTTTTTTCCCCCTCCCTCTCCCCCGATGGACTATTGCCGAATTCTTCAGTTGTATCCTCGTAGGTGAGCTGCACGTTTACTGCACGTTCTGCACCAGGAATGCGTTTTCTGTCCCATTGTGTGATTTTTTTGAGCAGCTTTTCACTCCACACCAATATCACTTTCTGCAGCTAAAGCAAATCCATAAACAGTTCACAATTTTTATTTTTTTTTGTGTGGTGCACAGTAATCTTTTTGTAAGGATGTTCAGTTGGAGACTGTAGTGATATCAAGAATACTTGTATTCTGTCCTCAATACTAGTTTGCCTTTAAGATTTTTCTTGCAGGGTTTTCCCGGATACATACCATTTTAGAAGTATTCCTCCAGGACAATAGGACTGGACAAGCCTTTCCTAGAATCTTAAACATAGAGTGTGTGTGGTGTTCCTAGTAAGATTAATGTACTTAAGTGTTTAGCCAGGGTGTTTTAGGACTGTGGTCTTGTTTTCCAGATCTAAACACGTTGGAAATGTTCATTAATGAAAACCAAGCGCCAGGTGTGTCCACTGCATCTCTACAGAAGAGTTTTCCTATAGTAGCTTAATGTGTAGGCATGTCTAATGCATGTGGAGTAAATAAATAAGAAGACATTTTTGCATGCAGGCACACTGCGTGTGTGCGTGCACATAGTAGTAACGAACTTCTGGAATTCTACCAAAAAAAACCCAAAAACCCCCAACGTTCTATGTGCCAAAATTTCAGACATATGAAGGCTTTTTCCATGGTCTGTCAGTAGTTATATTTAGAAACATTCTCCTTTCTTCTTTTTTTAAGTGTGGAAAATAGAATCATGAGGTTGAGTTAAGTATTCTTCCACTGCTTGTCCGTGAGTAAAATTTGAACTGCCAAAGCAGGACAGGCAGTCTGCTTAGGAGAATACAACAGTCCTAAGTTGGACTGGTGGGTGATTTGCCCAAGTTTGATATTTAGGTTTTTTTCCCTAAGTTTTGATTTTTTCAGAAATGCCCATGTTTTGTGGCTAAACTGACCTTACCAGAGGGGATTTAGAGCTTAAGCCTTTGTTAGTTAGCAATGAGTGTTCTCTGCAGCACTTATTTATGGAACAAATTTAGAGTCAGAATATAAGAGTTTATGAGGATGAATGTGTTTAATTTTTTGAGAATCTCAGGTATACTGGTCATGGAAGATTTTTGTCTTTAGGCACAGAACTTAATGAAGGATATTATAGAAAGTAGTGGTACTTTCTTTGCTGTGAACTTTTGGATGTAAACCAGTGTTTTTCCAAGTATCAGGGCAAAATCAGTTTTATAAAACAAATTCTTTAGCTCAGTGGTTCTGGAAGTAGTGGTGCATTCCACCATTCCCAGAGCATTAGTGTATATTCAGCTAAATGAGCTTCTAGCTGCATGGTGTGACTTCTAAGCACACTAAGGCTCCTTTTGGGGGATGTATTGAATCTAATTATAGAAACTTTTTTAAAAATTTGTTGAAACTTCTATTTATGGAAGTTGGAATCAATGTTTTCCCATGTTTAATCTCAGCTTCTCTACTGTCTTGTTAAATCATGTAATGATTTTTCAAGATGTGTTTGCAGCTAATGGGAAATTTGTGGGTAATAGTAGCTAATATTTTAATATTTGTAACAAAACTTCAGTTAGGGATGATCTTTCTCCTTCCCCCAACCAGCCACTGGTGCTGGGATTTAGTTTTTTGATAATCTCTCACATGACTGCAGAGAAGAATACAAAAGCAAATCCCTGAAGTGTAAAAAACAAAACAACAAACTCCAACAAATCAAACAAACAACTCAAACACCATTCCCCATATTTTTTTTTTTTTAATTCCATGCTGTTGAAGGTAGATGTGATTTCTGGATGCCTTTCTTCATACTTTCTGAAGAATAAATAGCTGGAAAAACTTCTATCCTGCCTAGAAAACATTTCAGAAAGTGTATGAGATGCAAAAAATTCAGAGTGCAGGGTAGATATCAAGGATTTTAGTTGCTTTAAATTGGCATTGTAATTTCACAGCAGTAGAAAGAGAGCATACTGAAGTGTGTTGGAAACTGTCAACCACAGGCTGACAGACCCAGTGGCTTTTTCTGGTTCTGTTTTCATGAGGAATAATGCACATACTTCAAATGCATGCCAAGTGTTAAGCAAATTTGTTTCTGGTCAAGGAATGGCAATTACAAGTGCCAGGAAATTGTCAGCGTCTTAATGATAGGAACCTTAGAATTTTTAGAAAGCTTGTGATGGACAGCTCTGTCTTGTAATGGTTTTGCTTTGCAAAATTGCCCATTGTATAAAAATAATGAAGTATCTTCCATCAGTGAAAGGTGACCATCAAAATTTAAGGTAAAAAATCCTCAACAAACTCCACCCAAAAACTTATAAAAAATTTTAAACATAATGGAATTGCCTTTTAAACAAAGATAGCATGCAGTGAGGAATGGGTACAGTAATTGCAGACACTTAGTCTTGCATGCTGTTACTGTGGCATGCTGAGAACTTGGATTTTCTCACTGTGTCATAGTGCTGAGGCAAATCAGGAGACCTCAGTGATTTGACCAACTCCTCAGCATTTTCCTTTCCCTAGAGCTTCATATTGTGGTGAGGCTGAGCTGGTATTCTGTATGCACATTGCTACCTTGGTATTTCAAGACACCTAATCACCTCTAAACTACAATTTACCATCATCTACTTGAAACTAATGACACTTTTTCCTGAGGTATTAAGTAACAGTAGGGTCTATTATATGTGGATTTGCATAAACTTCCGGTCTTTATGTAGCTAAGTATGGCCTCAGTTTTCATTTTAGCCCAATAATTAAAATTGATTTGATGTCAAAGCCTGATTTCTCTTCCCTCCTTGTTCCATAGTTGGGTTTAAGTGCTGTGTTGCTGTCATCTCTCACTTGAATAGTAACAAACTGCAGTTAGAAACACAGGCCTAAGACTTCACTGAAGGATGGGGGAGAGGATTGGTGTGAGGGAGCATTCATTCCAGTGTCAGTACATATGGCAGAACACAAGGGGAAATGTGACTACCACACAGTTTCAAGGTCTGAAACCTAGTTTCAAAGTATTTTTTCCTTGCCAATACCAGATATTGGGTCTGTTGTGAGACAGATGATGTCTCAGCTCAGGTCCCATACCAGGGCTAAGCTCCTTGCTAGATATATGTAACAGTGAATGAGAGTGTTTGCAGCGGCTACCCCTTCTGTGTATGTGCAGTTCCACCAGGGCTGGGGGTCTTGTTTGGCCTTGCACTTTGCAAGTGTGAAGTGATTGTGGAAGCAAAAAATAAAGACTTGTAGTTCATTGTACAGTTTCTCATGTATCTTTCTCTTTTTTTTATTCCCTGTATTTTTAGAGACACTGTATAAGAGCTAATCTGTCTTTGAGAACAAATGGGAACAATTTTCCTTTAGAAGTAACTTTAAATAGTTTCCCCATAATCCCAGTTCTCACAAATCAAACTTCATTTCCATCTGTTATGCACTGGCAGTCTTGAGTACTTACTGATAACTGCTAAAAAGAGAAACATTAATCTAAACTGTAATTTTGTGTCTCCAGAAGCTTTTTATTTGATCTTGAAATATAGAGAACTCCATGCTTTTAGCGCAGAGGACAAGCAGGGATAGGGATACATGTAGAGCCTGCAGGGAAAGGTGTTTCTGCTACAATGATCTAGTACTGGGCAGAGATAAAAGTACTGAATTTCTTTTTCTACAGTTCAAGCATTTTGTGTTCCTTGAGGGGAGGAGTGTGTAAATATGGCAGCAGAATGCAAGCAATCATGCAGTTTGTGGGATACCACTAATTCTCTTTTTTGTGTGTTTCTCCTTACAAAGAGAAACTTGTTTGTACTTTGTATGAGGTAGACTCTTAGAAAAGTGCAGACTTTTTGTGCTTGGTTTTTGTAAAACATTAGACCTTTTCAGACTAACTTCTTAACCTACTAGTAGCAGTGTTCAGATCTATCTTTAAGTAGCAAGACAGGATTTACCTCACTCTTCCAGCCTCTATGGCAGTACACTTCTGGGATGAGGGCCTGGTTTTGGATGGTGGTGTGGTTTTTACTTTGTCCCTGGGAAGTCTGCAGGATGTAACAGCCAAGTGACTTTGAAGGGCTTCTTGGTAACAAAAAGACATAATGGGAGGAAGAGAATGAGGCTTGTTTATGAATGTTTCCATTTAACCCAGATAACTAATGAGTCTCCTTTGAAGGTTTAAGGGATCATCTCCTAAGGTTTAATATGGCTTCTCTGCAGCAGATGCCAAACTAGTGTGAATTGAAACTGCAGTGCTGGTTTGACCCAAGGTTAATGCAGTGAACCGCTACCTACTTTATTAATTTTGGATTTCTCTCTAGGGAGAACTGGAGAGACAGTTACTCCAGGCTAATCCCATCCTGGAGGCCTTTGGAAATGCCAAGACAGTAAAGAATGACAACTCCTCAAGATTTGTGAGTATTATTTTGTTATGATTGTATTCGAAAAGTGCATCAAAAGTGTATTTTACACTTTCCAGAGTGGTCTGCTTTTGGGTGAATAGCTGTCAGGGATAGAGTAACTGAGTGACTTCCTTTAAATTAATCTGGGAAATTAATTTCATTCAGTGAATTATCCAGAGCAGATCTTTTAGGTCTCTAGAATGAAGAAACCAGACCCTGTGCCAGGATCATCTGTGCTGATTTCTATTGTAATCATTACAGTCAGTTTTATCCTAGAGAGCAAATACTCGTCCTTATTTTCCTTGCTCTGGAGAGCAATGGACAACATCTGAGAGGCAGATGGGGGGAAGCTGGAGTGAAATGAAATGGTTGAAGCTAACACTGAAAGAGGTGGAACTGTCAAGGTAGTGTAATGTGAAATTGAAGGGACCCTGGTTGTGGAAAATCTAGGCTGAAACATAGTGTGAGTTGTAGACTGTCACAATGACAGAAGTGTCTATAAGTGCTTGGTGTCTTTTTTTGTTCAATTGCTCTTGTGATCAGCAGGCATTGCCTATTGGCTGACCTTATGCTTTGCCTAAAACCTGCCTGAACTGTTTGGAGTTTCCTTTCCTGAATTAAAAAGAGAAGGTTTACCTCTGTTGTTTACTGTTGTGTCTTTATAAACACAAAGAATACTAATTTTAATGCTATTGTCTTCCTCTTAGGGCAAATTTATCAGAATCAACTTTGATGTCAACGGCTACATTGTTGGAGCCAATATCGAGACCTGTATCCTTCCTGTAACTTCTTGAAAGGTTCAAGGCTCTAGAGGTGTCAGGAATGCTACCTAGCAGTTTCTTCACAACTGACTTAGGTTGAGAAAGCAATTGGAAGCACTCTAACTTTCTGCTATCAAGATCACTGTTGTAGTCTCCTGTTTCCTCAATAGTACTTTGGGACCTTTGTGATCATGGTGCAGATCTTTTCTGAATGAATGAACGAATTCTAATCTAAAGAGATGAAATGCAGGCATAAACTGCGGCAGTATGAATGGATGTGGAATTTCGTAAGTCATTCTTGCTTCTGTCCAAGGCAAGTGGGGATTGATGTCTACTATTTTTTTTGCTTCTTACCAGTTAAGTCTCTTACCATAGTCATCATTCCGAAGCTGGCAGAACTGAGACCAGGAGCTCAATGCATTGTTGTCTGATAATGATTGCTAAGTCAATAGCCCTGTCAATTGGTATGAGGAGAACATCAGGTAGTTTTTTCCTTCTGCCACAGAATAGGAAGGGATTTGTATGTCCTGTCATGTGCCTTGACTCTCTGAAGATCTGCTGGAGAAGTCACGTGCAATTCGCCAGGCCAAAGAGGAGAGAACCTTTCACATCTTTTACTACCTGCTCTCTGGGGCAGGGGAGCATTTGAAGAGTAAGTATGATTGTGTTGTGAAGAGGCAGTCCCATAACTACAACAACAGAGGGTTCAGAACACTTGTAGACAAGTTCCTTCACAGTTCCTTCTTATCTGTCTTTTGGATCATCTCTCCTCTACTTCTTTCGTGCACTCATACATCCATCTGCCCTCCCCCTGCACTTCTCAGTTCCTGAAAACTTGCTTCTCTGGTTCCTTCCTGCACTTGTCTCCCTGCCAGCAATGACTCTACGCCCTTCCTTATATAAATCACTGTCCCATGTTTAGTCTAGTCGTGCATGATGTAAACCATTCTGGTGCAGGAATGGTCCTGCTGTGATGCACTGGGCATGTAACTGAGTGGAGCAAAACTGCAAGCCTCTAAGTAGCTCTAGCAGTCTGGAATCCCAGCACACCTTGTTTTAATACCTCAGCCTGGTAATCTGGGTCTGTGTTGTGCAAGAGCTGCAAATGGATCTGCAGGAATGACACAAGGAGAGGATTTTCTCATAGCTGCTACTGTTTCAAGAGTTAATATATTACCTTTTATCTGACTTGAAACAAATGAGGTATCTGAAATTAAGGGCAAATTTACTTCCAAGTTAATTCCCACTTTTTACAGATTTAAGACCTAATGATGAATGACACTGCTTTGGTGAAGTAGTCCAGAGGAATGAATAGGAAGAAATAACACAGAAAAACTGTGTTTATATAACATACATTAAATGTTCAGCCTGAAGTAGAACTGGGCTTAATCCTAGATTCATCCAGGAGCTGGTAGTGTATGCTAGTAAGAAATTTGATATTGGTGGTAGCTTGTTGTCTGTTAAAAAGAAAAATTCTCTAGCAACTTCTTTCTCATTTCTTTCCTAAGACGATCTGCTGCTGGAGCCTTACAACAAATACCGCTTCCTTTCCAATGGGCATGTTACAATCCCTGGTCAGCAAGACAAAGACATGTTTCAGGAGACCATGGAGGCAATGAAGATCATGGGCATCCCAGATGAAGAGCAGATAGGTATGAATATGCAAGGAATAAAAGAAGGAATAGGCCATGTCTCAATTTTTTTTTGTTCTGATGTTCTTTTTTTTTACTGTTGTTTTAGTTTGATATGTTAGCTTTTTGTTTAGGGATTTAGATGATTTTGTTTTGGTTGTGTCCATTCCTGCTGCCCCTGCCCCGAGTGACCACCTCAGGATCTACCAGCACAGTTTCAGATTATAGAGTTAACTTCAGAACAAGCAGCTAATAAAAACATGCTTCTGCTTGCTGTTTTTGTTCCCAATCTGAGGCTTGTATACCCAGTTTATAAAAAACACATCCATGAGACAAGAACCCTCTCATTCTTTTGTGCAGTGCATGGCTTCTGTGCTTCCACTGTCCCTTAGCAGTGGCTCTAAAGTATCTGGTCCAACCACTGCTGGATTAGTCCTTTGAAAATAGGCTGGTCATAGTGCCTTTATTTCCAGCTTAACACTGAACTGCTGATCAGAAATTAATATTGTCTGATTCTGGGAGCACAGTAGCATGACAGTGAAAATAGAATTGCACACAGCCAGCACAAAGCGCAGTGATATGTACTAACCAGAGCTCTGTACTCTCTCATTCATGATCTGCCCCACTGGTTGGAAATCAGTGTTCTGCAAAGTCTCACTTTTGAAATGTATGTGGTCTTCTAAAGCTAGGACTGTTACTCTCTACACTGAAGCAAGCAGGTATCTGTTGTGGTTTGAGGTCACCGCCTCCTCTACTGGAGGCTGCAAGTCTTGTGGCTGTAGGGAACGTTTATTTACCTTTGTCTTCTGCCCTTTACAGTCCAGCTGTTAAAATCCATGCTGTTGTTACTGACAGTTCAATACATTTCTTGATATCCTGAATCATTTGAGACTGAAACTTATGTACAGAGGTGAAGAGAAATTTGCCTAAACCACATTAAAGAAATGGTAGCCTAGTTCATTGTCAGGGTGTCCTGCTACGCTCAGGTTTTTGAGTTGTTTTTTTATGTGTGCTCTAGGGTATGTCTTTGCTTTCATGTAGACCAGTTATTGATTCCAGGCACTAGAACAAAAATAGCTTTAATATTTTATGGTTGCTGAGGAGCCTGTCCGGTGCCCTTTTTCCAAGATCCAGCCTAACCCTCCCCTGACACAGCTTCATGCAGTTCCCTTGGATCCTGTCATTGCTTACCAGAGAGATGGGTGCCTGGCCCTCCGCTTGTAAGGAAGCTGTAGGCTGCTGTGAAGTCCCCCCTCAGTCTCCTCCACCTGAACAACCAAGTGACCTCAGTTGGTCCTCCTAAGGCTTTCTCTTGACCCATCACCATCTTCATAGCCATCCTTTGGACACTACTAGTAGCTTTATATCTGTCTGATATTGTGGCACCCAAAACTGCACCCAGGACTTGAGGTGAGGCTGCACCAGTGCCGAGCAGAGTGGGACAATCACAAACGTGTATTTCTTTTCTGTTACTCCTAATGTAGCATAGATGGAGCCTTTGTTCACTCTCTTATCAAAAGGATGTTTTCTTAAAAGAAATATTTTTGTGATAGTGTTGTGATTTAACTCAGTTGGCAACTAAGCCCTACATGCCTGCTCACTCACTCCTGCCCAGTAGGCTGGGAGAGAGAATTGAGATAGTAAAAGTGAGAAAACTCACAGATCAAGATAAAGACAGTTTAACAGGAATAGCGAAAGCTGCACATGCAAGTGAAGCAAAGCAAGATGAGGAATTCATTCACCACTTCCCAGTGGCAGGCAGGTGTTCAGCCATCTCCAGGAAAGCAGGGCTCCATCACACAGTGACTTGGGAAAACAAACATTATCACTCCCAACATCCTTCCCTTCCTTTTTCGCTCAGCTTTATATGCTTAGCATGATGCCATGTGGTATGGAATATCCCTCGGGTCAGTTGGAGTCAGCTGTCCTGGCTCTGTCCTTTCCCATCTTCCTGTCCATCTCCAGTCTCCTCACTGCTGAGGGGTGAGGCAGAAGTGCTGTGTAAGCACTGTTCAGCAGTAACTAAAACACCCCTGTGTTATGAACACTTATTTCCGACACAAATCCAAAGCACAGCCCCATAACAGCTACTGTGAAGAAAATAGATTCTACCCCAGCCAAAATCAGCATAAACAAGTAGAAATTGGGGGACAAAAAATGCCTTTGTTACAAGATCTCCTCCAAGTGAGTGGCAATTTACTTTGCTCAAGGCAACTGGAAGCTATTATGCAATGAGCTTTGATTGATACATGGTGAAAATTGAATTGACACCATCTTCCCTGTCCTGGCATCTGATGGTTTGGCTTTTTTGACATGCATCATTTGCAGAGTGTGAATATATTATTAGCAATGGGGTGGGGTGCTTCAGCATGTAATTAGTAATAGTTACAGTACAGGCGCTTTTGCCCACATCCTGCTGCCTTCCGTACATCATAATGTGTGTCTGTAAGGACAACAGATCTTGGTCAGGGAACTGAAAGTGATACAGGGTTAAAGAAACAAAATCTTTAATTGAGGTGTACTCTTAACTGTCTCTTTGTTTTGTTCAACTGTAACTGTTGAGGAAAATTGAATACTGAATTCATTGCATGAATTTTGACCCTCAAGCAGAGGAAAAGTGTTTTATTAAAAAGATGATGTAGGTGGCACTTTACCCTCAGTCTGGTCTCTCACTGCTTTATAGAGATGTTGAGAATGGGTAAATTTCTAGGCTCTGTAGTCTTGGTAGGAATGACAAGGCAAGTCCTTTGTTCTGAAAGGGAGTCATTTAGAGGAATAGCCTGTGGTGTTTTTCCAGAATTTCAGAAGGTTTTTTGGGATGCTGAGATGGGTCTCTTAACCATGTTACAAAAGATAACTGGGCCATATCAAGGCTTTTGGTGATGTCTGATACTAAGCTGTTATTATTGTTACTATTTTAAAAGGTCTGCTGAAGGTTATCTCAGGTGTTCTTCAACTTGGCAACATAGTCTTCAAGAAGGAGCGCAATACAGACCAAGCCTCTATGCCAGACAATACAGGTAACCAATCTCCTCCCCAACACCAAAGAAAAGTGCAGCAAAAAAAACCTACAGGAAGTTCTTGTAAGTGAGAGAATGTATAGCAGTATGTATGGAATGCTGGAGTCCTGTTTTTGCACAGGGTGAATTATTTGTCAGAGCGCCTGGCATGCTCCGTACAAACACAGAGTGTTCCGTCAGGCGTGTGTTTGCAGCCACCCACGGGCAGGAATGTGGCACTGTTCTTGTGTCAGGGCTAGGCAGGAAGTACACGTGATGAACAGATGAAAAGGATTACTCTACTGGAATATGTGGAGTGTGTGTTTTAAACAGGCTACAGTAATTGCTCCTTCAAACCTATATTATCAGATTTTAAGGAATGTTCTTTGCTGCCTTTGTAGGTAGCCTGGTAACTGTAAGAGTAAGGTGAGGGATAGATTTATGGTGGGTGTAAAAGCATGTGTACGTATTTTAATTGCACTGCCCATTGTTGAATGTGTAAATAGTGCCATGTTTTACGTATTAGAAGACTATTTGTTGGAAGACTTAACTCTTAGATCTTCATTCTAGATGTACTGCAGAAGTGCAAACATTGCTAATTTATCACTATAGTTTTTTTCTGTTATTATTTAAAATATGCTCTAAATATTTTTTAATATTATATTCAATATCATTTTAAGGAGGAGAGTAAACTGTTTGGGTTTTGGATCTTGAATCTGAAATACAGAGTTGTTTCAAAGACTAATCAGTAGATGAAGACAGAACAATTAGCTTGATTAAGAAATCAATTATCTGATGTATTTTTGAATTGATTACAGACAATGACCTTTCTAAAGCTTCTGTGTTACAATTTAGTAGTATGAGGCTATTACTTTAAATGTACTCTAATGACTTGTGGAGAAACTCAGTAAACCGCAGTATGGGTTGCAAGAGGGGTTTTGGGGAGTTTTTTTGTTAGGAAGGTATTTTGTCTCAACAAACTGTCCTTCATTTAATGTTTTTTGAAAGCTGTTTCCTGACTTTTCTAAAGACAGTTGTTGGAATGTTTTTCTTTTTCTCTTGCTTTCTATGAGACAAACAGAATAATATGAATCTTTTTATTTCCTCTTACCATCTTCAGCTGCTCAGAAGGTGTCTCACCTTTTGGGCATCAATGTGACAGATTTCACTAGAGGTATCCTGACTCCTCGCATCAAAGTTGGACGAGATTATGTCCAGAAAGCTCAGACCAAAGAGCAGGTAGGCATTCTCAAAAAATGCATGAGTACTTTGGTCTCTAGTCTTACTGCTGCACAGCTAATGAATGTATCAGAGGTTTCTGTAGTGTTTACCAACCATCTTTATGATTGCAATGTATGGCAAGCACACTTGAACATTGTACCATAACATATTGCTTCTAGCATAATATTTTGCTTGCTCGTGTAGTCTGTATAAGGGTAGAATTCATCCAGTAACTTAGCACTTTTTCTCATCTGAAAAAAAAAAAGAAAGAGAACACAAGTGCCCTAATTTTGGTGACTGGCTGTCCCTGGGGAGTTAGTAGTTTCAATGTCGTATGCAAGGGTGACATTTTCAAGTTGGTGCAATACAGAAAGCACTATTTTTGAGTAGGTCAGCTACTAGACAGAAAAATGTGCTGCTCACCCTTGAAATTGATTGAAAATTTTGTAACACTCTTGACTGGTTGTGCTGTAAATGAAACTTGACCTAGGAGCTCATGGCCTGCTTGAATGGAGCAAACGCCCGTATGTCCTCTTTGCCTGGCTTCTTTATGAACACGGCATTATCCTCTGAATAAAGAAACATGGCCCTGTAAGATGGAAGGGATTGGTAAGAGATTGAAGTCTGGAAGAAGTCCGGTTGCCTTTCCATACTGCCTGTCCTTTTTGATGTTTAATTTCTTGCTACACATAGTATTTGTGTCAAACATAGAGTGGTGGCGGAGGGGATTTGGCTTCATAAATCCAAAGTTACAAAAGAATTTAAATTCAGTTGTGTGGGCCTATGAAATACTCCGTGCTACTACAGTCTTTGAAAGTGACTGGGCATAGTTTTTCTTTCTTTAATAGCAGCTCTTGTTTCCTCCAGCAGGAAGGATCCTGAAATTTGATTTTGACACACTGATTTAGAGACAAATTCTTTACTCTTTAAATGGAATATCACTATATCATCTAGTTTCCATTTGGAATAAATTGAAATAAGCATTGTTCAGTGAATTTCCTGGTGGAGAGAAAAATGTCAGACAACAGTTGTGCTGCTAGATCCTAAAACAGTGTAATCTGTGCCTTTCTTTGGTTTGTAATGCAACTTCTAATGTTTATCTGTTTGCTGTTTAGGCTGATTTTGCCATTGAAGCACTGGCTAAAGCCACTTATGAACGGATGTTCCGGTGGCTGGTTATGCGCATCAACAAGGCTTTAGATAAGACCAAGAGACAGGGTGCATCCTTCATTGGAATCCTTGACATTGCTGGCTTTGAGATTTTTGAGGTGAGGAGATGTCAGGTCCTTGCACTCAGCACAGTTTAATATGGAGCAAAGACCACAGAAGGAAATAGTTTTACAATTGGAAAATAACATACTCTTGGAAAGAATGTGCAGTCCACAAAAAGGGGAATCAAAATCAAATCTCATGCAAGATAAGTGTAGGAGAGAAAGAGCTGAAGGAGAGTTGGTGGAGAGAGGGGAAACATTAACGCTTTCTCTAGATGACAGTGAACTGTTAGGCCAAACTGTTATGGGATTCTATGAAATAATTTTAGGATGTGGTTTGCATTATAATCTGAAGCAGCCACAGAGAGCCACATCAAAAAAGAAGTATCCTGCCATTATCTCAGCAAGGCAACTCCTGTCAGCCTGTGTTATGTTACACTGGGTCTAGCTCATGAACAACTGCAAAATGAATTGGACCAATAATTTATGAAATAGAAAACTGAGACACAGAGAAGTTGGGGTTTTTTTGTTGTTGTTGGTTGGGTTTGGGGGGGTATTTTTGTTTCCTTCTCCCCCCCCCCCCCCCCGCCCCCCTTATTGGTGTACCTTTGGCTTCACAGTTGCTGGATCTCCTGAAAAGAGGAAATAACATAGTTAAGAATTATTAAATATGGAGGAATTAGAACAGGAAATCTTTAAAAGCTGCATTATGTTTTGTGTGATCAAACGTAAAAGTGCACTGTGGGTTATTAACCTTGTCCTCACTATTTGAAGAAATCTGGGAATTTTGAAGAAATTTCCTTCCTCCTTTCCTTTTCTTGCTCTGTTGCTACTTTTTCCTATGAGAAGGACTTGCTGGCTCTGCATCTGTGATTCCTTTCTTGTTTCGTGTTAAGTAGCTGCAGTAACTATTCTGCTGTTTACAGCTAAACATTCTTTTGCAAAGTCTGAGAACCAATGTGCATGAACTTCCTGAGGGATTGCAGCAGTGTGCAGTGGCACGTGACAGAACAGGCAGTTCATATCCAAAGGGGTTATTGACAGTGGACTGTCTGCCCCACTCTTAACTTACATTCCTGAACCACAGATATGATCTTTTGTGCTAAGAGGATACTAGGTGTGTCTTCACAAGCAATTGCTCAAATATCTTTCTGCCTTTTTCTTCATTAGCTGAACTCCTTTGAGCAGCTGTGTATTAACTACACAAATGAAAAGCTTCAGCAGCTCTTTAACCACACCATGTTCATTCTGGAGCAAGAGGAGTACCAGAGGGAGGGCATAGAGTGGAATTTCATTGACTTTGGCTTGGACCTGCAGCCCTGCATTGACCTCATAGAGAAGCCGGTAAGTTTGTTGTTTTACCATTGCAGGAAATGGCTGCACTGATTTTATCGTTGAGGACATCATCTCTGCCCCTAGATTGGAAAGTGTCCCTCTAGCTTTTGTAATCCTCTACTGACACTGTAATTTCATTAGAAGCAGGAGTGAACAGTTTCTTCTTTGTCTGAAAGTGTGTCACCAATAAGGCTATTAGTATCAATTCCATAGGAAACACTGCATGAAAATGGATCCGATTGGCCACTTTTTCCTTTCACTATATTGTCCTCACTTGTGCAGGTCTGCATGGTGCTAGATATATGTGCAGCTTGACATAAGTAGTGTGAACTTAACTACAGGTGTGATGAGAAGCTGTGAACTCTGTTGCTTTCATTCTGCTTTAAGGAAACATGAGAATTTACAAATTTCATAGTAGATGTTCCAATAGTAAGGATTAGTTTGCGAAACTTTCTGCTATGGCCTTTTGCATTTAGACACCTGAATATATTTAGAGAACTGTATAATAATATTTCTTCTATTAAAAAATATCATTTTCAAAAAAATAAAAAACCTCAACAAATGTCACAGAAGAGACTTTCTCATAAAAATGGTCAGAATTCAGATGAGGATATTGAAGAACCATTAACAATTTATATTTACAATGGAAATAGTTTAACTGATATCACACAAGAAGTGAATGTCATGTGGATCAGGCTTCGGTATTCTTTTTTTCTCCTCTAGCCATTTGAAGGTGTTAATTATCATTGTAGTCATGTAGTTATTGATATTTTCATGTTTCCCTTCTTTAAGGCTGGGCCTCCTGGTATACTGGCCCTGCTGGATGAAGAGTGCTGGTTCCCAAAAGCAACAGACAAAAGCTTTGTGGAAAAAGTTGTTCAAGAACAAGGCACCCACCCCAAATTTCAGAAGCCAAAACAGCTGAAAGACAAAGCTGACTTCTGTATCATACATTATGCTGGCAAGGTAAAGAGTTAGTAACTAAAATGTAAAGGTTGGAATGCTTAATTCATGACTACTGCTTCTTAGAAATGGCTACTTACTAAAATGGTTACCTATGAGAAACCATCGAAAGATTTCATGAAAGTGTTCCATTGCAGAGAAGCTTACAGCACTAAGGAGATTTGCCTGCAAGTTATATCTACATTTATAGTTCAAGACATGTAAAACTGACAACAATTTGAATTTGTTCTGTGTGACTTGGTGAGACTTGGAGGTACTGCTCAGAAACCTGCATCAAGACTTCATCACCAAAAATGCTGATGCAACCATTTTTTGTGTCACAGTCTGGGTGGTACAAACTAGCATTGCAAATCCATTCCCTTTGCTGACAGAATGGAACATGCAGCTTTTTGCAAGGGTTGGAAATTCATAGGTGTGCTTACTTAGATGGCAAATCCAAGAACTATTAATCTGTTATATGAAATATATGAAGTTATATGAAAACTAGGTAATCTGTTGTTGTGCAAACCTTGGTGATACTTTTCTAGACTGTGTGAGATGTTGGATTTTGGGCTGCAGAAAATTGCTGCCGTGCCTTTCCCCAGACTTCTTGATAAGTTTCTTGATGTGTTTATCTTCTCCAGGTGGACTACAAGGCAGATGAATGGCTGATGAAGAACATGGATCCGCTGAATGATAACATTGCTACTCTGCTCCACCAGTCATCGGATAAGTTTGTGTCTGAGCTGTGGAAAGATGGTATGTAACTAAACGTCATTTCATTTGTTTGCTCTTTTTTTGTGTGAAAGGGTTTGAGCATCAAAGGCCTGTGATGAGCTGTTTTACTTTTTTCCCCTGAAGACTCAGCCATTAAGATGAGCATTATCTGGAACATCCTTTGCTTAGATCATGGTATTTCATTAAAAGTTCACTGTAACTCAAGAGAAAGGTTCATTTGCATCAACTTCTGTTAAGCTTGCTGCATATATAGCAATTCTGTCTCAAAATGAGGAATGCTGGGATAAAATATGAAAGCACCATTATGAGCCAGCAGCTTGCATAGCTGCAACACCCAACATCAGAGGTGGAATCTCTTTTCAGTCCTGCAACTGAAGTGTGCCCTTTCTGCAGTGTTGTTCAGTATTTTACTCTATCTTCTCATGGTTTTATCTGCATTTGAGTCTTACTGTTACTGTCACTTTCTGTGGTAGGTTTTCTTTGACGTCTCTGTCTGTTGCAGAGATGCAGAAGGTTCAGAGAGCCTATTTCTATCAACACTTTCCTATTCTTCATCTAGAACCAGGTGACTGAGAAACCCAGCTGTCGTGTCATGTGTGTGATGCATCCTAGAGCCATGCAAGAAATGCTTCCGTTAACTTCTCTTTGTCCCTTTGTCATACCTGCCTGTCTTTCTTGTTCATTTCCTCTGCTTTGTGCTAGTAGCTCCTCATGGACTTTGAAACAGAAGTAAAATTCACCTTGAAAGTGGATACAAAAATACAGACACATTCAGATGCTAAAGGTTGCTCTTGCATAACTTGGGGAGGAACAAATGCCTGTCAACTGTTTGAATGTAGAGCTAGCACAGCTGTGCTTCTTGCAAGATATGGAAGGAAGATTTCTGAGACTGCATAGAAACTGAAATCCAGTTTAACACTGGTTTTAGTACTGGGATTTTCCTTCAGCAGCTAATTATTTAAAAGAAAGTTTGGCAAAGGAAATTCTCCTGGATGAAAAATGGCCATCAGCAAGGTGTGCCTAACAAGGCCTTTGCTGTATGAGACTACTTTTGGGCTTGAAAGGTCAACTGACCACAGCTTATCAGTTTTCATTTGTTGTTCTTAGCTGGATCTTCTGTTGAAAAGTGACTGTCCTTTTCACTATCTTGAAGTAAATTGCAGGGCTAAAGATTAAGAGAATCAGCACAGCCACAGTCTTGGATGCACTTCTGTGGATTTCCCTGTGATGTCATCTAGTAACATAACCTTCTTTTCTTTCTGATAAGACAACCTTGACCCTATTCCAACAGCTGCTCTAGAAGTTTCCTTTCTAGAAGGAAACAAAAATACTCCCCAAAATCCAACCAACAAACAACAATAAAAAAACCCACCCTAACTTTTCTGTGGTTTAACTAATTAGTTTTTAGCTAATATTAGCTGTAAATGAGAATATTCTTTCTAGTTTATTCTTTTGTAGGGGTGTCTTTTAGCAGCTGCATTTTTTTTTTTAATCAGAAGACGGTTGAGCACAAGCTGGTGTATTTTCTGAAGTAAAGACTGGGAGCCTGAGTGTAGGTGTCAGCCAACCACTAAAGATGTCAAAGAGTAGTTTGAAGCCCTTAATAAAAGTGTACCGGTGGTGTGGAAATTTATAGTGATAGTTGGTTTTTGCTGGATGGGTAAATTTTTGTCTCCACATAGAAAAGTAATAGGAAAAAGTAAAGCTTTAGTTTCTTCTTGCCCCTTCTACTATCAGATCTAGCTGACTTCTGTTGAGGGGAAAAAAACCAAAAAATCTGTGGTGTCCATGCATCAAGGTGATAGTTTCATCAATGCTTGGATGTCACTGTGGCATAGTGAAGAGACTTGGGGCAGGGAGTTCTGACTTTCTCCTAGTGCTGTTGTTTATGTCTGCGTCATAGAATACTGGTACTCCAGAAAGAACTCAAGCAGTGGTATCTTGAGGTGTGGGTTTTGTCATGCCTTTTACTGTGCTTGTTCAGTTTACAAATAGATACAACTTTTCTAATCAGCAGTAATGACAGTCCTGCCTGTAATGCAAGAGTGAAGCTAGGCTTTTTCTCTATCTGTGGCCTCTTCTGGATCAGAATTAACTAATAGTTGACTCTGCTGGGCTAGCAGCTAAAACTCTTGTTGTTTTTCATTCTAAGCTAAGCAAGTAGAAGCATCTGAAACTCACTTCTAGATTGCTCTTCCAGTGCTGCCATCCAGGGCATCAGTAGAATATGTTTGGGATTAAGTTTGACTCCATCACTCAAAATTCCTGTAGTGAGCTGATGCTTTCTTTTCCTTCCTGCTCCTATCCCTGCACAAATTTTGTACAGGAGTTGACATCTGTGTAGAGATGAAGCAAAAAGGATCCTTCAGCTCCTCTCATTTATCCTGTTCTATCCAGATGTTCTTTGTATGTCCCAACGTTTCCTTTGTTTGTGGGAGAATTTTTAAGCTCTTTCCTGTGCTCTCTCTAGTGGACCGTATTGTTGGGCTGGATCAGGTGGCTGGTATGTCCGATACAGCATTGCCAGGGGCCTTTAAAACCAGGAAGGGAATGTTCCGGACAGTGGGACAGCTCTACAAAGAGCAGCTGGCTAAACTGATGGCTACACTGAGGAACACCAACCCCAACTTTGTCCGTTGCATTATCCCCAACCATGAGAAAAAGGTAAAGACAGCTATAACAGCACAGCCCATGCATTCTTACATGGGCTTCCTGGAGTGTGTGGCTGGGTTGATGGCTTTTCTCAGGTTTTGCAAGAGATCTGGAAGAGGCCCTGTTTTCTCAAGGTATTTTTTAAGATCATCCTAAATAACTGTATGCTTACTAGAATTTTGGAGAGTGATCTTTGCATATCTTAAGGTGACATAAAAGCTTTCCATTGCTTCTAACTAGAAAAGAGCAAACTGGCTGCTTTACAAAAAGGAGTCGGGGAGAGGCAAGGGGGTAAGCCCTTTTTGTAAAAGCTTTGTGAAATTCATAAAATACACGTTTTCCTCACTAGGCTGGAAAATTGGACCCCCACTTGGTCCTTGACCAGCTTCGCTGTAACGGAGTGCTGGAGGGAATCCGTATTTGTCGTCAAGGTTTCCCCAACAGAGTTGTATTCCAGGAATTCAGACAAAGGTGAGCCCTAGAAAAGAATCTGAAGCAGTCTTTAGCCTGGCAAAGTTAAGACATAAGTACAAAAACGGAAGTATTTTATTGCAACTAGGTTGCCAATTTTCCAAAGACAACACATCTGTACCTTGACATTTCCTGGCACAAAGCCTCCCAAAAGCATTTTTGATTTCTCCTGTAGGGATGTAATTAAGGTGAGGCATAGAGGACCCTGTCCCAAGGCTGCTGCTTCATGCTCTGCTGCCTAGAGGTGCGATGTTTTTGGAAAAACTGTTGAACTCAAAATGGCATAGGAATGCACACTAATTTCTTCTGTTTTGTTGCTTTCAAGTACACTTGTGTGACTAGTCTGATGCTTTCTCGTTTTCAGATATGAAATCTTAACTCCAAATGCAATTCCCAAAGGATTTATGGATGGAAAGCAGGCATGCGTGCTGATGGTAAAACATCCCAGAAACTCTACTTGCATAGAATACACTTTATGGGTGTGGTTTAAAAGTTGGAGTTGTGCATGCTAAATATAACTTGTGCTCACAGACCAAAATTCCTAAGTCACATGTTTTGTCTGAGAGAAGGGTGCAGAAAGCTTCCTCTTGGCTTCGTTGTTGGAGGCTTTTGTCTAGCGTGAGATTCAATAATTCTAGGCAAAGAGGACCTTTCTGTTTCCACAGATGCATACTTTGAGATGCCAGCAGTATTCAGAGAATCAAAATGCTTACAAACATCTTTAGCACATGCTTAAAGTATGAGCTTCAGTAAACTTTTTGTAATGGCCTGCTGCGGACAAATGCCTTCAACAAAGGCTCCAATTAATTTCTGTAGAATTGCCTGCTTCAAAGGCAAAGCTTTGGCTCTAACTTGATGATTAGGCTTGAACTGAACTTGGCTGTAAGGGATTCCATTTTTCTGTCTTACAGGAGTATAGCTGATTCTTCTTAGCTGAGCTAATAAAAGCAGTGGCAGCAAATCCTTGGAAGGAAGGTTGAGCTGGGGTGGTTGTTTGTTTTTTTTTTTTTGACAAAGGTAGGACTGAGAAAAAACGTAAATGGGAAGGATCAACAAATGTGTTCCTCTAGGAAAGGAAGAGGGCTGTCAGGACTAGACATGCATTCCTCACAGCATCCTTGTATTTTGAGTACTTGATGTGATACTGTATTAAATTATGCTCTCTGTCATATTTTCTGCCTGTGATTACCTCCATTTGATGCTGTGCTTGGCTGAGCTCCATCTCCTCTAATTGGGATAGGCCAGGAATTTATTGGGAGTTAACAACTTTGGTTTGCCTGAGTGGCTTATTGTAGAGAAAGGCTGTCTTAGAGCCACGAGCCACAATTATCTTTTGTGATGTTTCACATGAAACAGTCTTTGCAGGACGTGAATTCTTCTCTCTCTCTTTTTAGATCAAAGCATTGGAGCTGGATTCCAACCTTTACAGAATTGGACAGAGTAAAGTGTTTTTCAGAGCTGGAGTCCTTGCTCATCTTGAAGAAGAGAGAGATCTGAAGATCACAGATGTCATTATTGGATTCCAAGCATGTTGCAGAGGCTACCTGGCCAGAAAGTAAGTTGCATGATTTTTAAAGTACACGCATAAACATGTATTTCTCCCATTCAAGTACAAGTTTATCATCAAAAAAGGAGATTGTTATGTCTAGAAATTATTTTTGTCAGAAAGGTCATTATTTATTTATTATATACAACAGTTGATGGTCTTTTAGGGTTTTCTCATCTCTGTAGTGGCAGACTTCTAACACCTGCAAGAATCTGTGTGCTGTATCCCAGAAACTACCTGAGCAGTAAAGTCTGTTTCTCTCTGTAAGAATGCCACACAGCAGCTCAAGTTTTTGACAGAAGTGGTGTGAAGGTGCAAATGGAAAATCTTAGTACAGTACTGATGCAGGAGGTGTAGGGTTTCTCTTAAGCTGTCAGGTAGGGCTACAGTTGGGTACAGTTCTAAGTAGTGCAGTTTGGTGCAGTTCTAAGATCAAAAGTAGTACTTGTCAGTTTGGTGGGAAAACACACCTCTGTTTCAGATCTCCCTTTATGGAAGTGAAGATAGTAAAGCTTTTCAGGGTAGCAGACATGAGGGAAATTTTGTTAAAATAGGAAATTGGATTAAGAAAAAATAGCCACTCTTACCTGAGCAGAAAAAAAATTAAAATCAGGAGAAAATTCACTGGAAACTGCTGGGTTTTTGAGAGGGAACCTTCTAAAGAAAAAACACTTAGATACTTCTTGGAAGTATCTAAGAAAGGGCTTGATGGTGTAAATTGTGTGCTGCTCTGGGTTCCTTCGTCTGATCTCCACTTGCTTTGCAGAGCCTTTGCCAAGCGTCAGCAGCAGCTGACAGCAATGAAAGTGCTTCAGAGAAACTGTGCTGCCTATTTGAAACTGCGGAACTGGCAATGGTGGAGGTTGTTCACCAAGGTAATAGTTTTCCCTTTGCAGTCCCCCTGCAATGAGCAAAGACATCTTCAACTACATCAGTTTGCCCATCCAACCTGACCTTGAATGTTTTCAGGTATCAGGCATCCCTCCACCACCTCTCTGGAAAACCTGTTCTAGTGTTTCACCACCCTCATTGTGAAAAACTTCTTCCTTATATCTAGTCTGAATCTTCTCTTTGTTAGCTTGAAACCATCACCCTTTTGTCATAAAAAGCCTTCCTGACTAATTTGGCTCCCTCTATTTTGTGAATCCCCTTTTAAGTACTGACAGGTGCTCTGAGGTCTCCCTGGAGCCTTCTCTTCTCCAGGCTGAACAGCCCCAGCTCTCTCAGCCTGTCTTCATAGCAGAGGTGCTCCAGCCCTCTGGTCATTTTGTGACTCTCTGGACCTACTCAAGTCCATGTTTTTCCTGGGCTTGAGGACCCTAGACCTGGATGCAACACTCCAGGTGCAGTCTCACCAGAGCAGAGGGGCAGAACCTCCCTCTGGATTCAACCCAGCCAGTTCCTTGGTCACCAAACACTCCACCCATTAAATCCATATCTCTTCAGTTTAGAAAGATCTTGTGGGGTACCATGCCAAAGGCCTTACAGAAGTTCACCTATATGACATTGACTTACCTGTGAATTTCCCCATTGTATGGCAATATTTTTGTTCTCTCACTATTAACTCTTGAGGATCTGGAATTTACTGAACCCTTTCCTGATGCATCCTATCCTGGAGGAGAATAAATGGACTGGCAGAAAGTGTGCTATTGGCAGAGTAGCTGATGCCTAGTCCTGTATGATTCCTCCAGTGTTCACAACAAAACAGTTGATTGGTCCTTCACATGAGACACTTATCTGAAATACTGTTTTGTTTAATGCTTATCTGAAGTACAAGAGCCTTTCTTCATGTTTTTGTTATTCCTTATACACATCTCATTCCCTTGGTTTCTCTTTCAGGTGAAACCCCTTCTTCAAGTGAGCAGACAGGAGGAGGAGATGATGGCCAAGGAAGAAGAGCTAATAAAGGTCAAGGAGAAGCAGCTGGCTGCAGAAAATAGACTGAGTGAGATGGAGACCTTCCAGGCCCAGGTGAGTTTTGCAAATCTGATTCGTAAAAATTGTTCTCTCCACCTGTCCAACTGCTTGAGAGCACCTCCTTTGCTTTCTTGGTCTGATGGACAAACTGCAGGATCCCAACTGGCTGGAACATGACTTGGCTGCCTCTTGTTCACTTTCCTTTGCCCTTCTTGCAGCTCATTTCCTGCAGTAGGTCTTTTTCTACAGCAACTACCTATTGCCCTTCTATAGCCATTATAGGAAAAAAGTCTCCTTTGGCTGAGTGTTACAGCAGGCTGGTTTAATTCAGTCTTGTCATTAGTGGAATCCTTTTTATTTGGAACACAGAAGGCAGGAGCAGAGTTGTTTTTTCCCATAGGGCTAATAATTGTTACTTTTTAAAGGGGAAATAGACAATATCCATATTTCAAATGGATATGGTCTTGAGAAATTTGTGAATAATTAGTGGTTGCAGCACTTGATTTGTGAAGGAGAACACACACGTGGAAACTGTGTTTTGATATTTAGCTTTTGGTTAACAGCAGGGGGCTATTGCAGTGTTTAAAACTGTAACTGTGGAAGAGTGGAGCACAGAGCTTCATTTAACACACATTGCGAAGTGCTTTGGTAAATTGGAGCTTGTCTTATTTCTGGCTTTGCATCCAATGTAGTTAATGGCAGAGAAGATGCAGCTGCAAGAACAGTTGCAAGCAGAAACCGAACTGTGCGCTGAAGCTGAGGAGATAAGAGCTCGCCTGACAGCCAAGAAACAAGAACTGGAGGAGATATGTCATGACCTGGAAGCAAGGGTGGAGGAAGAGGAAGAACGATGTCAACATCTTCAGGCTGAAAAGAAGAAAATGCAGCAGAACATCCAGGTAATGCCTTAAGAATGCCGTCTCTTGTCAGTAAAGAAGATCGTATGGGTTAGAGTGTTTCTTTTGCGTCAGCTTGGAGGGAAATTAAAGAGAGAAGGTGGGGAAAGAGGAATAGGAAAATCCGTCCGTGGAAACAGCAATAGGACGCAGCAGTTCTGATGCTGAGCCTGAGGCATTCAGTCAGTTGAGCTGTCTGGAATGAGCTGTTCCATTCTTGAAGGTGACAGACACTTCTCAAATAATTTAGACAAGTCTTTGCTTTGCTTTAGGAATGGTAGTATTCTTCGCATAATAGCATTGTTTTTTCTGCTAGAAAATTTGTTGATTGGCATGCAGTATGTTGCATTAAGTCATGGCAGAGATGTCAGTCTAGGACCTACTGATAATATGTTGAAGGAAGGGTGAAGAAACCTTCCATTCAAGTAATGCAACTATGCTGTTCCATGGATTGGTGAGCAGCACTGACAAATACCTTGCTTTTCCTTGGATGTTGTGAAGGAACTAGAGGAGCAGCTTGAGGAAGAGGAAAGTGCAAGGCAGAAGCTGCAGCTAGAAAAAGTGACCACAGAGGCCAAATTGAAGAAATTGGAAGAAGATGTGCTAGTTCTAGAAGATCAGAATCTTAAATTGGCTAAGGTAAGACTCTTGCATCTTCTTCCACAAGCTAAAGATGCATCAGTGTTTCTCTTTGAGAAAATCACTACAGGCTGACCTTTTCCCTATTACAGGGAAGCCTGCTAATTAATTCAGTCTTGTCTTTGAGGATTCTGAGCTGAATTTTTGAAAGTAACTGCCTACCTGTATTCTTAACAGTCACTATTGTGTGATATTTAAATAACCTTGACTAAATAATGATCCATGAACAAACATTTTCTCATTGTTATGCCAAACAGTATCAAGTTATTTTATAAACAGACTTCCTTTTCAGTTTTGAAAGGGCTATCATATACAAATCTTTAATTTAAATTCAACTCTAAATTTATTTGAGTTCTGTTTGTGATCCAGAAAGTATTTCTTTCTTTTCTGAGTTTCCTTGTAGCAGGAGTAGGCACTTAGGACATTGACATTTCTAAGCAGTTAGATCTGGAAAAATACCCTGTAATTCCAGCAACTCTTTTGACTCTGCATTCTCAATTCTGCAGGAAAAGAAGCTCTTGGAAGACAGAATGTCTGAATTTACAACAAACCTGACAGAGGAAGAAGAAAAATCTAAGAGTTTAGCCAAACTGAAGAATAAGCATGAGGCCATGATCACAGACCTTGAAGGTGGTTTTAGTTTTTGTTTGTTGGTTGGTCATTTTTTTTTTTTTAAGGACAGATCCTGTAAAAACCTTGCCTGATTAGTTTTAGGTGATTTTTTGTTGAAATTTGTTGAACTTCAGTTTCATTTCTGAAAACGTCTTAGTATTCCCAAGTTTCTGAAGGGTTAAAAATTAGTCTGTAGTGTGTGAGCTATTGATCAGTTTGATAGAGCTGTGCTCTGTGTGGCTGAAGGTTATGTGCCTTGTCAGCTGAGCCCTTGATCTAAATAAAAATCCTCTCCAAAGCAGCCAGGCCAATGGAGAAGAGAAGCTGGTTCTCTTTCTTTTCCTGCTGTGGAAGTGTCTCCACTTTTCTACTTCCAGTAGCATCAATCTGTCAGGGTTAGTGCTGTTTCTGATAGCCTGTTTGCACAAGTTCTTCAGAGTTCTAAAAGGATATTCTGGAGACTGCCTGTTTAGTTTCAGTAAAGGGAGAGCAGACCTTGTGTTGAGCATCACTAAATGGGTGCTTATGCCTGTGTGGTGTGAGTCTGGCATTGTGTTTTGTATTGTTATAGTGAAAGTGGGAAAAGGAGGTTTGGCTTCAAGGTGAGGGGAAGGGAAAATTGCCCAGATATATTTTGAGGGCAAAATATGGAGCAGATGCCTGTATAGGTCCTGACAAAATAATGCAGTCCAGCGACAGTTTGGACAGTTGTGTTATCAGAAAGGTATTGCTTAAATAGATCTGTTTTTCTATTCTCATACAATGTTCTGAGTGTGTGTCATCTGTGTTACTTAACGTGTCCCCGTCTCTGTTAGAACGCCTGCGACGCGAGGAAAAGCAGAGGCAGGAGTTGGAAAAGACTCGTCGGAAGCTTGAAGGGGACTCCACTGATCTGCATGACCAGATTGCTGAGCTGCAGGCTCAGATTGCAGAACTCAAAATGCAGCTGGCCAAAAAGGAAGAGGAGCTGCAGGCAGCCTTAGCTAGGTGAGAACCTGGCCTGTGGGGTTCAGGGACCACCTAGCTGGGAAGTATTTCTTATCTTGTGTCACTTGTAGTAGGGTGAATAGGGATAAATGCAATCTGAGGATGTTGTATTTTAGCCTATGGACTCTTTAAGATCCTTGTCCTTGGCATTAGAGTTCTTTAGCTGCTGCTCGCTGCCACATTCTCTGTACAGAACTAGACTATGGACGCAATAGGCACTGCATGTGTTTGACTGGAGTAGTAATCCTTAAACTAAGATTAAAATGTAGTGGCAGCACACTGTCCCTCTGGTAGTTGCTGTATTCATCTACTCAATAAAGTCTCCAATTTCCAATGTAAAATGGTGCTTTCTCTTCTGCTTTCTTCTGTTGTCAGTCTCTCTCTGTCCCCTTCTTTAAGGTGAGTAATTATGCTGTGTCAAGTACTGGGAGATAGAGCTTAGAATTTGTAGATCATATATGAATCGACATCTCAATATAACATTGTAGAGCTGACCAATACCAGCTTTTCTTGATTATTTTTGGTAGGACAGGTTATCTTAATTTGTGTATGGTTTAAGTCTGGCTCTGACCAGAATCTTATGTTGAACACAGAGTGGAAGAAGAGGCAGCTCAGAAGAACATGGCCCTGAAGAAGATCAGGGAACTTGAATCCCAGATCACTGAGCTGCAGGAAGACCTGGAGTCAGAGAGAGCATTCAGGAATAAAGCTGAAAAACAGAAGCGGGATCTAGGAGAAGAGCTGGAAGCATTGAAAACAGAGCTAGAAGACACACTAGATTCTACAGCTGCTCAGCAGGAGCTGAGGTAACTCCAACATAGGGCTGTGTTATCTTTATTTGGGTTTGGTTTTGGCTGTTTTTAATAATTCTGCTGTATTCAGTCTCTTACCATAGCAAGTCTGCCTTCATCACTGGTTAGCAACCTCAGTGACTACAGAAGGAGGTGCAAGCCCTAGTCGAGACTGCATTATCTCACTTGATGTCATAAAGTTGATTTGCTCCCTAACCAAAGTATTAGTGGTACTCCTGAAGCATTGGTACTTTCAGGCTGTTACTTCTTAGGCAGAAATAATGCTCCCAGCTAGCACTTAAGAAGGATGCAGTGCTAAGTGCCACCTTTGAAAAGTATCTTTCTGAACAGACCTTGGGATTTTTCTGCATTAGCGATGCTGTTGGTGGATATGCACTTCTGTTTGATTCCCTCCTTGGCATCTAAATGGGATTTATGAATTTTGCAGGTCAAAGAGAGAACAAGAAGTAACGGTTTTGAAGAAGACCCTTGAAGATGAGGCAAAGACTCATGAGGCTCAAATCCAAGAGATGAGGCAGAAACATTCACAAGCTATTGAAGAGCTGGCAGAGCAGTTAGAACAAACCAAACGGGTATGTGGAACAGAAAACACAAGGCCAAAGCAGTCAGCCTCCCTGAAATGACAGTGCAGAATAGCACAAGGTGTTCATGATACTCATAAATGTGTTCTTCTTCCCTTGGTAGATCATTCTTCATGAAGCATGTATAAAGCTGTTTTAAATAGTGACATTCATTTTCTTTCTCCTGTTACGTGTGTTACACTGCACAGCCAAGACATTCTTCTCACTGCTAGCCCTTGTTGTACAACCTTTAATTTGGAAATCTGAAGGTGCAGGACTTTTTTCTGCATTGTTATCTTCTCTGATTATGTTGTCTCCTGATAATCAGTGACAGGCTGTGCATCTTGTTTTTTTCTGAGGAAGCAGTCTGCAACTTAGCTGCTAAACATACAGCATTAGCTTGCTTGTTGAAAAAACAGGTACTCACTGGATCCTGCCATATGTAAAGTCTGAGAGGTTTTGCTGCCTTTTCTTTTCCTCTTCAGGTGAAAGCAAATCTTGAAAAAGCAAAACAAGCTCTGGAAAGTGAGAAGGTTGAACTGTCCAATGAGGTGAAGGCTCTTCTGCAGGGCAAAGGTGATGCTGAGCACAAGCGGAAAAAAGTGGATGCTCAGCTCCAGGAACTGCAGGTGAAATTTACAGAAGGCGAAAGAGTGAAGACTGAACTGGCTGAGAGGGTTAACAAACTGCAGGTGAGTGGCATGGGTTTTCCTTAGCTTCAGCCCAGGGCTTAAGAGAAAAGGTTGTAGGGTGGTCTCTCTCCATGACTAGTTAAAAAATTCTGTTCCTCGTGAGGATAATGTTCCTATAAAAAGCAAATCCATAATTTTGATTCCCAAGTACTATACAAACTCCTTAACTCATTGCCAGACCAGGATATTTGGATTGATATTACTTACTTTGAGCAGCCCTGAGAATGTGAAATAACCAGTTGCTGTTTGAGTTTTATAAGGCTCAAGGAGTCAGTGTCTGTGCTCCCTGAAGGCAGCAGTGGTTTGCACAGCACATCTCTGTGAGCACTCAGCTGCTGGAGCACCTTGAGTGGCACACACAGACTGCTGGTGGTTGTGTAACTCATGTGGAAGATGGTGTCTGGAAGTTTTGTCACATGGTTGATGGTTCAAGGATATGTGGGAATTTAGGAGTTTCTCCTCCTTTCTTCAAAGGAGAAGCAAATCCCTTAGAGTGACATGAAACATTGTCTTCGGCCTTCTCCTTTATGGAGGGTCGTCATTAAAAGTTGAACATTGCCAGCATATGCACAACCTTTTGAAGTGTGAAAATGTAATTTTGAGACTCTAGATATAATTCTAAAGCAGACAGTATAAAATAGAAGAGAGTCAGTTTAATAAAATTTTTTACAATTGCTTACCAGGCTAAATTCTCATATAAACCATAACCCAAACCAACCAAAATCAGCAAGCTGTTGCAATAGAGATAATCTGAAATAAAAATCTCTTTTCAGCTTCTCATATTTAATTCCTGGGACTGTGGAGATGATGTGTTTATTCCTTGAAAGATTGTACACGTGCCCTCCTGTTGAGAGGTGCCTCTGTTTTCAGCTTTAGGTCTCATAGCTGCTCAGCTCTTCTGTCATTTTTGCTGATGCATTCAGTAACTGACACTCTGATCTCCTTCAGGTCGAGCTGGACAATGTCACAGGTCTTCTGAACCAGTCTGACAGTAAATCAATCAAATTAGCAAAGGATTTCTCTGCTCTGGAATCACAGCTTCAGGATACACAGGTGAGAGCTTTGGAAACCAAGGCAACTGTATCTGTTACAAATAGGTAAAGGGAGAAATCACTCTGGATGCCATTAAGTACTGATTATACAATTCAAAGGATTGGGTCTGGAGTTTTGGTGTTTTTTTGGCTAAGGGTTTTATACCACGTGGTACTGAGAGCATTTCTACAGAAACAAGCTGGTTATCTTCCTTCTGCTTCCCCCACCTGTGGAACATATGTGACTTTGCCTGTCTTGGGCTTAGAAGTCCTGCTCTATCACCTTTACAGCTGAGAGCACTTTAATGCTTCAACTGACTGGAATGAAGTCCTTGTTTGTGATGTTCATAGTCAAGTGCTTGACAAGGTTTCTCTGTGTGTGTGCACACGTGTACGATTTCCAGTAAATTTGTCAAATTTAGCAGAAAGTTTTATTTCCCAGTGGATGTTGGGGAAGTGATAGATTGAAATAATTTTGTATTTTTTCAGGAAATAAGTCCTGCTTAGTCTTACACTTTGGGAAAAACAAACATTTACAGTTAGCAGAATCTGACTTGTAAGGGCAAGCATGGAGTGCTAAGAAGGTTGGAAGGGAAAGGAAGAGCACATCAATAATAAGTAGCCTTGAACAGTCATTGATGTTCTGTCTACTTAATACTCTTTAAAAAACAAACTCAAAGATAGGGCACAGTACAAAAATTCTGCACTAGTTTGAAGATTGGATAATCTTTACAGATCCTTCAGTTCAAGCACTGGCAGCATGAGTCAGTCAATGTTGTTGGGCCCTAAGCTGGTAAATGACTAGTGCTGTACAGTTTTGCTGAGACCAACTTTGTTTTTAACCATGCGAAAGCACTCGGCCCTGTTGTGTGTTCCTTTGGTACTGGAATATGAGAGACACACATAGCAGAGCACAGTTCTGCTATTGTTGGGAAAGGTCTGAATACTTTCAGTGCTACTTGGAGGACTTGAGAAAGAACTGCGGAGAAGCTTGTGTGGTAAGACCTTGAGAAAGGCTTGTGAGGCAAGGAGTGTACTTTAGTGATTAGAGTGTAGCAGAGAATAGGACCCTTCTGAATATTTTGTTTCTATACTGAAAGGCAGTTATTTAAATTCTGTCTTCAGTTGTCTTATCTGTGAAATTAGTTCCATGCTTAAGCTCAATTTCAGAAGCACTCCTGGAGAGAGTGGGTGAGGATTGTGAGCCTTTCAATCCAATGAGTGGTGCTGAATTCCATTGGGGTGTTTGCTTTATAGGAGCTGTTGCAGGAGGAGACTCGCCTCAAACTGAGCCTCAGCACTAAGCTGAAGCAAATGGAGGATGAGAAGAATGCTTTCAAGGAGCAACTGGAAGAAGAGGAGGAGGCAAAGAGAAATCTGGAGAAACAGATCTCTATTCTTCAGCAACAGGTACCGAGTCTGCATCCCGTAAACCAGTGACTTTTGAGAAGAAGGATAAGTACAGGTCTGTCTTGAGAGAAGTAAGATTTAAATGCAGAATTGACCTCTAGTAGCACAGCCTTTCCCGGCAAGGGTGATTTTCCTGATTTGGGTGAGAGAATGATGATAAACATATGAACTGCTCATAAATTTCTGTCTAGGAATTCCTTTGGGAATTCAATCATACAGTATTATCTGAACAGGGAGTAGTACCTTCATAAATGAGCAGACTCTCTTGCTTGAAAGTCCTAAACTTTTGGTAAACTGCACAGAACATTTTCTGTGGCTTCATGTACAATCCTGGTCCTTTAGGCAATAGATGCAAAGAAGAAGATGGATGATGGTTTGGGCTGCCTTGAGGCAGCAGAGGAAGCCAGGAAGAAGCTGCAGAAGGACTTGGAGGGCTTGAGCCAGCGATATGAAGAGAAGACAGCTGCATATGACAAACTGGAAAAAACAAAGACCCGCCTGCAGCAAGAGCTAGACGACCTTGCCGTGGACTTGGACCATCAGCGGCAGATCGTCTCCAATCTAGAGAAGAAGCAGAAGAAGTTTGATCAGGTATGACTTCAGTCATAAGCATTCAGTAGGTACATCTTATTGATAAGTCTGCTTTTAGAATACCTAAGCAATGCTGCTTGGAGAATGCATATTTATTTCTGAACTAAGGCAGAGCACATAGAGTGGAGAAAAAAGCTTTAATTGACGTAAGTTAATTTTGTTCTATGAATAGTAAGTTAAGCAATGTTCCTTTTCCCAAAGGGATAACATTTATATCGAACCCAAGACTGAGCTTGAAATGTTGTTTGCAAATCATCTCAGAGAAGGTTCAAAATAATAGATTGGAGGCCTAGGAAATCAGGGATTTGTTTACTTGGGGTCAGCACAGTTTTCAGACATGGGATGGTGCACTTCATTTTCTGAAGCCACATTTTCTTGATTCCTTCTATCCATGGAAGAACACTATTAAGAAGGCCCTGATGATGCATGTTTACCTAGTTAGCAAATGATTAGTAATTTCTCAGAATACTGATGCTGTGCTCTTGTAGCTGTTGGCAGAGGAGAAGACCATCTCTGCCAAGTACGCGGAGGAACGAGACCGTGCTGAGGCAGAGGCCCGGGAGAAGGAGACCAAGGCCCTGTCTCTGGCCAGAGCCCTGGAAGAAGCCATAGAGCAGAAGGCTGAGCTGGAACGAGTCAATAAGCAGTTCCGTGCAGAGATGGAAGATCTCATGAGCTCGAAGGATGATGTTGGCAAAAGTGTAAGTATTCAGTTAAAGTGTCTGGCAGGAAATGTCACACATTCGATACTGTTACTTTTGTATTGCAAGAAGCTGATGCCAGTGGTAACACAGAGGAACTTTGTAGAGAGTACTGGATACATTGTGAGTTTGCAAATATTATGTTTGTGTTACATCAGTAAGTGGTAAAGGTGGGTTGGAAATGACCCAAATGAGGCAGTGGCAAAGCTGAAAATTACCTGGTATCCCTGTGGCAGAGATGAAGGTATGGTGTGAAACTAACATGTAAAATACAGCAATTAACCAGGCAGTGCAAGACATTACCTCCAATATTTCAAAAAAAGAAAAATGTTATGTTAATGAAGGAAAAGAATAAATTCAGAGGCTAGGAAGTATTTTCTTGAATTCTATCAGAACAAGAAGTGACCAGCTCTGATAAGTCTTCAGTGAGTCTGGACTGGGCTGACAAATGCTTTTCTCTTTCTCCCCGTCACCACCCACACACACACACCCACACACCCACACACACACACACACCCACCCACCCCAACCAAAACTAACAGTAATTGTGGTTCAGACTGGCAGCGTGCATCTGCCCTAACACAAGGGAGAGGTGCAGTGTTCTTGTATCTTGTCTGATGTGAGTGGCTGTTGTTAGCCTTTTTTTCTGTTAGGGTAGATTAAATTGTCTGCACTCTACAGAAACCTCATGTGTGGTCCTGTCTTCTAGGTCCATGAGCTGGAGAAAGCTAAGCGAGCCCTGGAGCAGCAGGTAGAGGAGATGAAGACACAGCTGGAAGAGCTGGAGGATGAACTGCAGGCTACAGAGGACGCCAAACTGCGGCTAGAAGTGAACCAGCAGGCTATGAAGGCACAGTTTGACCGGGACCTCCAGGGGCGTGATGAACAGAATGAAGAGAAGAAGAAACAGCTGATCAGACAAGTAAGAACTGCTCTGTAAAGCCTCAATGCGTTCTGTACGCAAAGGCACTTGTGTCCAAAGGCAGTCAGAAAGACAGCACCAAGCCAAAGATTGTTGTTAATGTTAATACTCCAGGCAATACTGCAGAGCTGTGAGAGACTTCCTCCCTTGTGGGTGTGTCAGTGTTCCAATAGTCTTTGTCTACCACAGGAACCTGTGTGGCTTTATTAGCGAGGAATGTCAGCTTCATCTCCCTGCCAGGGAGAATGAAGACAAGTCACATGCTTGCACTTACTCAGCCTTTGAAAGGGGAATGGAAAAAGTGGGTGCTGGAAAAGAAGGAGCTGAAATGCTGATGTCTCTGCTGCTCCACACAGGTTCGAGAGATGGAGGCGGAACTGGAGGATGAACGAAAACAGCGCTCCATGGCTGTGGCTGCCAGGAAGAAGCTCGAGATGGACCTGAAGGATTTGGAAAGCCATATAGACACTGCTAACAAGAATCGTGAAGAAGCAATCAAGCAGCTGCGCAAACTACAGGTGAAACATTGCAGCTGTTTCAGCTGTCAGGGCAGAGTTTTTACCTGGGGAAACAGTATGCAAGGTTTTACCTTGCCAGAACAATGCATCAGTGTCACAAGAGCAGCAGAATCTTGCAGCAGTTCACTGTGAAAGATCTTTTGGCATTTCAAGCATCCTTCTAATCCAAATCTGCCTGTTTAACTCCCTGGGAGGAGACAAGCTGTAGGTAAAGTCCACTCTAGTGCTTGTTTCAAGGTATTTGTTTTGGAAAGGATTAGAGAGCTGTAAAGCTAGAGGACCTTAAATAACATTTAGGCCTACTCCTGCCCCAAGATGGCTCTGATGTGGTTTTTAAATTCCTGCAAGCAGTTGTCTGACCTGTTCTTAGGAAAAAGTAAATCTTCCCTAGACTATTAGTTCCATTGCTTCACTACAAAGCTTTCTGTACCTTCCCTTCCCCTCTCCATTTATCTGACCAAACTTTTTCTACAAATATAAGCAATCCTGTTTGCTTCCATTGATATTTTTACATGTTACTTATGAAATGAAAAAAGGATGGTTCCTTTTGTTTTTACAACAACCTTTGTGGTTGCTGAAGAGTAATGAATTCCTGTTTCTGTTTTCCGTCCATGTTTCCCATAAGACAAACAACCCACATCTCTTAATAGGAATAGTCTGAAATTCATCCCTTTCTTTTCTCTATTTTCAGGCACAAATGAAGGATTACATGCGAGAACTGGAGGACACACGTACTTCCAGAGAAGAGATATTGGCACAGGCCAAAGAAAATGAGAAGAAGCTGAAAAGCATGGAGGCAGAGATGATCCAATTGCAGGAGGTAATGGAATATACATGAAAGTCAATGATTGGTTTGTTTTCTTTGGCTGAGAACTATGTAGCAGTCTAAGCTTGAGTGTTTATTTCCTTTCTTTTGTACTTTTTTTGCTCAAATATGAGGTCCAATTCAAAATGCAGAATTAGGCCCTTTCCTGACAGCTGTGATAGGAGTGTACAAAGCAAAGGAAACTGTGGGGTGGACAGGGAACAGGCCACGTCATACAAAGTTAGCTTTGGATTATGCTAGAGACCATACCAGCCATTACCAGTAACTCCTTTTTCCTATGCTGCATTAATTGGTAGCTTCCTATTGGATCACTGTCCGTCTCGTTTTCATTCCAGGAACTTGCAGCTGCTGAGCGTGCCAAGCGCCAGGCCCAGCAAGAGAGGGATGAGCTGGCTGATGAGATTGCCAACAACAGTGGTAAAGGGTGAGTAATGTTCCCCTTTTCAGGGAGGAGGAGGAGGCTTGTTATTTTGATGTAGACTGCAGGACACACTGTATCCCCTCTGGTTTCTAAACACTGAGCTAATTTTGTATACAAGTGGTGAGTTTTCCCCAAGACGTTGATGCCATCAGTGCTGCTTTAATGGTTTCTCGGCTCTGTGTCCTGTAGAGCACTGGCCATGGAGGAGAAGAGGCGCCTGGAGGCACGGATAGCTCAGCTGGAGGAGGAGTTAGAAGAAGAACAGGGCAACACAGAGATAATCAATGACCGGCTCAAGAAGGCAAATCTTCAGGTACCTGTTCAGGCTGCAGTGGCCTGTGAGGGTTCTCTGGTGTCTGTGAATTGTCACACTGTGCTCTGAGTAATGCCAGCAGCTGCCTTGTGCACAGTGCAGGCCCTCAGAAGGCCATAGGTGTGAGCAAGATGGAACAGCTGAATACCATATGTTAACTCACTGGCTTTGGCCATTTAAAATCATTGGGTAGCTGGAACAACCACCCAAGGTTATTTTAAACCAAACCAACCCCCTCCCAGTCCCTTTTTTCTGTATTAAGGGATATTGAGAAAGATGATCTATGGCATACTGCTCCAACTTGACATGCCACTCCAACTTGAGTGCCACAATGTGTTCGGAAAATTATTTTTCTGCCAGTTCTATGCTGTTTCAGATGGACTGAACATATGAAATTTGTTAGGCTGCTATAGAAACCATGATCTTGATCTGCCTGTTGTGTGCCATATTTTGTCTGCCCAACTTTTTTGAGAGTCAAGCATGTTGTTTTCTTACCAGTCCAAAACCGAGGAGCTGCGCTGATGGTTTTCCAAAGGGTTCATCCATTCTGATGGATGAGAGTGTAGTTCTCTACTTGGTTGCCTATGAACCAGAGCCCCAGCTTGGAAGTAGACAAGTTCTCGCCCTTTTACCTCTGAAAGTCAGTATTTTTAAGCTGATGCTTTGTAGTGGAAGTAGACAGACAGCAAATAAAAAATAAATTAGTTAAACACATCTATTGGATCCACTTGCCTCAGGATTTTTGTAATTCAGAAACTGATAGTTACTGTGTTACGTGCCAGACCATGATCTTAGACTCCAAGGACAGTGAATGTGATTGGAAAGTTTAGTTAGCCCTAAGAGGATGTTGATAAACTTGTTATTCAAGGAATTACTTCGAAAATCTGGGTAAACTAAGGTACTTTGAGAAGTGTTCTGCCTACAGACAGCTCCCTCTGCATCGGAGTTATTCCAAGTATTCAGCTCACCCTCAGGGTCCTTGTTCTTTTTGAGTCTGAGAAATAAATGGGCCTTTCAGGCAGGAGCACTGGCTGTGCTGAGGAGTCGTTATCTCTCTCTCCCTACAGATTGATCAGATGAACGCTGACCTGAACGCTGAGCGCAGCAACGCGCAGAAGAACGAGAACGCTCGCCAGCAGATGGAGCGCCAGAACAAGGAGCTCAAGCTCAAACTGCAGGAGATGGAGAGCGCCGTCAAGTCCAAGTACAAGGCTAACATCACGGCCTTGGAAGCAAAGATAGCACAGCTGGAAGAGCAGTTGGACATGGAGACAAAGTATGTACTAGGAGAAACTCTGTCTGCTTTACAACCTACCACCCCCTCTGGGATTCTACACTCTTCTTAAATCTGATTTATCTGAGTCAGAGCTTCATCCTAGGTATACAGGGTAGTACAGAAGTAAGATCTTGGCACGCCTTCCTTGTTTTTCACAGTAGACACTTACAGCTTCTTTTGAATTTTACCACTTTTAAAACTGTAGCTGTGGTACACTTGTTGCCTCTCTGTAGCTCTTGTCTGTGTGACATCAGCCTTTTGGTCATTTCTTCCTAAGTTAAGGAGGACTTTTGCTATCTTCCTCACTTCTAACTTGCCCAGGTCAGGTGATCTTCTTGGGGACAGTGGGAGATAAGCTGTTGTCTGAGCCCCCCGTGTTTGTGTTCAGGGAGCGCCAGGCTGCCAGCAAACAGGTGCGCCGTGCCGAGAAGAAGCTGAAAGACATCCTGCTGCAGGTGGATGATGAGAGGCGTAATGCTGAGCAATTCAAAGATCAGGTGGGTACAGTGACCTGCAGTGTCTGTGAGTCTTCTGGGAAGCAGGCTTTTCCTTCTATGACCAAGGCATTTGCTATCCTATGGATTTCACTTCTCCTCTGTCACTGTAATAATTACAAGATGAGACAGATGAAAATGTAATTCTTTAAAAAAAAAAAAATAGGACCTCTCAAGTCCTAGGCAATTCCCTTCAGAAAGGGAAGAAAGGGCTTTGGAAACTCTGCTTTTTGCTACTCTAACTACTGTGCTGCAGCTCAGGGGAAATACTGAGGACTTTTTTTTGCCCCGTACATGCTCAGGCGGACAAGGCCAACATGCGCTTGAAGCAGCTGAAGCGCCAGCTGGAGGAAGCAGAAGAGGAGGCCCAGCGAGCCAATGCGTCCCGTAGGAAGCTCCAACGGGAGCTGGAGGATGCCACCGAAACAGCGGATGCAATGAACAGAGAAGTCAGCTCCCTGAAGAGCAAACTCAGGTAAGGAGGAACATTTTGTGCCACCCCTTGGCAGCCAGTGCAGCATGGGCTTTGTGCAGCTGCCCACAGCAACAGCAGGGCCAGGTGCTGTCTCACCTCCTCCCAGAGCCTGTCCTGCCTGTGTGAGTTCTGTGGAACGTTGCTGATGTGCCCTGTGTCCTTCCCTAGGCGTGGGGACCTGCCGTTTGTCATGACACGCCGGATGGTCAGGAAGGGAACAGGAGAGTGCTCCGACGAGGAAGTGGATGGCAAGGCAGATGCTGGTGATGCCAAAGCTACTGAATAAGTGCTCCCATTTGACCCAGGTTACATGTGAGGGAATGACCCATCTACCCTCCCCTCTTCCATTGGACTTTCAGCAAACCCTCTCCCAAATTGGCTGGGCATCTGCAGAGCAAGCCTAAGTCTGTGTATCTGGAGCCATCAGGCATCTGTGTTCCTAGTTTTCTTCTCTCTGCAGTTTCCTAATCTCTTTGTATTTAATGCCAAAGAGTCAGGGCTCTGAAATTGGACCATCAGTTTGGCCACTGCAGAAGCCCATAGAACTGTCTGTGCCATGTCTGCTGGTAAATCCTTACACAGTTTGGAGGGAGTGGGGTTAGGGAAAGATTATTTTTGCTGTAAATCTCCTTTGTCTTCAATTCTAGCTGCAGGGAAGCTTTGTCCTGTATTCTTTCCCCTCCCTCTTTGTTTGCTTTTGGCAATCATGTTCAGTGACCTCAGACTTCTGCCTCTTTTAATCTGCCCACCCATGTGGTTTGGGAGCAGTTTCAGGAAAAACGGTGTGCTTTGGCCATGGCAATTTGCCCTTTCTTCTTTCATGTGTTTCTAGGGAGGGCTGAAGAGGGAAATTCTTCTTGGGACCGCTTACTTGGGAGACTTGCCAAAGTTGTCTCTTTTTTTCTTTTCTTTTCTTTTTTCCCCATTTTTTGCTTTTTTCCTCCCTTCTTTTTCCTGTCTGGACAGATCTTTGAAGTGCAATGATGTCCTGTTTGTGTCTCTGCCTCTGAGCGGTTTCATCTAAGGTAGTGTAGACCAGTAGTTAATGACAGGCTGGGGGAGCAGAGCAATGTCCTTGTGCTTGTCTGAGAATCTCTAGGGGACCAAATATATTTAATGGTAATAGACAGAATCTAGAGGAATTTAATAGGGTAGTGGGCAGAGGGTGGGGATGAGGGGAGGGAAATTCCTCTTATGGACATGTCCAAGCCTCTTGCACCTGCTCTGTAACCAGGGGTTGGGATTAGTTATTGTGCACCATTGACTAAGAGTATATTAAAAAACCCTTTAATCTGCACAGATATATGTAAGGCCTTTGTATTTCTTGTAATAAGTAATTAAGAAAAAAAAATAAAGGTCTTTATCACTGCCTTTCTCTTGGGACCATGGTTATATATAGATAGTCTTTACTTTTCTACACCATACACTGGTTGCTGGATTTACCTGTATTCTTAACCATATTGTATATGCTGCATTTAGACCTACTTATGAGCAAAGTAAGATTTAAATATGAAGCACCATACTGTATGCCTGAAGTGCTCTAATGCAGGAGCCTCCTGTCCTAATTGCTGTCACAGAAGAATTTAAATTTTTTTTATATAATAAAAGTGCCTTAGCATGTGCCTCAGCTGTGTGTCACCACTACAGTCAGTAATGGTTTACTGGTGCTCCACTGATGTTACCAATAAAGATTATCCATGTACTGCAGTAGTGTGCGTGTGTTGCCCTTCCCTTGATGTAGTGAAGACCCTGTGCAGCTGCAGAAATTCTGGTTTTTGTTACATTTTGACAGAAATTGAATAAGAAACTTGTGCCTGTATTCTGGTCTTCCTGGCCCCTTGAAATGCCACAAGCACATTCTGGTCCTACAGCCAGGGCAGGAGAAGCTGGAGTGCAACACCAGCAGCTCCTAACTCTGAGCTTGTCCCTCTCATCCTGTGCTGACACAGATTTAGACCTTACTGAGAATCCCTGAGCTGGGAGCTGCAGCTGGGGCTGGGCTGGGCCCTGGGTAGCAGCAGTGGGGAAGGAGGTGCTGCCAGCAGAGGCTGCTGCCAGGGCCAGTCTGGCAAACAAGGAGCAGGGAGGGTGCAGCTTACAGGAAACTCCTTCCCTGGGGAGCACACGTGGCTGCTGCTCCCAAAGGGCGGCGTTTCTGCCTAACCAGATGTTGGGAGGGGAAAAGTCTTTTCATTAAGAAGCTTAAGTGTAAGTAGAAATTTAAAGAACCAAGGAGGAGTGCAGAAGGAGCAGGCACTATTAACCATGTGCTGCTGCACGAGTGGTTGCAGTCCTGTTATAAAGGATCAGTTGAGAATGAGCTACTTTTGAAGCTGTGTTATGTTAGCTGCAGTTTTTGAAAGCCTGGATAGGGATTAGGGCATGAGGGGTTGGATGTGGGTTTGTGATGTGTGGAACACAGCCGCTGCTGTGCTGATGTCCTGTATATAGGCTGTTAAAAACAGGACTGGACTTGGTGGGAGGTTACTGGCTCAGCTGCTTCAATCTTTTTCCAAAGTGTTTTGCAGAAGCTTGCAGGGTATCTCTCAGACCACTGTGCCTTTAAATTGCATAGAAATTGCCTTCTCATCATAGGATCAACTTGAAATGGCACCTCTGGCCAGGCACTGCAGTGATCCAGAGCAGAACCTGTGTGCTGGTGGTGTGATGACCCTTTTAAGCTCGGGCTGTTTTTGTGTCCTTATCCTTGTGCTGTGTGAGCCAGAGCACTGCATGGGCTGCCGTTCTGTCCTGTGCAAGATGGAAAGAGGCTTGTATCTTTTTTTTTTAACTGGCACAGTATTTTTCTTCAGTTTTCCACGTTTTTGTGCATCCCTATGGAAGGGACAAGATTAAGTCTATTCACGATTTTCTGCTTTGTAGGGTGCAACCTCGAGCCAGGAGATTCTCATGGCTTCAGGTTAGTTGCTCTTCTGTGGCTTTCCAGAGCTGGCAAATGCTTTACAGTGTTTTTTTCCTGGGATTTTGGGAATGATCTGAGTAGGTGAATGGTTACAAGGGTTATAAGCATGGAAAAGAGATTGAGCTGGGACCTTTTCTATGGGCCCTATAGAAAAAGTTTCTGGGAGCTGTTGCTGGAGCTCTGTATGTTGTCTGCAGCATCCGGCCTCAGGGCTGCTCCTCAGCAGGGGTTGGAAGGGTCTGAAGTAGAGGGAAGGGCATAGAGAGATTTTAAGGAGATGTAAGAGAAGATGAAGTTGATTACAAACATTCCTGTCCCTGCACTGAGCCATGCTGCTGGACAAAGGAGCTGCAACCAGATCATTACATGTAATAAGCTGGCTAAAAAAAAAGATTAAATTGTTGCAGGTTATAGTGTGGCCCTCACAGGCCATTGCAACAGCAGAGCAGAGGGGCAGAGCAAGCAGCCCACCCCAGCCTCTGGGAAATGGAGGTAAATCACCAGACCTGCAGCATTATCCTCTGCAAAGAGCCTTATTTCCTGAGGAGCAACTGAGTGCATTGCATGTTCCTGCTGCAGCTTCCCCCAGGGCAGAGCAAGGACAGTGGCCATTAGAGCCAGTTCCAGCTGGGTACCGGGGCACAACAGCACTGACCTGCTAGGTTTAGGATTTAGCTCTCTTCCATTTCTTCCACAAATTGATTCAAGTACCACTTAATGTAAATGGAGAATGAGGGAGCAAGATTCAATGACTGTGAAGTGGGATTCTTCAGTGACAGGCACTGGAGTGGGGGAGCTAAGGTGAAAATTTGCAGTTTTCCCAGCCTGGGGTGTGAGTGAGGTCTCAGAGCAGTGGTTTGAGTGATCTGAAAATCAAATGCAGGCTACTGTAGTCCAGCTAGAGCTCAGGTAGCTCAGCCTGTTCTGGAGATGCTGGAGACACAATATTCCCAGTTTCAGGACAGAGAGGTAGTACTAGTGGATAACTGCTCTCTATTTTAATTTAATTTTACCTTTTCCCTGATGCTCTAGCAGTGGGAGTAAAAGCAGAAGGAAAATGATAGCAAAAAAACTAAACCAAAACCGTTTTTGTCCTCAATTTGTGACTCCAGACCTTGCTACCATTACAGGCCTATGTGGCTAAGCAGAACAAAGAACTGAGCAGCAAGAGGAAAAGCAAAATGTAAAATGTCTTGAGCAATGATGGTCTGGCACATGAGAGCAGAGACGTGCAGGGAGCTGGCTCCCTTGCACTGGTGCAGCCTCCCTCTCTGAGACTCTGAATTTGGGTGAAACATACAGAGAAGGATGCTGAAAAGCCAATCAGGTAAAAGTACAGCCACTCTTTGGACTGGGTTTAGTTGTGCAGGAGGAGCATTGAGGGACAGGCCACCTTCTCCACTCACCTGCAGCAGCTGAGTGCACGCAGGCAGCAGAGGCCATGGGACACATGCCCTGCAGGAGAGTCTGCCTTGGAGGTTTCACTATTGCTCAGCTCTCCAGCCCTCAGGAAGAGCGAGGGAGGAAGTGGAGGACTGATGATGATGGAGGGGTTGGCCTCGCAATGCCATGTTACTCATAATGTGGTTGCTTGCTGCTAATTAAGTTGGAGTTACACTGTGAATGGCTTAATTCACTACAGCCCTAATTGACTTCTGATGAAATATGTGCAGAATCTCATCTAAGTGGGTGTTGTGGCGGGATGTATCACTTGGGACGAATAGATCACTTCCTTAGGCTCCTTTTTAGGACAAGAGCCATTGCTCAAATCCCTGACTTCATTTAAGAATGAGCTTGAAGGAGGGCTCTGTGGCAAGAAGAAGTCTCACTAGACGTGAAGTTCTGGTGGCAGAGAGCGGTGGTGCTGTGGAGAGATTTGCCTAGAAGTGCGGGGATGCTGCACTGTACAGCCATGAGATGTGGGGCAGCCTCCACCAGCTTTGTGGGTGAAGCAATGACTTAGTAGAAGAAAGAAAAGGAGAAAGGAAAGAAATACAACAAACCCTTGGAGCTGTGATCAAAGGAACTTCCTGCTTTTCATTCCCACTGTATCCAGGGGAACGTCTCCCTGTGTTGCCTTATAAAGAAACAGCATCACACAGGAGCTGAGCCCACCTTTCACTTTTCCTCCCCCAAACTCCTGGCAACGAGGCACTCCTGGTGCAGCAGCAAAGGAAGCATCTTTTCTCCTAGTGCAGGCTTTTCCCTTCCAGAGTCCTTTACTCAATCCTGAGCTGTCCCTGGGATTTGGGAGGACCCTAGCAAAACTTCCCAGCCCTGCAAGCTGCTGGGTGGATGCAGGCTGCCCCATGGCCAGCAAACGTGTTGAAAGCTTGTTTCATTTCCTTCTCAGCACTTCCCCATGGAAGCTGAGAAGGGCATGGGGGCTGCATGCACCCTGACCATACTGCCAAGTCCATCCTAGATCAGAGTTGGCTCTTTCAGACCCCATTTCTGCCTCCCAAAGCTGGTGCAGATGCAAGGAGCTCACCTCTGGAGGAGAGACCGGCTCCAGCCTCAGGTTAGGCTCTCTGCTTGCCTAAGTATTAATGTTGTCGCTAGGAGCTGCAGCAGGCTTTGAAGCTGAGGTTATGGGCACAGCCAAAACAGGTTTTAATGAGGTAACACTGCCCAATATGCTGTGCAGGCTTTTGATCCTGTGAGCTGTCAATGTGCTTGTACAGCTCACAGCTCGCCAGCTCATCACTTTCGGAAGCACGAGGCACCCGGACGTCTTGCCCTGATGTGTCCTTGTGGGTGAGGCACCAATAAAGCTCTTGATCAGCTTTTGCTTGAAGCTCAGCTCACCATTTCCCTCTCACCTGTGAAGTTTCTGGAAGGTGGTTTCAAGGACATGGCTTATGCTCCAGCATGGATCTGCAGTTAAACTGCAGTGGGACCCCACTTGAGGAAAGGTGCCAGGTTTGTGCTGTTTGTTCAGGCTCCTGCTGTGAGGCTGAAGGAGATTTATCTGCATCCCAACACCTCTCCTGTGCTAAGGGAAGAGCTTGCTTCTGTGCTGCAGCCAAGGAATTTGGTTCATGGATGGCCAGCACAGCTGGCAGCCCTGCTCCACTAGAGGGTAACACAAAGTATCTCTACAGCGCAGGAGGAAATTACACCTCCATTTGTGGGGCTGACTGGTGCAGGGCAGGTGGTCCTGCTGTCACCGGTGGAAATGTCAGGACAAGGGTGGGACCAGCATTCCAATGGCCAAGGATGTGACAGCATGTGCAGCATGGCCTGCAGGATTGGTCCTCTCACTGGGTATAGCACAGCCCTGAACAAA
Source organism: Prinia subflava (assembly GCF_021018805.1). NCBI lineage: Eukaryota > Metazoa > Chordata > Aves > Passeriformes > Cisticolidae > Prinia > Prinia subflava. Next base: position 21,144,840 of record NC_086250.1, on the reverse strand, counting down.
GCATAGCTTCAGAGGCACACTGAGGATGAGCCAAGCCTGGCAACACATCCCCATGAAGGGACCTGACATGTTTGTTTTGGGCAGAGGATGAAAGGGGATTAGGGAGAAAATCACAGAGGGGGACCAGATAGCAGCTTCTCTGTGGCTCCTCTCCCATAATGTGGGAGCAAAAAGATAAGTGATGGAGAGAGGAAGTGGGCACCCATTCCATGGATGTGGAGCATGGCAGGGGCAGAGCTGTGTCCAGGATTATCATGCAGGATCATTTCAAAACAGCTTCTCTCCAAAGCAAAGTTCCAAAGTCCCAATCCCCTGGTGGGTGGACAGAGCAGTTGTTTCCTGCAATGCTGTCTGGGATCTGGCAGATCAGCTCCCCAAAATCTTCCTTCTGTTTTCCCCCTGGGACCCCTATGCACTGTGCTAGAGGAGGCCTGCTCTCCGTGGGGCCGCAGTACCGATGGCTTGCCCAGCAGGAGAGGCTGCCTCATGACAGTGCCATGAATTATTAAAAGCAGCAAGATGATTAAAATAAACTGTCACGGGACATTCACTCCAAACAGAAAGCATGAGCTGAATTCTGTCATTTCCCAGGAAGGTTAATCTGTGTTTGCAGGCTGCCATGAAGTTGGGAGGCACTCAGGCGGTGCTGGTGGGAGGCTCCCCAGACTAATTTCTCTACTGGCAAGGTGTGTGGGGGCAGCAGCACTGCTGTGGGCAGCTGGCTCCGTTTTCCTCTATCAAACAAAGCTTTTTCCTGGCCACCGGGGTGGAATAAGCAAACACCTCCCAGCAGGCGCCGTGGCGGGGAGAGCTGGCTCTGGAAATGCCCGTGCTCTGCTTCTGGCCGCGGCAGAGCCTTGGCTGTGCTGCAGAAGCATGAGAGGTGCTTGGATGGGAGCCCATGGGGCACCTCTTGGTCACAGTCCTGCTGCCTGGGACATCCCACCGAGGCAGAGAGCGCTCCCTGTGAATTGTACAGGCTAGCTGGACTTTCAGCCAGCCAGAAGAGCCCACAGCTCCCTTCTGCACTCAGTTTCCTCCAGCACAGGTCAGAGATTCCCTGAGAATCTTCCAGTTGATCCCAGCAACACTCCCACCTGCCCAATAGAGACCCTTGCCTCTATGTAGGCAGGTAACCCCACTACTGTTGTTGAAAAAGAGGCCCTTAGGCTCTTGTTTATGCTGGGGGTAAATCAATTGCCACTGCCCAGGTACCTTTGCTGGGGAGGATCACAGACACCCAGCCCCAGGTCTCCCAGTCCTGTGTCCTCCTCAAACTGCACATCTGGTGTGTGCAGGGCTGACCTGTTGTGTTTGAGTTGCTGGGTGAGAGCGAACCAAGCAGCAGAGATGTGTTGCACAGGCAGCAATATATTGCTTTGACATAATTTGTTCCCTTCACTTGCTTACCTTTTGGATTCTGCCTTTTCTGTTGCAACTGGCACAGCCCTTCTTGCTAACCCGGGCAGTTACTGTGCCAGGACAGGGATTGCTCCCATGTGGTTTTGATGTTACTGCTTTCTAGTTTTCTTGAGCAGTGAATAGATAACATATATACTGTCTTTTCACTCTTTTTTTCTCCTCTCCTCTCTTTTCTGAACTACCCAGCAAATCCTTTGCTGCCAGAGTTGGTCACAGAACAACATTTCACAGAAAATAAGTGCTCATGGAAATTCCTGCTCTGCAATTTAAACTTCCATCCTCTTAAAAAGAAGGGGTAAAATTTGGGTACATGAGGATTGGTAGATCTGGTAGAATCCTCCTGCTAAATTACTGCCTTAGAGAATGACGTGGAAAGTGTGGATGGAGAATACCAGCTGTGACTGATGGACTGGGATGCATTTAAAAATTAAGTACCTCAGAGAACTGATGAAGAATGGTTTCAGCTGAAGAAATTTCTCATGGGTTGAAAGCTGGAGGAAAGAGATGAATTATCAGCGATACAGCAGGTGAAAGGGCTGCCTTATTTATTTCCGAAGCACAGCGAGACTCGATGTGTACTTACCTGTGTTGATTATGAGCCCTGCTGAGCTTGATTATAATTTGCTCTCTGAGGCAAGCATGCTGTGCTAGGTGGCAGGGAGGAAGTTCAGAAGGAATTTGTCTGTGTCAGGATGAAATGTGATTACTGGCTGCATGCTGCTTGTTTCTGGGGGTTGGGGATCCTACACCTCTCAGGTATCCTATGAATGCTAAAGTACTTGAGGGAAGTTTATTTTTTGGCCTGTTTCTGTCTGGTTTGGTGCCACAACACCTAAGCTGACACTTGGTCACAGCACAGAGCTGATAGTGTGAGGTGATCTCTTTGAAACAAAGGAACAGCTTGGTAATAGCTTTATATGAAAGGGAGAGCTTTGCTATAAACTAATTCTAAAGCAGCTGCCCCACAGCTGTGGAGAAGCTGGAAACTGCTTTAACAGTGGTTTTAGTTTGAGCTCAAGCAGTTTATGACAGGATTACCTGGCACGATGTCTGCACTAGCAGATTTCTGTGCTCAGTGACACGGGACAGCCATGGGCAGCCTGAGCAGGGATTTTGGGGATGCTGCAGAGGGATTTGGGGTACACTGCAGAGACCTCAGTAGGTTGTGGGGATGAAGAGGGCTGAGCAGAGGCAGGGGAGTGAGCCCTTGGCATGTAGACTCACACTCCTGGTAGTTCTGGAAGCCTTCAGTGAGCTTGTTCCTGCTCACAATCTGAGCCTCTGGCTCTCATTTCTCTTCCTCTCCCTTCCCCTACTAATGTCTCCCAAGGAAATGTTCCTGCTGCAGTAAAGGGGAGGAAAAGACAAATCACAAAAGCAGAGGGCTGAAGGATGCCAGGTGGGAAAGCAGCTCCAAGGGGCCGGCCTGCTGGAGCAGACTCAGGAATGCTGGTGAGGGAGTGGCAGCGGGGACAGTCGAAAATGGATATTCAAGGGAGAAAAAGGCTTTTAAAATCACTGTAAGCAGGAGTACCACTGTACCAGGAGATAAAACTGTACTGACTTCTCTAGAATGACATAGCCTCGTACCTTGTACAATTAGATTTATTTGGGCACCCTGTGCATTCTAACAGCTGAAGAATGCTCTCAGACTGCTTCCAGCTTTCCCCTCTGTCGTAAATTGCTGGAATTTATAGCACTTAAGCACTTTATAGCACATAGGGAGACTAGTGGTGTTTCCCCACCCCGTATTTAACCTATGTCACCCAAACCACCTAAACTCCATCTGAATGCTAGTTGTATGAAGAAAAGTGCTATTAATAATGTCAGAGGCAAGTCTCTGGAGGGAGTGGCCAGTATGAGATGGTAATCCTGAGTCACACAGCCAATTTCTGGGTCAGCCAGACCCTACAGCACAGACCCTGGCCAGCTCCAGTGTCACTCAGGCAGAGATTTTCACCAGGGTTTTATGATCAGCTTTGCAGGGCTGTGGATATTCCTTTCTGAATTTTGCATGGGCTGGTAACGTTTCATTTTGATTTGAATCTCTAGCCCTGATCAAATGGTTGTTCAAGCAGGAATAGGAGAAGGGGCTGGAAAACATGACTAAATATGGCTGTGTTTCTGGTTGCTACAGACTGCAGGATTAGCGGCCCCTTCTTTCCAGCAGCCACAGCTGAAGTTCCCAAGGGTTGAGGATCACTGAGGGGAGCTATATCCCAGTCCTCTCCCTGCTTATTTTTATTTTTAAAATATTTTGTTTGTTTGTTTTCCAAAGAGAAATCTGCAGTATATTGTGTGGGCTAGCAAACTTGGCAGCCTCCAGCTGCCTATAAAATTGCATTAGGCATTTATATTTCCTGTAGTGGATTATGTGTTGTCTGGATTTTGGATGATTCTGGGAGAGAGGCTTAGCCTTTTTTTTTGGGGGGGGAGGGGGGGGAGGGTTACAAATTGCATTTGAAATAATTTCATCTTCTTGGAGATAGGAGAACACTGGCAACCAGCAAGGCAGATGGATGTGTTTCAAGAGAGATGTAGGCAGCTTCCCTGCCTGCAATGTGCAGAGCTGCTCCAGCCCCGTGGGCAAGGCCCAGGCAGCAGAGCCCTTGCCTTGTCCACAAGCACATCAATAACCTCATTGATTGCAATGATATTTCTCATGCTTAAAATTAAGCAAGTGCTTGAATGTCACGCTGAATCACAAGCGAAGAGTCAGAGTCAGCTCTCTTGACCCAGCTGGCTTCGTGTAGCCGCACACATCAGGAGTTTATCTGAAATCTTAGTATTTACACAGGTGTAGCATACATGGGGTGTTTTCTTTTCAAACTGGAGGTGGACTTTGAAAATATCCTCTTGGTTCGTATACAGAGTATTTATTGTGGTTTACCACTGTTTTCTAATTTGGATCTTAAGCCAAAGAGGCAGTAACTATTTTTAGAGTGGAGAAATCACATCGAAAAAAAAAAAAAAGAGGAAAAATATGTTTTCAAATCTTATTTGAAATCTGTGCTGTATCAACAGCAAATAGCATTGTGAAAGGGTAAAATCAGATTGCAAGTGCTTATTGGTACAATGTTATCATAAATTCATAGAGCACTTTTCTGCACGAAGGAAAATCGATCACCTTTTACTTCAAATGTACAATCTCGGGGCACGATTTTGGCGTCATGTTTATGCGAGTAAGCTGTGTCTCTCAGTCCCTGTGATGCGAGTGCTGCACTGCTGGATAGCCGGCAGGTGGAGTCATCTATAATGGATGTGCTGTGGTCTGGAAAGTTGAGTAAGTACGGGACGGGACACATGGAAATTTCACTTGGAGGCTGAGACCAAGGAAAATATAAGGCATGGAACTGGAAAACTGTGAGCGTGTCAGATAGAAAGACCTAAAACTAGCAGCAGAGGAGGAGGGACATGCAAAATGTTTGGAACAGTGAAAAGCTGGAGCAATCCTGGATAGACTTCTGTGGCTTGGATCCCGAGGCGTAATTCATGCTGTTGTAATTTGCACAGATGGCGGATGTCTCAAGGGAAGGCTTGAACAGCTGGGAAACATCAGGGTGTGGGCCAGCTTCAACCACACACCCTTTCTTTATCCCTGAATCAGTCACAGAATTGAAAGGTGATACTGAGATCGCTGCAGAAAACATCAGCAAGCTATTCTTTGTGTTGGGAAATGGCTCCTCTTGCATGGTGAGTCTTATAAGAGACCAGCTTAGTTTGGCATTTTGTGTGTAAGAATGCATTTTCAGAAGCTTTTCAATAAACCAATTAGGGAGGAAGAACCAGCCTCAACTCCAGAGATCAGCCATGTAGTAAATTGAGTTGTAGCTAAAGGGCCCTAATAAACAGGGTGCTTCACTGAAAACGAACAGGAGTTACATGATAAACCCTCATTCCTTTCCATGATATGTCCGGCCACCACAGAGAATGTTTTGCTTTGTCCTTTGCTCTATCTGCCTGTTACACCAGGAATGAACGTTTCCTCCAGAGGGGCATTTGCCCTTCCCAAGCTGTGCGGCCTCCAGCCTATTTGGAAATGCACAGTTGCAAATAATGATTGGTACTCTCTCTTTGTCCATGTGCCCATGTAAGCAGAATAGTAATGTCAGGCTGCCACAGACCTGTGTCTGAGAAAGGAGGGGGTGGCATAGCCCTGAGGTGCTTCAGAGACACGGCCATGGGAAGACTGTGTCAACAGCAGCCACTGCTGGCCCAGTGATGTGGACTCCAGCCTTCAGCAACCTCTGGTTCACTCATGACAGGCAGCCAAGGGGAATAAGTGCCAGGTATTTCCCAAGTACTGGATCTCTGGCATCCAGCAGGTAAGGGAGAGCCAATGAGGTTTTTTTTCTCCTGGTCTGTGTCCCCATGAAGGGACGTACCCTATGGTATCGCTGTGGCTCACACTGTTTATTTTGGTCATTATCTCAGTTTTATTTATCCAGTCAGCCCTGCCATCTCAACAGGAAAACAAGAGACCTTTAATCTCCCAGATGTGCTCTTCACACACCTTTCTGCTATTATATGTTTTGGGGATATTGAGGGATGCCCTTTCATGTTAGAAGTGCTGAAGGACCTACTTTATTCTCTATCCCCTCAGGCACAAACAGTACAGGCAGATGGCATTTTTATGCTAATTGCATCCATGCAGGTAACTGCATCTGTGCTGCAGATGCCATCCTGCTTTAGCAGCATTGGGACACCTGAAACGCCACACCTGCTCTACAGCCTGATGCCCCACAGAACCGCGGACCAAGCAAAGAGCAATGATAAATGTGCTGCAGCAATGTTTGCAGGAAACAGGAAAATGAGTCAGGAAAATTTTGCTCTGAGCTCTCTGGTGGATTCCCAGCTGCTGACACTGCTGCCTTCCTGTAGTGCTGAGGTGCTTGGAGGCGTTTGCTGAAGCCAGGTGTCCTCATTGCCAGAGGTGGCACTGGGAAAAGAGTGGGTGCACTGTGGGTGCTGGCCTAGTGACTGACAACTGCTAGCACCTTTGCGTCACAGTGACCTATTGATATTGGCATCCTGCCACTGCTTGGGCACTGGCATCCTCCTGGCACATGGTTTAGGCCAGTTGACAAGGTCTTTGGCTTTTGCTGACTTTGGTTATGTATTTTTAGCTGTGTGCTAATTGGTTACAAGAAAAGGCAGCTTCTGCTGGTGAAATTTTTGTAGCAAATTGCTGGCCTAAGATAAGGAAGGAGAAACATTTACCCACACTAGTTACTACGGAAAGCTCCATTGCTGCTTCCTGAGAAACAAGGACCAAAGTCCAGGCTGAAACTTTACCTTGGTGGCGCTTCATCACCTATGGAAGTACTTCTGTAAGGAGGAAAAGCATTTGGCTTCAGAGGTTTGTCTGACTGGACAGCAGGGTTGGGCGAGGCGCTAGACCCCACCTGACCATCTTAGCAGAGAGACAAAATCCTCCATGAAGGACAGGAACAAAGCTGCTGAAGGCTGAAAGGGCAAGAGGGTGGTCAGCAGGGTGAGACATGGTATGTAGATGATGGAAGCAGCAAGAAACTGTTCTCAGTTGTGGTGGAGAGGAGACATTTGCTTTGAAGTGTCTCTGAATGATTTCTATGCCTTTGAGCCATAGGCTAATAACTGAGTTTGTGCTTCTCTTCATGCCTGTGCCTTAGAACCTTCATGAGTCACTGCCTCTACTCCATTCAAGCACCTTCTGGGACCCAGCCCTTTGTAGCTCCATAGATGTTTCACACTCAGCATCCTGATGCCACCTGATCTCCAGCCCAGTGGGAGCACCAGCACGTTTCTCCACGGAATCTCTTCAGAAGGTATCCTTCTGGGAGAAGGAAACCACCACAATTTTATTCTAAAATTATATGAATCTGTTCAGGAAAGATACACTCTTCATGCCAGATTGTGGGAGCTCTCTGCAAGAATAACATATCCTAGGATTGCCTCTCTTTGATCTGTCAAAGACAAAGCAGTGGTGAGCACTCCGCAAACTTGTCCATGAAATCACAGCACACAGGAGCCTTTGGCAAGAGTGCTGTGCAGGAGTGGAAGGGTTAACAAAGGAGTCAGCTGTCTATTTAGTATGTTTCAGATGTCACATACAAATACCTAAAAGGCAGCTGGGTTGTGTGAAAGGAAATCAAGGGATTAAGATCGTGTCTCAGCTCAAAAGCTTTTTTGTGCCTTCAGGAATGCCTCATATTCCACCCATTAAACGGAGATAATATCTAACTCACAAACATACCATGAAGGTAAATTAATTAATCTTATTTTAAGAGGAAAGAAAAGATCTGAATAAATGGTAATATGTAGTAACAAGGCAGTAATGTCAGAAAGTTCACAGTGGCACAGAGCATGCCGGTGGCAGCTGCAGGTCACTTTGGTAGGAGGGCACAGTGCCATCCTCAGGTCTTTTCACGTGCACCATGACTCAGGGTGCTCTGTGCTCCATGCTGGTCCTGGCTCCTCTGCTAGCAGGCTGCATACCATAGCCAGCTGAAAATGCCTCACCAAGGGACATGCCTATGGCACTGCCAGCTCTACCAGGAGCTGCTCTGCAGCACAGAGCACATGCACACAGGATGCAAGGGAGAACTGGGAGCAGCTTTGGCAACAGCATGGCAGGAGATGGTGGAAATAGGGTTAGGAGAAGGAGAAGAGAAAAACGTAGGCTGGGCACCATAAGGCAACTCCTTTCTTTGATATCCCCAAGGGAAGTGTCAGACAGACACTCAGTTACCACAGTGAGAGGACTGCTCCCAAGAACAGTCTAGTTTCTCTCCAAACTTTATTCCTAACTTGTCTGAAGGTTGAAGCCTTCTGCAGCTCCTCACTGGCAATACCTTAACCTGGACCCTTCACGTAGAATCCCTTGTCAAAATTAGGGGGCAAAGAGAAATACAGAAACACTGCTTTTCTCTATATGAGAAGCATCCCAGTCATGAGAATTTCAGCTTCTTTCCAAGCCAAGAGTGGACTGAACACGTTCCTTCAGTGTTGTTTGACAGTCTGGCTCATTTTATCAAACCCAGTCAAGATGAATGAGACGTGTTTACCCTCAGTGGGTGAGCAGACAAAAGCTGCATGTAATTGTCTTCTGGGTGCCTGCCATTCTGTGGGGATTTGTAATCATTTTGAAAAAAAGAGATTTCCCTCGTCACTGGAGGAGACAAGCTGGCACCTCAGCAGAAAACATACCACTTAAAATAGCTTTCAACGTGGCCTTGAAAACTATTTTTGGAAGAGGAAAAATGTGGTGTAAGGGAAGACTGGAGTCATGTATGGTAACTGTCTCTCAAAACCAAAGGCTCTATAATTTCATTAAGATCAACAGATGTAGTATGTACAGGGGATATGGAACACTAAGACAATCTAATTGGTCCACAGGCTTTGTTACACATGGTGATATTAGAGAAGAAAGGCTTCCTCACACCGACCAACTCCAGTTTTAGTTTTTTCCTTTTTCTCCAAATTGTTGGCAGGCAGGAGTGTCATTCCCATTCCATAAATCAAGCCAACCGTAGATTTGTATTATGGTCTGTGGATTAGTTCTCCATTAAGTTGCCGTGGCTTCCAGGCTACGTTCAGGACAATACAGGCTGCCCATGCCTTCCTCATTCTAGAGCAGACATTGTCCACAGTGCTACCAGATAGCAGCTGCACAGTAAAATCAACTTTATGTTTTGGTTGAGGATCCCAAATTTGTTCTTCAAGATCAAAAACGTGGAGACACACAAAAGGGCTGATGACTGGGCTTTGGGTTCTTGCAGACTGGTGTCTCAATCCTGTTGGAAGTCACATGCAGCAGAAAAAATGAGGATATATATGTATATATATGCAGGAGAAACCCACGGAGGCCATTAGTGACAGGAAATCAGTGCAGCTCTTTCTCAAGAAATCAGATGTGCTCTGGGGCTGCGAGGTGAGCGCTGGAGCGAGATGCGGGGAGGAGGCCTGGAGAAGGCCGCAAAGAACACAATGCAGTGAGTGATGCAAGCTTGCGCTGAGCAGGGATACGGGTCTACTGAGCCGGGCAGCACATCTTCTGCTGCGGGATGCTCCTGGAGCGGGGGGTCAAGCCAGTACCCACCACCCCAGATTCGCCTCAGTTCCTTACGGAACCGCTGCGGAAACCTCACGCCGAAAGGCAGCCCTGTGCCAGCGCGGCCGGGACCAAGCCGGCCTGTGACGGGGGACCCGGCTCTGCCCGAGGGCTGGGTGCCCCTATGGCCAACGCGACCGCCGTAGCCCCGCCGGAGGTCTTGCACCCACGGCGGCCCCCGACACGGCGGGCTCGGCGCGGCCCCGCTGCCCAGCCCTACCCCTACCCCTGCCCGCTGCGGCCCGGCCGGGCGGCCATTTCCTGCCGCCCCGTGCGGCTCCGCGGCGCCCGGAGCCCCGCGCCGGCCCCGCCCCGCGCCCCGCCCGCGTCCCGCCCGGCGCCGCCGCCGCCGCCGAAGGTTTCCGAGCGGGGGTCGCGCTGCTCGGGCGGCGTTTCCGGAGATTGCCGAGGGGCTCCGGCCCCTCCCCAGCCGCCGCGGAGCCCGTAAACCGAGGCGCTCTGGTGGGTCGGAGCCTGGTGCGCCCGCTGCTGCTCCGGTCGCGGCGCGGGGCTCGCCGCCCTCCTCCTCCTTCTGCTGCTCCCGCTCCTCCGGCACCGCCGGGCGCCGCGGTGACAGAGCGGGGCGATCGCGGCGGGGGGCGGCCGGGGCTCCGGCGGCGCGGATGGCGGAGGGCGGCCAGCCCCCGCAGCAGCAGCCACAACCGCAGCTCCTGGCCGGCGGCGGCGCGGGGTCCGCCCGCGGCGTGAAGCGGGAGCCGGAGCTGGAGCAGCCCATGCCCGGCGGGGACGGCGCGGAGGGCGGCCACAGCAAGCGGCTGCGGACGGAGGCGGAGGCCGACGGCGGCGGCATGCAGGTAGCGGGCAGGGCCGGGCCGTCCCCGGCTCTCCCTCCCCGGGGCTCGGCCGGGCCGGGCCGCGTTCGATTTCGGTTTGCGGGATTCGGCGCCTTGCGCTCCGTCGTGCGGCCCTTTCCCTGCGGGCAGCCAGGCGAGAGGGGCTTCCACCCGGGCTCCCCGGGCCGAGCCGGGCGGCTCCCGAGGCCGCAGCCCAGCACGTGGGTTGGCGGCGCGGTGCCCTGGGGGAGCCGCCGGGTCCGGCTCCCCGGACACCACCGGGCAGCTTGGGGAGGCCGCGGTGTCGGGGCCGGGTGCGGGACACCGGCAGCGCTCCGGGCCGGCGGGGTTTACCCGCGTCGCTTGGGGCTTGTGCAGCACCAGGAGAAATCTCAGGTGCTGCCTGGGAAGAGGGAGAAGCGGGGTGGTGGCGTGTCTTCTAGGTTGGTTCAGAATCCGCCGTTTCTGTCGTCTCCTGCCAGCGCGATTTGATCGTCCCCAAAACATAGCTTGTTTCAGGTGCATTGGCCTTTTGTGTTTGTGGGGTGATGCTGCCAAGGTGTCTCTGCCTCCCTTTGTCTGGGTGTTGTGGAGGATTGTTTTATTATGGCAGTTGCACTGGCCTTTTTCTGCTTCTGTCTGTCGTGATGAGTGTATGAGAGCTCCTTGGAAGCAGCGTGATTTATTCATCTGTTTCTCTTCTCACCTTTTCTGGGGTTGGTAAGCACTCCTGGCTTTCCAAAGGGAGCATCCTATTCTCTCCATGGTGCTTCTCATCAAGATGCCAAATGCTGGCCAACACTCTTCTTATTTCCCAGGCTGTCCCCAGTTCTCCTTCTCAAGAATTATTTGGTTTTTAAACAGCTTGCAGTAGGAAGGTTTTGTTTGTGGTTCTGTCTGATGTTCAGCCTTTCATGATGGTCTCAATACCCCCAGCATTGTGTTTTCCCGAGTGTGATGGCGTGGCCTGATGCCTTGCTGGAGTGTCGTACCCAAGTGCTGCTGCTTGTGCTCTCCCAAGGGCCCGCGAAAATCGTGCTGTGCTCTTTTATCCCTTGAAGTAGTGTGTTCTCCCACACGTAAGGTGTCAAGTATGACTCAGACAATGTGTACAATTGCAAGAAGAAAGATGCTCAGCATCAAAGGTGTGTTTATATGGTATGTCTTGCTAGGAGTTATGAATGAGTGCACAAGCATGGTGGCATGAAATTCTTCCAGCTCTTCAGAGTTGAACTGAGGCAGAGATCCTGTGTAGTTACAGAAGGTGCATCAGTTTACCCTGCATATAGCGGTTTAACTGGTTGTTGTTGATATAAACCTGGGTAAATCAGCTGAAAATAGCCCAGGAAGGGACTTGGGCTGATTTAGCAAAAGTCTGACTTTTTGCTTGTTTTTGATTGCATATGAGTGCATTTTCTCTACAGATAAAAGACTCCTCCCTATATTTTACATTGAAAAGTGTCTCATTATCTGTTCAATGAATAATGCAAGATAGTAAGATTGCAGCGTTCAACCATGGGGCTGCAACAGTGTGTATGCAAAGCAGTGTGTAATGCTGGTGGTCATAATACTTGGGATTGATTGTGGAATCAATTAGCAGAAAGCTGGGGTTTATTTCTCTGCCAAATAGTGGGAAATAGTGGAGAAATAGTGGAGAAATTAGGTAAGGTGCAACTACTAGAGCCCAATTTTTAAGTCTGTCTGTAGTCAGTGTAGCTGTTCTTCAGATTAGGACACCTATGTTGTACTTATTTGACATTCTTAGTGTAATTTTAATCTTTCCATGTGTACATATATGGAAAATATATATCCTTTTATTATAAAAGATGAACTAGGTGATCTTTAAGGTCCTTTCTAACCCAAACCATTCTGTGATTCTATGTCCAGAAATTTCCCTTGACTTTTTTCAGTTTTAAAGACTGTAGTTTATGTATTTGGAGAATCTTCACACGTTTGCAGGCAAGAAGTATACCAAATTTTAAGCCAAACTTACCAATAATATCAGAGTTAGGAAAAATGTGTTCTTTAATGTTTGGGAAATTTGGTATCTTTTTACTTAAAAGACAAAACACAAGATTGCCCTTCATGAGGATTTCTGTTCAGATAGTGCCTTCTTCTGAAGTACTTTACTTTAGAATAACGGCTTCTTTTTAGTAAATCTTCTATGTCTAACTGTATGTAATGCTTACAAGAGGAATAAAGAGCCTATTCTTTGATGTTTTTTTCTTCTCCCTCTCATATGTACTAGAAGCTTTCTGAAAGCTGGAAATCAGGCCAGCAACCGTCGTACCTTGTTTTTCCTGGAGATCCTGTCAATTTTCTACTTCCTGTTCCAGAGCCATGGGCTGTTGCTGTGTAAACTTGGTGGCCTTGTGTCTCTGGGCTGATAGCAAGAAATCATGGAATGCTGTACCCTCTACCATTTCTTCTTTGTATAACCTATACCTACCAATGGCTCAGGATATAAAAACAGCGTGTAATCTGAAATAAATCATTTAGCTGTAGAAATTACTAATGTAGCTGTAAAATGAATAGATTTTTGGGGGGGGTCTGTTAGTGTGAAATATCAAAACTAGGCTATAGGAAGGTAAAACAGTAGCTAGTTATTAAGACCTTGGGGCTGAGGGTGCCTAAAAGCTTTGTGTAGCCCTTAAATTTACTGAGCTTCTTGTTTTCTGCTGTCTCAGGCCAGCATGCTCAGACAGCTTATGCAGTTAGGGTTTCATTATCTAATCCATCTTTGATCAGGCCGGATAAATGGTGTTTGGCCAGTACTGATCTTGTTAGGAGGGTGGTGTAAAGCTGCTTGAGTTGGGATTGGGACAAATCGGATCATGGCTGCTATCTGCTTCTGGGACATATTTCAGTTAATCATAGCGTGGGAGGAAAACGTCTACCAGGAACTGCTGGTTTTTAGCTCCCTCTGTTCCATAAATGGCAAAAGTCAAATGCTACCAGCCAGGAATGTCACCTGGAAGTATTTGGATAGGTTTGTAAGCTTTGGAAGTAAAGGGCCCCAAAGGTACTGCTGCTTTTTAACTGTATAAATACTAGCAAAGAACTACCTTGTGTTCTGTTTGCTGACTTGGATGGTTGAATCGTTTGGATCAGCTTGCTGATCTGGGTAAAAATAATGCCTAACACAGGGGAGAAGACAAAAAAAGAAAGTTGTGTTAGCCTAGGTCACTGGTGAAACTGCACTGAAATGCAGTTGTTGATGCAGCTGTATTTGCTTCTTGTCAGAAAATACTAACTGCTGCATAGATGGAAGAGAAAGTACTCTTGCAACAATCTCTCTTTTCCTCTGTTCCTTGTGTGATGAGAGATGAGAAATGTTGTGGCTAGCTGGCAAGTGTCTCTTTCTCCTTCAAACTGCAGACAAGGCTGTAATTCCAGAGTGCTCTTTGTCTTCCCCTTCCAAGTGCTAGACAGTTTACACTGCTGAAAAAGTTACTGAAATATCTTCCCCTTGCTTTGCCCAGGGTTGAATGAGTTAATCAGCTCCTCATTTAGTCCCTAAGCTGAATTTTGATTTAATTTTTTATGGGGTCTAGGCTGGTTAGTAAATAAAATCATACTTGGTGGTAATACATGGGTGGAATTAGATGCAAGATGTGAACAGACCTGATCCTTGTTCTTCTTTCATGAATGACTTGTGTGCTCAGTACCCCTGACTATCTGGGAGAATTACTCTTCTTGCAACTGTGAGCATGGCCAACTGGTCAGGACAGACAGTAAATGTAGCTGTGGTCTGTGCCTTGCCCAGTCCACATAAATCTTTAGTGGCAGCAATGAGTGGTGACTCTGTGTTGTCATTCAGCCATGTCAGCACAGGGTTCATAAAGATGACTAGTGGTGTTGAGATCAGTCTCCTGTGACTAAAAGATGATGTAATAGACGATAAGTCTTTGCTCCACGAGAAAGTCTGCAGTTTCTCATCGTATCGTGAGCCAGAAGATGGTCTGTGACACCCTCTACCAGCCTAACTTCAGCACAATGACTGGAAATCTTGAACTGCAAGGTGCCACAGAAAGGGGAGAGTGGGGACGTAGCTGGTGCTTCAGGACAGCCAGTGTCCTTGTTCAAGCTATGGCCTGTTTGTGGTGCTCCAGAGGATGGCAAGAAATGAGTCTGCTGATAATTTCTAGATAGTTTTTGGTTTACAAGTAAGAGGGCTGACTGGGATTGTAATTGAGAAGGGGCCAGTGCATAACAACTTTTGTGTTGTGAGGGACCCTTTGGAAATCTGTATTTTAAAATCTTACAGAAGAGAACATCTAGTTCCAGTAAATTGTGGAAAAGCTGTGTAATCAGGTTAGCTTTTTCCTCTCTCTTATTTTTCGTGGCATGGCTGTCTTTGTAAAGAGATGCTGAGCAAACCAGGGGACACCAGACATTATAGTAAAAGAAATAAAGTTCCAATCTTTCAACCCCTGCCTTGGATCCAGGATGAGGCTTCCTGGGATGCTGTTTCGACAGAGTATTGCTGATGTGATGAGATGTAAAGAATCACCTCTAAGTTTGTTGTTGTTTCTCTGTTTGCTTTTGCCCTTTGTTTTTTTTTAATATTTGAATGTTATGAGTTAGACTTGACACAGTCTGGGAACACTTAGAAAATCTCCAGTTCAAAGAAAACCTTTGGCAAACAGACTGAAAGTTAGTATTTTATAGTTGTTAAGGGTGCTTTAATGTTGGCTCTTTTCTGCCATATTCAAGAAAATGGAAAGCCCGAGTGAAGTATTCTGCATGCTTTAGTACTCTTCCCAGCTCTCTCAGTATTTCTCTGTAGATTCCAGAGGTTTGTGTTCAAAGGTGATGGCCACGTTTGTGAGGTTGGAAGCCAAATAGAGGTCTGTCTCTACTGGAGGTGGTTTCCTTCTGCATATGTGTACCAGCTGTAGACATAAGCTTTTTATTTTTCCTTTCAGAATTCCTGTTTAGAAACAGGAGTGCTCTGGTATTTTACAGGAGGCCTGGTCTCTCCCTTGCATGTTAGAAAGATTGCCCACCTAGCTGAGTTTGGAGCAGCTCCCAGGCACATCCTGTGCAATACCCTCTGTCAACTGCTCCTCCCAGTGATGCAGCAAGCAGGGCCCCTGCCTTGCCCTTCTGCACTGGGGGTTTGTGCTTCTGTGTGCAAGGTTATCTCAGAGATGTGCTGGTCACTGAAGGTTTAGCAGCTGTGTTCCTGTGCTGGCTTCGTGCTTTACTGTGACTGCCCTTTCAGCCACTGCTGTGGTGAGGCTGGTGGCAGCAGGAGTACCAGAACACATGAGCTGCAAAGGAAGCAGCAGTAAAATAAAATCAAATGAATCAACTGCTTCGTTTGCACTAGAGGTAGGGAAGCCAAACTGAAGCTGAGATGGATCTGAACAGGAGTCTGTGTGTGGTCTGTGGCCCCCTAGAAACTGCTGCTGAAGGACATAGCCCTGTTAGCTTGGAAAAATAAAGCCTGTCGTTAGCAGTGTTTGGTTGGCTGCACAGAAACCTCTGCCCCTCTGGAAAATGTTAGGAATCATGTTAGTTGAAGATGTTTTAAAACCTGTCACTCTATGCTGCTGACTTGTTTTGTGGCACTTAGCAAACCTTAGTTTTTGTATGAAGTGCAAGAGAAGGGCAGATGTTTTGGTTGTCTGAAAACCTCTTATTTAATCTGCCCATCTCTGATATTACTTGACCTTCTATGTGTGTGTTTGCTGTTGAAATGTGGTGGCTGAGGGATCAGAGGAACATCCAGAAGAGAAGTGAGAGAAGCAATTAGAGGTAACGAGTTCCAGTTCATTGAAGCATTCTGTTGATCTACATTTTACAGTGGTATTCAGTGGACACCCAAGTGTAGCTGTCATGAGATAATCCCGATGTTTAGGGATTAGAGCTGCTTGGCTGCATTTTGGGCCTTAACTCCCTTTGCTCTCCAGTAAATTTAATCTTGCCAGCAATCTTCTGTAAATTCAGTTTGAAAGATATGTGTATACATTTTCCACAGCATGCTTCCCCCTCCCTCTGCTTCGCTTTCTTGCATGCATCTCATTTTTTCCAGGTTGAATTAGAGATATTTGTAGGAGCCAAGTCCAGCAATGGCAGGGACTGGATGAAACAGTCCTCACCAGTCCTGGACCATGCAACCAACTGGACCCTGCAGTGTTCCCTGTCAGGGCTCTGCCAAGCTGTCCTGCTGAGCTATGCCTGGCTGCTCTCCTGCAGGAAAGCTTTGCTGAGAAAGGCCACATAGTTTTCTAGATTTCTAACCTGGGTTCTGGAAGATTTCCAGGGTATTTGTGAAGTGTTCTGATCTCTCTCTCATTTGGCTTGTCACATGTACATACGGCATCTATCTAAACCACCCCATCAGCTCTCTTGCTGGACCAAAGGAAATGGGACTCCAACTCCTTAGCAGTGATATTAGGTATTTAAGTGGCCACAAAGAAAGGAAGGTTGTATGCAGAAGCCCCCT
The DNA here is from genome assembly GCF_021018805.1 of Prinia subflava. Lineage (NCBI taxonomy): Eukaryota > Metazoa > Chordata > Aves > Passeriformes > Cisticolidae > Prinia > Prinia subflava. The sequence goes on along the minus strand of NC_086250.1, from coordinate 21,128,078 downwards.
TGTTTAATGAGCAACATCAGCTGAACTAGAGCTGGAACCAGCATCTCCTTGGGCAGAGTAGAAAGCTTTGGCGGTTTCTGTCAGCTCACTTGGTGCGACATTGATTTTCAGTCAGCATTGTGCCAACTCCTAACCTTTGGAGTGTGAGCAGAAGGTACTTATGGTTCACACTGATTAGAAAGAGGCAATGAGATCTTCTTGGATAGGACAACGAGATTCAGGCTGGCATGTTTTTGAAGTGGCTGTGTGTTACTAGGGCTGTTGCTTATGTTTGCATTTGTCTAGGAGAGTTTGTGGTGCAGAAAGATTGGATGCTTGCTTCAAAGAGCATGGAATAGAAGCACTTGTTGCTTTTCTTCCATGACATTACTGAATTTTATCTGCTCATAATTGCCTCAGCAATAGTGCAGGTATTAGCATAGAGATCAGGAAGAAGCTGCACCATTTAAGGAGGAAAAAACCCTCATCATGCCAGCACTTTTTCCCTCTGACTATGCATAGCTAAATTTCTTTTAATAGAGAGGCTAAAGAATCAACCTTATGTGGCTTTTCTGTGTGTCACAAATATCAAAATATGTGCCCTGGAGGCCTTTGAGGCCTTGGGATCTGGATCCAGCTCAGGTTTCTTCAAGGGACTGGAGCATTGTGCACTTTTAATTGAGGCTTTCTGCACAGCTTTCCCACTGCTATTTCTGTAGAAGATTCTTGCAGACATTTGGGGTGATTGTCACTGTTGAGGGTGATGCCCAGGAAGAAAATCCCACCAAGGCATCACTAAAAAGCCTTGATTTAGTGCTGTGTGGGCTGAGGGGAGGCTCTAGCCGGGGTCCTGGTGCTATAATTTGCTGTTTGTGGTTGCCGTTCTCCTGCCCGGATGGGATGGGAAGGTCGCTTTTCCTCCAGTCTGCTCACTGACCTCAGGCAGCAAGGTGGGGGAAGGCCAGGCTCTTCCCAGCTGCAGAGCTGGGCACCTTCTTCCTGGGTCCCCAGATTTGCAGGTGGAGTAGCCAAGCATGTCTCTCCCAGCAGCTCCTGTGAGAGACCCTGCTTCTGAACCCTCTCTGTCTGGCTCTTTGGTTTTATTCTGTTCTGTGTCTTTGCTTCCCTTTTGTGGGAAGAAGAAATGAGGGGAAGCACAAGCAATGGCTTCTTCATTACCCTTTGTACTCTGCTATCCTGGAAAGCAGGTCCATCAGAGGCTTCTTTCCTACCCTTATTTCATGTTAAAAGCCCTGTGCAGCTTTGGAGCAAAGCTTGACCGGGATGGAGTAGGTTTTGTGGGTGCTTCTCCTTGCCTATAGGTGCTACTTCTTGAAGCTCAGCTTTAGAGGGACTGGGGTGGTTCCTGGGATTAAAGACCTCTCTCTGAGTGGTCCTGCTTCTGCTCCCAAGAGTAGGACCAGTCACACAGTCTGGGGAGGTCCAAACGGTTCATTCAGGGAAGGAAGCCTAGGCTGTGATGTCGCTGCAGCAGATGGAGCTGCGGGGCATACCAAAGGAAGTGGGGGCTGGCAGCATGATATGGGCAGATGTCCTTGGGCTGGTGGCATGGATGAGGGTGGGAGATGGGTGTTTGTATTATAGTGGTCTCGGGAATGTTTTGAATCATGGGGGAAGCTGAGGCAATAAAGTGTATGCAACACTGCTGCTGATTTGCAGCAGCAGATCTGAATGTCTCTTGGACAGCCTGCAGGAGAATCCAGCTGGCTTCTGAAGCACCTGCCCATCCTGTTATTTGTTTTGTCCAGTAGCGGAAGTTAAAGTGTGTGGAAATGCAGAATGCTCTCAGTGCTTTAATTCTAGGAAGAGGTCTGCCCACTGGTGCTGGGGTTATGTTTGTCCTGGGTGATCTGGAACTTCAGGTATTGTCTCCTCCATGCAGAGGCTTGAGGAGACAGAGAATGTGCCAGGGTGAGAACCCTGGGTGGCACAGCAGGCTGACTGGGGAGACTTTTAATTCGTGGTGGATCCGCATTGAAGAGGCCAGAACTCATAGCCAGTAACTGCCCAGCAGGAGAGTGTGACAGGAAGGCATCATGTGAGATCATAATTGGGTGGTCATAGCCTTTTATGTTTTTAGAGATTACTTCATCACCACAAGTGCAGCGAATGGATAGTGCTCACTGGGGCGCTATTAAACTTAATGGGAGTTTTGTAACCAGTTAAAATGGGTGTAAGGTCAGTCCAATATTTCATTTCTTCTCTTTCATCTCATGTATTACCCCAAATTGAATATACTGCAGATAACCTAAACCTTGCACTGAATACAGACCTATTAATTTTTAATTGTCTCTTCTACAGTGCTCACCACTGTAGTGTGGGTACTTCACATGTACTAATGATTTTATTTTTTAGTTTCCTGAGAGGTAGAAAAGGTATACTGTGTCTTACTGTAGAAGTGGAGGATTGAAGTACCTGGTAATAAGACAGTTTTGCCGAAAAAGGATTGACACAATCTAATTTATTTTTATTTCTAATTCTGATTGTAGCTGGGCCTTTTTTATTGAGGTCGGATTTTGGTGATGTTTTAATCCTTGACCTACAGCTCTCTACAACTTCCACTATATATCTCTATGATGCCTGCTGTTTCCATAGACTGATCCTTAAGTATGTCATATTGGGCAAATGTGCAGTCATGTTGTTTTTATCTTAAAACTCAGCAGAATAGCTTCAATTAAGGAGATTGGTCAGCATCATAGTGTAATTTTACTTGGAAGATAAGATTTGAAATCTAACTAACTTTTAAAGTAGAATGAATGCTGCTTATCTTAAACTATGAAACCACCTACCTTTTGGTTTCTGCAACTGTTTATACTGCTCAGAACACAGCACTTCTTAGGCTTGAATTGAAGCAGGAATTAGGAAAAAGTAGCACATAATCCTGATTTATTGTTACATCCCTGCACATGAGGAAACGCTGGAAGTTGCATGGGTAGTTGCTATTTTTTAATCTGCAGCCCTTGACTTTTGCAGTTGCTATTTTAGGAGAGAATGTAGCTACACTGCCTTTTGAGTTAAAAAACATCTTTTGGTCTGCTAAGAAGCAAGGAGCTGCTGTGTGGACAGCAAAGGCAGGAACTGACTCCTGACCCATTCCCTGTGCTGGCTCCCAGTGGGGACTGGCAGCTCTCCCCCTTTCCTCAGAACACAGGTCTCAGTGCGGTTGCTTGTGGTGAGGACAGAGACATGTTTGTTGAGAGACTTTGTGACACATTAGGGCTCCAAAGGAATCCTGTCACTTGGGATACAGGTGTCTTGGGTGAAACATACATGGTTGATTGTGGACTTGCTATCTCCTTTTTGTTGCTGAATAATGAGTCCTTCATGCATCCCATCACTGCCTGCTTTTTATTGCTTCTGCATGGGTGTTCAGTTCTAGTCTCCGTAGCTGAGTAAAGAGGGGGCCAGAATTGTGTTATATGGCTGGGGTTCTGCCATCTTCAGGGAACCCCAGACAACAAGCCCAGTTTTGGGCTGAATGCCTGATCTTACTTGTCGGATGGTTAGACTACAACACTGGAAGTAGTATAAAGCTGTAAGGGAGGAATAAACACCCCATCCTTTTTGGAAGGAGGAGATAAAGGTCAACCTGGCAATGCCTTCTTTGTGCCTCTGCATGTGTTGTGGGAATTCCCATTGCCTTGAAGTGGGGGGAGAAGATGAAGCTGTGTTCTCTCCAAAGCTCACATGAATCCAGTGGAGACCTGGCATCTGCTAGTGTCACCAGCTGGGTCGAGCAGGTTTTCCTCCATCTGACCTTTATACCTAAGAACTTCTTGGAAAAGTCTGACTTCCTGGGCTGGTTAGATTTCCCTAAGAGTCATGGTCTGCATGCCAAGTGCCTCATGTTGTGAGAGCTAAGCTGAGATGTCATAGTCACAGACAGAGGAGACAAAACCATTGTTTGTGATGGATGGGATGGACTCAGCAGGAGGTGATAGTGGCATTTGGAAACACTGCTGTCAGTGTGATGGTTAGATATCAACCATGGGCCAGAGAACACGTCTGAGAAGAGGAGAATGTAAAAGGAAATGGACCAACTGTGGATTTTGACTGTCAGATAGAGAGGATTACAGTGGAACTTCACTCTGTAGTGTTTCCATCTGTTGTGGTTTAATCTTAGCTGGCAACTAAGCCCCACACAGCTGCTCACTCCTTCCCACTGGGATGAAGGAGAGAATCAGAAGACTAAAGTAAAAAAAAAAAAAAAAGTGGGTTGCGATAAAGACAGTTTAACAGGTAAAGAAAAAGCCACACATGCAAGCAAAGGAAACAAGGAATTCAGTTGCATTTCCTATGGGCAGGCAGGCATTCAGCCATCCCCAGGGAAAGTGGGGCTTCATCGTGTGTAATGGTGATTTGGGAAGACAGACTTCACTCTGAATGTCCCCCCTTTCTCCTTTTTCCCTCAGCTTTATAGGTTGAGCATGATGCCATGGAATGACATATGGATATGGATATCCCTTGGGTCAGTTGGGATCAGCTGTCGTGGCTGTATCCCCTCCCAACTTCTTGTACACCCCCAGCCTCCTCTCTGGTGGAGTGATGCAGAAAAGGCCTTGACTCTCTGTGTAAGCACTGCTGAACGGTAACTAAAACATTCCTGAATTATCAACACTGTTTCCAGCACAAATCCAAAACACAGCCCCATAACAGCTACTGTGAAGAAAATTAACTCTATGAAAGCCAAAACCAGCAAACAATCATCCATCCCTTCTCTCAGTGCCCACTTGTGACTCGTCTTTGCTGTTGTGATGGGTGTGGTGAATGAGGCTAAGATTGGTATTTGAGTATATATTGTCTGACCAACTGATACTTGTCTATCTTCTCTCTCTCTCTCTCTCTCTCTCTCTGTCTCTCTCTCTCTCTGTGTACATATATATATATGTCCGTGTGTGGCTTTGCCAGGAAATTGAAATTATGCTCATAATTAGGTCTGGTGTTTGTGTTTGTCCCCTAATTAGATCCTTCCAGAAAAGGCTTGCTGCATTTCACTGTCTTGCCCTGATGTCTTCTGACTTTCAACAGGAATATCATATGGTCAGTGCCAAATGCTACAGTTTCAGAAAAATAAGTTTTATCTGTTGATAAATCACAAGTTAGAACCACTAAGTATTCTTCATGCTTTATGTTCTGCCTTGACAACTCTGTCTGTAGGTCTGATAACATATCTGAGTGTATCTCTCTCTTTTAGCCAGATCAATATATAAATTCTCCTGGAGATGGTTGTTTCCCATCGGGAAGGTGTTGCCTTGAATAGATGGAGGTGCTATGAGACTTATTGTGTGTGTTTTCCTCCTGTTATTCATTGCTTAAAGGGCTAAGTAAGAATTCCTTCTTTGCTGGTGAGTGGGTTGACGCTTTCATCTTGGGCAGTGTCAGGTATTTGGGATTGCTTTGCATGCCAGGAGTAGAATGAGTTGAGTTTACTTCAACCACAACCCCTTTAAGGACTAGGAATTCTTTGATGAGTGATTACAGTTAACTCTGGACTCTTAGTTGATGGATGTGATGGAGCATGTCCATGCTTCTTGGTAAGGTTTCCCTAAATAGGCATGACCTTTCTAGTGAAAACAGGAAGATAGTTTTTGCTTTTTTCCCCCCTAATGAAATTAGTTTCATTTTTGGACCTCATGATTACTGCAGATATTTACCATTGGAGTAGCTCATAGGCTTGGTAGCTTCATGGGGCAGAGTTTGGCAGCTCCACTGGAGTTTTGATAGGGGTATTGGCTTGCTTTGCAGTGTGACATTTGATATAGCATTTGTTCCATCCTTTCTGTAGCAGCCACTGATTTTCACCTTTGGTGTCCTGGTTCTCCTTTCTTATCCTTTCTGGCATCCAAAACTATGAGGCATCTCTATGTGCAGAGGAAGACTAGCCAATCTGCATGTTTTAATATGTAGATGGGGAATGGATAGTGATTCAGTACATCTGGATCATCCATTGCTCTTGTTTCTGTTGGGTTTCAGTAGATGTGTGGAATCTGCAGGCAAGCTGGAGAGAATGGTCCTGTTACCTCAGAATTAGAAGCCCTCTGGCTGTGACTTGAATGTAATGACAGTCTGCCTGAAGTAGTGCCTGTGCCTGACCATCCTTGGGAAGTTTAGCAGGAGGTGGATTTGCTTGATTCTTCTGTGCATTGAAATCTTCCAAGATGCCTGTTGTCAGCTAGTCACTGTTGCTGACAAGGTGTTAGCAAGCTCTTTTATGTTTATGTTTATGTTTAAATAAATGTAAAATCTCTGTGCTTGGGCTCTCATATCTATTGTAAGGTATTCTGAGAAGTTGGTTCTCTTGGATTTGGTGCTTGATAAAGAGATGATGCATATAGTCTGGGAAAGGTGCACATTGTCCAGTGGACAAACTGACCAGCCCTGCTGGCACAATAATATCAAGTGCTTTGTTTGGCTTGTGTAGTTTACCTGATCCTCAGGGTTAGTCTGAAATACAAGTTCGATGTACATTCTCCTAAGCAATTTCTTATGCTGCATCACAAATTTCTTGATACCTGAAATGTTGGAAGTTTGCAATTAAAGATTCTGGGGTCTGTAGATCTGTCTGCTTGGTTCTGGGACTAGCAATTTTTACTTTTGTTTTTAGAACAGGATTTTAAACATAATCCCTAAATCTCTGGACCCCTTAGGCAGGAGTAAACATGTGGCATCGTTCCTCTTCCATGGGTGAATTCCTACCATTGTAAGGCTTTCTCTGCCTCTGACTTCCTGGGCAGGATTTTTGATAATGAATACAGTCACATTAAGTAGAGGAGAGCTTCCCAACTTTACTTTGCAGGTAAATATTTTTGTGTCCTGTATGGATTTTCCTGGGGTGCAGAGCTGTTGGATGGTTAGCTTTTCTCTCTGAACAATGTGCTTATATACAGACAGTTATTGCGTAGTGCTCCTCGTGGAGGCAACTATCTTCATGACGTTGCATGAAAAAAATTACTGTTGCATTTGTACAGACTGCATTTGAACAGGTGCACTGTGAAAATAAGATTGCAGTGGGAAGGGAGGATGGGATGTGGTTATCAGTCATCTCCCATCTCCTGTCCCAGTGGAGCCAGGGCAGGTGGTCCTGCCTTCCCTGGTGACTCAAGGGATACTGTCACATTTGCTAAACTAACCCTGGACTGGAGTTGCTGGAAGTGTCTCTAGTCGAATGGTAATTCAGCATGTTGTGTGTGAAGCTCATTGGCAGGGTAGAAAAGGCAGCATTGCCTGTAGGAAACTTTCTTCTTACCTGCAAGAGCTTAAACAGTAAAAGTGTAAAGTACACAGCAGGAAGATTTCTTCTTCCTTGCACGGTTAGCAGTGATAACCAAAAGCAAATTTTTCCATTCTATGTTCAGAGCCCTCTGATAGTATTGTCATGGCTTGTGCATCTGTTTACAGATTTCCCATGTAGCTGAATTAAATTAACAAGACCAGTCAATTCATTGCTGCTGTATTTAAACCCCTGGGCAGCAATGAATTTGGCAAGGATGGAGCATCATTTTCATGTGCTGCTTGGAAAGGGAGGATGTACAGAGAAATGAAATAGTGTTACTGCTTGGGGGAGGGGTTCACAGTCACAGCTCAGGTGGCAGATGAAGAGAACAGTGTATGTTCCCAGAAGTCTTTTGTGTCCACTGCTTCCTGTGTGGCTCAGTCACTAGATAGCAGGAGGTTTTTTCTGTCATGTATGGGCTAGCCAAAGACTAGTGTATCCACAGAGTTTATTCAAGGCAGATAGCATTACAGGAATCAAAACAGAACTCTTGGTTCCTGTTCATTGATTTAATCCTTTGTTTTTAGCAGTTAAATATCCCTGTATTCTTTAGCCTAGCCTCTGTTATCCCGGATCTGAGCCCTTCTTAAATTCTAATTGCATAGTATTCGTGTTAGAAAGAAAGGTGGCGTGAGGTGATGCGCAGAGAAATGAAACAAGTCCCCAGGTCACCTGCAGAGGAGCAGAAATCTCAGAGCACTGGGTTCAGTCGGCCATCTTTCGTTCCCTCATGTGAACTAGGTGGCCTCCTTTATTGCTGCCCCCTCCATCTGAAGGGTGGTGGTCCTTGGAGGCTGTTTGGAACACATGGTGAACTGCACACTGCTCTTGCCTTACTCTGCATCAGATTTCTGTGTTAGCAGAAGGTAGTTTGCATCATTTTACATCATCTTTCCCTAGCTTCAAAATTCAAATATGGATCTGCATCCTGTTGTTAAATGTTTCATATTTTCTTTACGCTTGTGCAAAATACATAATCTCTCTCTTTTTTAAATTTTTTTTTTAATGTTCTCTCCCTTGAGTCTGCATAGCTTGTGAGACTGCATACTATATGCTTAGCTTTGCAGCCAGTTTGGAATTCTGGGCTTCACTGTGTCATATTTGCTTCTCTTGTCTGTTTCCTCCAAGTCTTTTATGTGGAGTTTACAGATACTGGTGCAATTTGCATAGCAGAAATTGTCCCTTTTGTAGCAGCTGGTGAGTGGATGATGGACAGCTGATTAAATGAAACCTTTAAAAGGCATTTGAAAAAAACCCAGTAGTATTACATTTATAATGTGCAAATGTTGTATCAGTACTACTGTGTTAGACAGCTTTAGACCACCTGGTGTAGGTTGGTCAGACTGATAACAGCCCTTTGTTCTGGGCCACCAATCCTTGTGTTTGTGGGGTATTTACAGTGGGCACAGCCTCTGTGTAGTGACTCTCTGTGTTGGGGTGTGTGGTTGAAATCATGCTTCGAGGCTAAGCTGTGGGTAAATACGTTCTGAAAGAAGTAATCCTTTCTCTTGGAGCTCCATTTGACTCAGGAGTTTCTTTTCATGATCTCACAGAAAATAATAAAGCCAAAGAGAGGAATTTATCTCTAAATCCAGCTGACTCCACTATGGTGGATGTGTTGCCTCTGCTGTCCTTTGAAGAGGCAAGCTGGTGTCCAGGCTGCCTGTGCCCATCTCAGTAATGCTGACAGCAGCAGTGTGTGGGGTGATGTGGCACAACATACCCACAGTGCAGCTGCATGTCACTTCTGTCACTTGGTAGTATCTGTAGCTCCACAAGGAGAACCCTTTGCATGTTTAGTACCACCATGCCACTGTCAACCTCTCTCACGTCCACATTGCTTTAGAAGTGAGTGGATATCCACTCCTCCTGCAGAGGAGAGGGGTAAATGTTTGCTCATCCACGCTTTCTCTGATCCAAGTGTGTTTTCAACTCTGCCTTTGTATTTGATGGCAGGTCCTCTGTCCCTTTGGCGCGTGTCTGCAACGTGCTCATGTGCTGGCACGCGTGTGCTGCCCTTGAAAACAGACCAAACTTATTAAAATCATTGCTGGTTGCCATGGCGGCTGTTGTCGCTGTGGGCTAATGGGAAAGGCAATTACTGCTGCATGCTGGGGAGTGTACACGGAGGCTGTGGGCAGGGGGGTACAGGCGACTGCATGACGATGAGTTGTGTGACTGATAGCTTGGATATCACAGTGAGCAAGCAGCAGAGGAGAGAAAGGCAGGAGATACCCTGAGGTTTGGCCAGATATGCGGTATTTCCACTCCTGGGCAGGCTCATTGAGAGATTCCCACCCTTCCTTTGATTGTCAGGGGGAATCTCAGGGTTGAGTTTCACATTTTCAGCTGGACGCAGCACAGTGCTGCCCAGTGACTCTTAGCTGGCCCAGGAAGTGAAATGGAGCTGGAAAACTTTGTGTGTTGAAGATACTCATTTAGTCCCTTTCCTGCTGTTTCCTCTCTGTGAATATGCCTCTTCAGTTCTTACTTTGCTGTTTCCTGTTTGAATGTCATGATATAAAATAGCTCCGATTTTCTTGGAGTGAGTAGGATCACTTAAGAAAAGTGCTTCTTATAATGAATGTAAAGCTAAAGAGAAATTGCATCCTTCATCTTTATTCTGAATTTGGGCAGCGTGTGTCCAAAGCAATGCCAGCACTGTTTGTGCCAAATGCAAACATGAAAAGAACTGGGATTGTATCATAGTGCAGAGCTTGTACGAAATCAGTAAATTCCTTGAAAGATTTGAGTTGGAAAAGTAGGTGAGAGCTGTAAATCTTGGGGATATCAAAAACTGCTTTGGCAGTGTTTGACAGAGCACTGCATTCCCAAATTGAAACCCTCTGTCCCCTCCAGTTTGTTCTGCTTTCCCTTTCCCTTGTGCTAAGCAATGGCTGAGACCTTGCTGCACAGGAGTTCTTCCAGGAGACTCTCTTTGTACATTAAGAAGCGCATCATATAAGTTTCTTCTGGCTTATAGAATCCAGACGGTGTCAATGAAGTTGAAACGATGGCTGTCACCCCCTTCAATAGGGAGACCAGTCCCTGGAGGCATGGAGAGGGTTTCCAGTCCAGACAAAGTGAGGAGAATAAAACAATCCTCTTGGAGCAGGCAAAATTGGGATCTTGTCTCAATTTCTCTCTTTCGGCTGATCTCCCAGCAGCTGTTTCCAGAGGCCCTCTGGATCATGCCTGTTGGGGGATAGCTGTGGTGACTCACCCGGCTGGGATCCTTTCCGCAGTGTGTGAGAGCCAGGCTTCCCAGGAAGCCGTGGCACCAGGAAGAGGAAGATTTCTGCTGCGTTTGATCCCTCAGTGAAGATTATGCTGTGTGTGTTTAATTAGAGACTGCTGCTTTCTTTACTGGTGTACTAAATATAAATGGAGGAGCTGGTCTAATATACTTGAAGTTGCAAATGTCAGGAGTCAATAGCTTTATTTTCCTCTTGCCAAATTTGATTTGATTTTAAGTACTGCCACTAAATCTAATGATGCAGTAATTCCTGTTTGTTAAAAGGAATGAGGGATTTAGACTGAGACAGACTTCATCCTCTTCTCCCATCTCTCTCCCATCCCACCTTTGTTTTACAAAGGAAGAGCTACTGGTTTGCAGGTGTTTGTACAGTAAGATCTGAAGGTCAAAAGACTTGACCTATATACACTGTGAACTGAGTTTGTATTCAGCTAGTATACCGTTGTTAAGGTCTTCTCTATGCACAGTTTTTGGCCCAGACCTGTACATTCCAAGCATTATCTTTGTGACAGTCAGCAGAGTGCCAAAAAATTTTAAAAATACAAAAAAAATGCAGTAGAGATAAAGAAGCCCAGGCTTCACGTTCTGTCTGGGATTCTTTGTTTGCTGAGCTACAGTCTAAGTCCTGGCAGGCCCCAGGGAGATCTGTAATGGGACAGACATCTGTGCTTAAGATGCCTTGCCCTGTCTGCTGTGCAGGAAAAGGAATGAGTATGAAATGAGATATTTTTTTCCCCCTCTGGGCTCCCACTGAGCACGGTGGACCCAATCTACCTCCATCAGCTTAGCCTTGTACAGTGCCATTGCAGACACTGTTTGCCTGTGTGTAACTGTGAGCTGTAGCATGATGCCTGGAAGGAAAGCTCACTGGGAAGTACAGCTCGCTAGGAAGCACAGCTGGTACTGCCGGCCGCTGTGTGAAATATATGATCCCGAATTGGTTGAGAGCAGAAATGATGGGGAGAACTCTTCCTCATGGTGAAGACGGATTCAGTGCTGCTAGCAGCAGCGGTCAGGCTCCGCATCTTGTTGTCAGCTGCAGTAACTGCTGTTTGTTCATGCTCTGGCCGATCTGGAATGCTTTTGTCCTGGCTAGTACGATAATGTGGGCTACCTTGTCTTGGGGCAAAACTGGCTGCTGGGCTGGAGGAGGAGAGAGCACACTCATTACGTGCTGAAGGCATTTTTGCCATGTTGCAGCATGTGCTGGGAGATGCATGATTGAAAAATGAGAGCACTTAGAACCTTGGCCTGACCTGCTGGGTCTGTTCTGGCCTCAGGACTCGAGGTCTGGCAGAACAGTTTCAGCATTAGATATCTCTTTGTGGAATGGGGAGGAAACAAATCCAGAGATACTTTTTGCACTTGTTGAAGTTTTCCCATTCTAATGGTGGCAAGAAGAAATTTTGGTTCTGGAGTGTATTGAGTTGTAATCATTGTCTGTTCTCAGTCTGCATAGAGTAGATGAAAACTGTCCCCAGTGTTTCTGTGTGCTCCAGATCATCATTAGACATGGCCTGACATGGACTGACTGGCACAGAGGATTTTTTCCAAAAGCTGTTTCCTCTGCTGTATGATGCAGTGTTGTAACACTATTGCTTTGAAGGTTAACATTTTTCATATCCCCGACACTTGCATATAGTCTTGTCTTATCCCTCGTTTCCCTCCCTGCAGCTTTTCCTATTTTTGATAGACTAGTCTAACACAAACGTTTCTAGGGACAGCGCAGTGGCTGCAAGAGAATAACCTTTAACCTCTTCTGCTTTAAGCTTTGGGAGCCGGGCTGATGGAGAGCACATGACGCTGCCGGTGGCTTTTCCTTCCCGGCGGGACACAGGGGGCTGTGTGCGCGAGGAGAACAAGCTGTGCTGTGTAGTGTGTCGGCGCTCCGCTCCCGCTGGTGGCGAGGGCAGGCCGGGCTGCTGCCAGCGTGGCGCGGCTCGCCGAGCCGGCGGCTCTCCCGGGCACGGCGGGGCCGCTTCAGCCGGGAGCCACTCGGCACCGCCTTCGGTCCTGGCCCCGGACGGGAGTGCGCGGAGCGGCTCAAGGCGGTGCGAGCAGGCTTCGTCTTTCCTCGGCATGGTGTGAGCGAGCGGAGCGCCTGAATTATTCACTCCTCCTCGGCCTGCTGCTCCTATTGAATTCCCGTGTCGAGGCACCCTGCCAGCACCCGCTGATGAATTCATTGCTGCGCCTGCCCCAGGGGCACCCTGTGTGTTCGGGGCTGGAGGGGGCGGGGGGCGGCCGCCTGCGCTGGGCTCGCCCTGGAATTGGGTAGCTGCAGGTCGGTGAGCCTGACTTGCCCTGAAGCCCTTCCATCTGCAGCGTAGGTGGGCGCCAGCCCCTTTGCTGCTCAAAGGGTTGTTGGCAGGTTTGCGTGTGTTTTTGTTTGTCTCTGCCTTGCAGCCGTGCTGAAGCCTGCCTGGGCTCCCTGATCCTGATCTTCTCGTCCCAGCTCCTCCCGTGTGGTATCTGGTATTGTCCTATCTGTATTTTGTATTGGTGGAGTGGATTTCTCTGCAAACCACATCCCGATGTTTCACACACCATTTGAGGTTCTCCTTACTTCTGTATCCTGAGCATTCAGGGGTGATTGTGCTAGAAAAATATCATCTTTCACAATTTCTGAGAGGAATTTTTTTATTATTCTAATAGAAGCCTTTTCTCTTTCACCTATGATGTTACTCTTAGTAATCTGATTAATTTTTTGTTAAACGTTTAAAAGATCTCTACTGTTCACATTATCACAACTCATAAAAGCTGTTGAAGACACATTTTATACTTTTGAAAGGAGGTTATTGCTTCTCTTAACAAGAACTTCAGATATATGTTTCGTACCATCTTCATTGTGTTGATCCTCTGCTTTGTTCCTCTGTATTTTCTTTTTTAAGCAATTACAGCAGGTGGCTGGTCTTTGGGGAAGTTTCCTTTGACCTGAATGCTCTCTGGTCCCAGTTGACAGGGGTGGATGGAGTTTCAGGTCCTCCTCCTGGCTGCACAGAGGAGTGTTTTTTCACCTCTAATTGGATCATGTAAATCGGCTCTTTCTTTGTCTGGTCCTCTTTGTCCAGAATCTCCTTCTGGATTTTGACCAATAAATCAGCCTTGACAATGGATTGACTTTTCCTTTCATAATTACACTGATATTGAAAACTGGTGTAACTGATGAGCAAAATAGGTGTAATAATCAGAATTTTGACCAATAATTTTCCTCAAAAACTGATTCCTGTAGTAGAAGCAATATGTAGTGATGGAGTACAAAGTAACAAGGGCTTTTTAAAAAAAAGAATCCTGCACTGTTACAGCCCTCTGGGACTAGTATTTGATAAAGTGCTAAGGGGTCCCCAGAGTCTGACAGGTGCTGGAGAAAACAGAGCTCCCTTCCAGAGGGAAACCCAGTCCTTTCATGCCAGTGCGAATGCTGCATGCCGGAGTGCTGCACGTTTCTCTTGGGCCATGGAAGAAAGCTTTTCTTGCTGAATGCTGTTCCCTCAGCCAAAGGCAAAGTCTTTGAGAGTGACTGGCTGCAGTTTGCAGTGTGTGGTTGGGTTGGGTAATGTGGGAGGAAGGATGTGCTGTCCTTCTTTTCCCCACTTTGGCACTTATGCCTGGAGCAATGGAGTGTGCTGTTACCTCTGAAGTGGTGTCTACAGTATTGTTTGCTGTGGCTTCTCTGCAGCACAGAGCAGAGTAATTCAACGGAGAAAGAGGAGCAAAACAAACCTCAGGAAAGCCTAAATCACACCTTGCATGAACATCAACTGGCTGTTGAATCAAAAAGACTAGAAGGAAGGGAACAAAGGATAAAGTAATCTGTTTTGTCCTTTGTACAGGCAGGAATGCAGAAGAGGTGTACTATTCCGTGTCAGTAGAGGAGAGGGAAATATCTGAAGCAAGCTTCCTCCTCTTGCTTTTGAAGTTGGATGAGTGGGAGACATGAAGTTACAATGACTGAAGCCTTCATGCAGCAATCCAGAGAAAGTCTAGGACTGTGCTTCTTGATCAGCACACAGGGTTTGCAAATGTATTTTTGCTGTGGCAAAAGCATCCGCCCCTCCAGAAGCAAATACAAAAGGTGGCAGACTGGGACTCATAAATGGTAAGGCCTACATGTAGTCAGTTGGGAAGCTAAATCTGGTTGCAATACATGGCTTCCAGGATGCAGGAGAGCCAGAATTGCCTGTTGTCGGAGTGTGGGACTCTATGCTTTTATGTTCTCTTTGTGTAGTAGAGATTCTAAATTTTGGAGCCATTTTGGCTTCAGTAACGGCAGCAGAAGAAACAGAAAACTTCCTTCCTTCCTTCTAGTTTCTTCCCCCACAAGATCTTTGACTGATTTCTGAAGGGATCAGATTTTGGTCTTCTTCTCTCATCTTCCTGATCTGATTGAAGAACAGTGGGGGACAGAGGTCAATCTGTGATTTGCATGTGTTTGGTCCTTCTGTCCCGAATCTGTACAGTGTCTTTCTGTGCAGCTGATAACAGCTTTCTCCTGCAGCCCTTACACCTATGTGAAATTACAGTATCATTTTTTTCCCCTTTCTTTTTCTTTCTCTGCTGCTTCAAAGCTGCAAGTAATCCTCCAGGCAACAGTGCTATCTTTCAATAGACTCTGACTAATGCAATGCTGTCTTCACATGGGATGGGATTTGGGAGGTGCAGTTTTTCACCCAGGAGGATTACAAGCTTCATCTTGATACAAACATTTTTACACTACATGTGGTAGTGTTGGTGCCTCAGGACTTTGGTTTTGGCACTAAGATACACTGCAAATTCAGGAATGCTCCTAGACCTTTCTTCCTTTTTGTGTCAGTATTAGAGCTGCAAAATCTCCATTGGTGTCGGTAGTTGCCTAGAAAGTTTAGGGATCTGTTATGTTTCGATTTGGTCCGGTTCATATATAACTATGTATAATATAGCTGCAAAAATAGATATTTTGTATACACACAACCTTCTCTTCTGTGATCATAATTTAGGTGCTTTCTTGTAATGCATTAAGCAATGTGACTACTCTGTGGGATTTGTTCTTTCCTATCCCTGTGAGGGAAAGCAGTGTATGCTCTTTCAGGATTAGTTTTTGAAGATTTTTTGTCCACATTCTTAATGTGGAAGAAAAGTTATGCATACTTTTAGTATGCCTACTAGTGAAGTCTTCTACATGCTTCATCCTACCATCGACATTCTCCCCAGAATCAGTGTTTTGCAGTTGGTCTTGTCAAATCTGTGACATCTGTTTGTGACAGTGATAGATGGGCCTGTAGCTAAGAGCAGTGCTTTTGCAATGAGAAAACCTGGGAGAAAAGGTATTAGCCTTTGTTTTTGTAGATCTTCTCCAATTACTGATCTGAAAAATAGCTACCAAGTGTAGGTAGATTTAATTGATGAAAATGCCTTTTCCCTCCTGGATTCTCCTGGACATAATTAATGGACTAAGCATGACAGCTTGGTTTTGAGTATTCTCTGCTACAATCCAAAGCATGACAGCTTGGTTTTGAGTACTCTTTGCTACTATCCTTAGAGCATCACTTGGCTCATGAAAAGTCACTTAAGCAGCTCAAGTCTCTGGTAAAGCAGCAGGAGACGTGCATTGCTCCCTGCTTCTGATGGAGAAAGGAGCAAAGTATGAGCCAACGTCACCTGTATCTGGTTAGGCCATTCAGTACTGGAGATGTTTAGGTGTGAGGAAGTGAAGCAATGAAATGTGGCTCGACACCATGACTTTCTTCTGCTGCTTCAGATGATTGCTTGGTGTTTCTGATGATCAGAAACAAGTTTCTTCAAGGGAGTAAAAATTCTGAATCCTACAGTATTGTTTTAGATGCCTGTGCAAGAGGCTCTGAAATGCATGTAGAACTGGTAGTTTCTAAGGAGGAATCTTGTCAGCAAACTTCTCATTGCTGCAGTTGGTTTAAGCTGATGGACAACTATGCTTTCATTGAAAGAGAAGCCCTGCCTTCTCCCTGACTCCAACCATATATGGTCATGCTCTCTCCCACACACAGGTGTTAGGGATTATGTGGCCTGTAGCGACCACCTTTGTTCATGAATCAAATCCTTCTCCTTTTTGAGGGATTAGTTTCCAGGAGGATCAGCAAGCTGATCTGACTTGCAGTTTTCTTCTGTGATCCCTACTGTGCATGCAAGAGGTGAAGTAGGGATGCGTACTTGGGAACCAGAGAGGAAAAAACCCAGAGCGATTTATGTTGCTGGTACAGTGATTTTTGAGGTTAGCTTAATCTGGCTGTAAAACCCATACTCTTAAAAGGTTTGTATCGCTGTCTAGCTCAAGGGAGTTTGAGGTTTAATCCCTTTATACTTGGGCTGAGCAATGTGCAGAAGAAAGGAGCAAGTAGAACTGAATTTTAGGACTGCAACTGTATAGAGCTTTGACAAAAAGTGTTGGCTATATTTACAAAGGAATCTTGAGAAATAAAACAAAAAAACCCCAATGGTGCTTTGGCAGGGTTTTAAGGTTTAACTGGTCCTCTCCTCTGCTATTTGCCACAGTGCCCTAGGTCTGCTCCAGCTCAGAGGTTTGCTACAGTGCCAGTTTCTCTGTACCTAATCTAAGATGTTTTTGTGTTCAGTAGGAGGGTGGCTCCCTTTATTTGTTTCCTTCATCTGAATGTGCTGCATAGGAAGATATACGATGCTGTAATTTCAGGAGCCCAGTGCTTTTAGATCTCTTTTGTTCTACATTTCATCTGTAAGCTCAGGGAGGGAAATGTTACTTCTTAATGCAAAGAAGTCTCGAGGGATTGCACACAGGAGAAGTTTTTAAACTAAATTGTGAAGGAAACAAGCTTAGGTGAATGTGCTGTGACAATCCCAGCCCACACATGCACACTTACAAACCAAGCAGTAATTTCAATTCCATTTTAAAGTCGGAGGAATTGTAAATACTATCACCTTCCTAAAAGCTTTGTGAAAAATGGTGATGGAGTGGGAGAGATGCAGACAAGTGCCCTATGGAAGGCAAGAGGGTCAGGACTTGTGGATTATGCACTACATGTGGAGCAGCTGGACAATTGGTCCAGCCACGACATGGTGTTTGCTCCCTTTTGCCCGGAGGGGACCACAGCAGGGGACCTGGTGGGGGAGGGCTGTGGTTGTAGCTGCAGGAGGCTGGAATGGGAAACAGTCAGGAGGCAGAGGGTACAAATGTTCGAGGAACTAGTTTGGGTTAGTTCCACTGCCTTGTTTATTACACTGTCTTGCAGGCGGGGAAAGGAGGGGGCTTTGATGCTTTTGTGTGGTGCTGGCAGGAATGTGCAATCTGGGGGTTTGAGACCTCCTGGAGGGGGGCGTGGGTCTTTTTCCAGTGGCTTCATACTATCTATAAAGACAATAGGGTGAAACTGAGGCTCTGTGAGGAGTTTGTATGCTGTTCCTGAGGACTTCTTGGGCTTTAACTAAACCTAAAGCTCGTAAAAAGTGAGAAATGCATTGGAGGCATGTAGGATGCTGCAGGGAAGAATTGTGTCTGTCTCCTGCCTTCTTGACAGACCCAGATCTTACAGTGTTCCGGGTTCCTGGGGTTCAGCAGTCTGGGACTTTATTACTGCAGTCACCACCACAAAGCTCTCTGGCACCTGTCTTCACCTTTCACAGGCCCAGTTTCTTCATAGGAGCTGGTGAGGTTTAATTGGAATCTTATTGTTGTTGTTGATGGCTGTATTTACACACAGGATGTATAAGAATATCCAGTACCTGAGACTGCTGGAGGTCTCTCACTTCATTTTTCCATTAATACATAAAGTTCTTGTCCCTTCTGGGAGGAATACAAGCAGCAGCAGCTATTCCCATCTGGACCAAACTGAAGAATTCAGACCACTGGCAGATACCTCTCTGGTTAATTTTGCTCTCCATAGTAGTATGATCTTTCTTAGAGAAGATTTCGGAGAAGCTTGCCTTGCTTCCCTGCAATGAAATGGAAATAATAACTTATTGCAAATGTCTAGTTTGGCCCCCATAGCAGGTGGATTGTGTTTTGTTTTGTATCTTCCTCTCTTTTCAGAGCAATCTCCCAACTCTTTGTTCCTTTTTCTTAAAATTTTGAAACAACGCATGTACTTAAACTATTCCAGAGAGATGTTCGTCCCCTGTGAGGGAAGGAGATCCTTTGATAAGTGTTCATTTTTTCCTTTTTTAAACATTGTTCTAGCTGTGACCACTGCTTGCATGGAAAAGCTTCATCCCTCCTGCATAAATTATTTGCCTCGGTTGGGACATCAGCTGTAGCTTGCCATCCTGTGCAGTTTGTCTAGGCTAGGTATTTCTGGTAGCTTAGGCAGGATTTCTCTTTTTTCACGTACCATGCAGATATCTCAGGACAATCATGTTTAGCACGAGCTTTGCATGAGCAGTGAGGAGGTTTGTATAACACAAGTGGATTCCAAGGAGTCCTTGGTTAATGACTTAGAAAACCTGTTATTTTAAGGCTTTCTTTTTTATTATTATTTTTATAAATTGAACTCTGGTTATAGAGAGCTTTGGCATGTGGCCACATCCTATTTTGCCTGTCTGTGGCAAGAAGATGGCAGGCAGCTACAGGGTGGATGTAAAAAGAAAGACAAAGGTGTGTTTTCTGTAGTGGAACAGCATTGTGTTATAGCAGGAATCACTCATTACTTTTCATATGGAATTGCTTAATTGGGATGCTGAAAGGTTAGCTTTAATTTTGTTTTGATACTTCTCTGCAATTTTGTTGGCAAATGTGTAGCACTCTGGTGTCTAATTAGAGGAGAAACCCTGAAAAATACTGATATGTGTGGGAGAGATGAATAAAGGTAAAGCAAAGAGGGAAGGGTAAAAGTAGGCTTTATTTCTTCGTGGAGATAGCAACCCTTGCAAGGGGAGTAACCCTCTAATAAACTGTTACATGAGGATTTATTCTGGTAAAATTCAACAGTCATGACCTCTTCTTTTCCCTTTTAAAATACTAGTGAATGGCACTTTGGAGACAGAAACCCTCTTTGTCTTCAGAACATGTGCTGAGGCACTATGAGGCTGTTCCCTTATCAGAAGGAGCCTGTCAGGGGTTGAAATGGCTGGATCAGTCTCTGCTGCCCTTCTGATCCTCAGTACCTCTGAGGCAGTAGGGGAACAATCACCATGATGATGAGCTTTCCATCATGGTCCTTCTGTTCTCTTAAGAATAGAATTAAAGCTTTTGTGTGTGTCTGAAATATTTGTCTCTCCTGGGGTGGGTTCTCTCAAATCCATGTGCTGATTTATGGCAGAGAAATGGGATATTCCAAGAGCCGGAATTCAGGATATCCCTCAATGTGCACAGCTCCCATTTGGGGGATATTCTAGCCATGGAATGACTTGCTGTCCAAGTTGATCATATTAGGTGCAATTAGTGTCCTGGACACTCTTTGGGAGGCACTTTGGGGCATCCCTCGTAAGCAGAGGGAGCTGCCATGCTATGCAAGTTGCTCTTGCAGCAGCACAAGAGGGGGTTTATTCCCTTTTAGAGATGCCCTTTTGTTCCCTGTTGTTGCAGGGAGAGGAGCTTTCCAGGAGGGGGATGAAGAGGCTAGACTTAATGGTCTTAAGAGTGGATTTTTTTTTTCTATTTTGCGAAGGAAGGCCTGGGAGTTGTTTCTCTCTAACTGTTTCCATATGGTGTTGCTGGAGCACAAAGATGACTAGTGTGTTTGGGATGGCGGCTCTGAGACCCCCAGCCCCCCAGCACTTCCTGTGCAGCTCCACAATCCTGCAGGCTTAATCAGAAACAGTCCTGGTTGCTGAGGCAGGCTGCCCCATGCCCTCTGCTTTCTCCCTCCTCCACGCTTTTTAACCCCTTGCCATTACAGCTCCAGCCTATGAGCCTGCCCACCTCACTTCTTTCTCAAGCTGGCTGTGGGCACTTGCAGTGTTCCAGAGATGAAACTGCATTTGGCTAGACTGCTTGAAAACTTTGTCTTTTGGGAAAGGGAAGATGGTTTGCAATGTGAACCTGGGAAAATAATTTCTGTAACTATATAGGGCAGCTTATGCAATCAGGCCAGTGTGCCCAGGGCACAGAAAATTTCTCTTGGACCTATTTGCCTGCAGCACTTAGTATACAGTATGATTTTGTCAGAGTCGTGTGCTGTTGGGCCTCTATTTCTTTTTTGTGCCAATTTCCCTTAGAGCAATACCAATTTAATTTTATATCACAGCCTCTTCACACCCAGCTGACAAATTAGCTTCAGCTTTTTTCTTCTGAAGGTAATATGACAACTATAATTTTGTTTGCAAAGTAGGAGTACTCTTGCTTCTTTTTAGCCTTTGAGAAACCGCCTGTGATTTTTTGTAAACTCAGCCAAGAAGGTTGTGATCAACTGACTTCCTATTCTGGATCTATGGTGCCATCTCCCTTGCCCTGTTGTCTCCTGTGTTCTCCATCCTGTTTTTAAGGAAAGAGAACAGTGAAGCCATCTACTAAGGCAAAACTCTGTACTCTTCTTCACCTTGTGAGAGCTTGTAGTCATGTTCCTGCAAGTCAGATTTTCATGCCATGAGCATGTTGCCCTGTAATGAGTTGGCTTAGTGTAAATTATGTGTGAAATGCTTCCTCAGCCCCATGTAACAATTATGGCATTCAAAGGTGCCCCAGTGCTGGATTTTAGAGCTTTGTTATGAGCCTTCTCCTGTTTCTGTTGAGTAAGAGTATAAATGAAAATGAACTGTCATTTCAAAATGCTTTTGCTTAGTAAAAGAGGAGAGAAATCAATATTTTGTGCTATTGACTTCTGTGCATGCAGAGTGTCCTTGTATTTGCTGGATCACAGACGTCACACAGTGCACAGTATTCCCACGGGCTTTAACATGCACTGGATCTATTGTTGCCAGTATAGGTCATGGATCAGCAGAGTCAGACTGTATTTTCTTTATGCGTGGAGCAGTATGAGGATGCTACCATATGTAGTCCAAAGAAAGTGTATGTTTTGCACATTTAAATTACACCAAATTAATGAGATCTCATCTGTTTGAGTAGCTGAAAATATCCATTGGCTGATCTGGAAAATGAAAAACTTAGCTGGGGGAAAGGCTGCTTCTGGCCAGACAGCTACTTTGCATTTGGAAAAACAAAAAGAAGTCAGGGAAGAATCAACATTGTTATAAAGAATATGTGTAAAATACTTCAATTTTAGCTGTGGAAGTGCTTTTTGTGTATGAAAATCTCCCTTCTCTGTAACATTAGACATCTCTACTGTAACTCCATATGGACACTCTCAGCTTAAAGCCTGAGTATGCATTTGTAAACTTGTTACATCATTAATATTTTAAGAGACCTGAAAGTATTTAAACTTTTCTGTGATGTTTGGTTAGATGTGTATTTGTCTGTATTCCGTTCTCAACCTCTGCTATGCCAATGAGTTATTCTTTATATTGTATACATATGGTTTCACAGAAAATAAGTGGCAGGAGATTGGAGTTAAGAAAATATGTATTTCGAAGTACAGAAAATTGCACTGACATGTTTGGGTGGCATCACTGGGGCTCTATACAACATATACAGCCATCCCAAAGTTTTCCCGTTCTATCTGACCACCTTGTGGGCTTTCCTAGCTGACTGCTCCAGACTATTCAAACTCTGGTCAAGGCAGGAGACTATTTTTATTACTCTGACATCACTTTCCTTTTTCATCTTTTACTGTGTCACTGGGCTTCCCGCCCAGGGAGTCTCTGGCAGGCCTGGCCTCCCTCCAGCTGGGCTCTGCCGTGGTCCTGCCCCTTCCCCATGGCCGGGCGGAAGACCTGCGGTCCCACAGCGGGCTGTGGGCTCCCTGCGCCCGTGGGTATCATGTCCCTGCTACAGAGCTGGATGTCCAGCTTTGTGGAGCTGTGGGGCTGGAGTGGACACCCAGGACGCCTGATACTGTGGGGTTGGAGTGGGTGAGAGGCTGCACGTGGGAGCTGCATTCCTTGGAGCCTTCTGAGGCACCAGGGACATGGCAGCACGGGAGCTCTCCTGCCCCATCTATCTCACATGGTACTGGCTCCTGCGGAAAACACGGTATTTTTAGGATATGGAGAAGCCTGGAGCAAGGTGGGGAGGGGCCTAGGGCAGAGGCTGCTGTCGCTGCAGCAACGGGGCCAGAATTCCAGGAAGGAAGAGGGGCCGGACGTGCCTCTGTCCTGGCCTCTACGGGGCTGGAGAGCAGGGAGCTCCTGGGCGCTTCTCTGCTCCCATGGCCACGGCTGCCAGCATCGGGCCCCCACAGCCGGAGCCCTGCGCTGGCAGCTGCACCCCTGCTTTTCCCTTCCTCAAGAAGTGCCCTCACTCATTGGGTGTCAGAAGCCAGGGCTCTGCTAGCCAGCATTCTTCCTAGCCATCAAGGGCAGCGGTGCGCAGTGTACTTGTTGTGGTGGCTTTAATCAAAATCTCAAGCTTATAGTCCCCAAATACGCTTAAAAAAAAGAAGGAGTAGGAAGGTGGGTGGGTGAGAAATGGGTGAAAAGTAACGTGTAAGTCCTGCTACTTACATCCAGCAAATTGTACAGGTTGTTGATGTCAGGGCACTAACAATGAAGCAAATAAATGGAAGGTCTTTGCAAGATGATGCCTGTGCATGTGGAAAACAGCCAAAGCCATGAAGCAAGTTTAATTGAAAGTGGAGACAGCTGAAGGGAAGCACCCCATACTATAGACGCAGATATTGATGCTGCACAGAGTGATTAGCGAGAGCTGTATATCAAATTAGGATAAGTATCAAGGGAGAAGGGTGACATTAAAATCCATTTTAAAACTACTTTGTTCAGTTTTTCATTAATAATTGGCAATTCACCCTTAGATGCTACTTTTCCCATTAGTTTTATTTGAAGACAATTTGGGGTAGGAGACAGCACACACAATTGAGAAGGCAGATTGAATGCATCAGATTCAAAAAATGGTTGGACAAAAAGGTGGTTATTTCCTTTTTGTTTATATGCGATAATTTGTGCAAGTAAGGGTCTGATAAAGAATTGCCTATTTTCATAGCAACTGGTAATAAGATCAAGGCAAGATTTAAAGTTTTGGCAGTGCTTTGCCACAGTTAAATACTCAAAAGCCTTTTTCAAGACAATCCCCTCACCCACCCTGCCTTTCCCTAGCACAGATTTTCTGTCTTTCCTGTATATAAGAAGTAAAACAAAAAAGATGGTGAAACCACTGAGCTGTGATGAACAGCACTGGGATTTCTGTCTGGCTCATGATCTTTACTTTTTCACAATTGTCACTTTCAGATTAATAACTTCATAGCCAGTGTTTTCAGCCTTTTTTTTTCTTCTTATTGTGACCATCTTATTCACTGTGCTCTAAAAAAGCGGGTTCTGTTTGTCTAGTACAAGTCTCTGATAAATGTGTAGCTTCTGCTATCTCATCACTTCAAAATCCCATTTTGCTTTTGGGAGGAACAAGTAATTTCTTGTTGCCTTTTTTTCATGGCTCTGTGTAGTCCAAGGGTTTCTGGCTTTCTGGTGCAGGGAGTCTCCCTTGTCACTTCTTTCCAAGTCACCAGGCTGCTGCACCACCCGTAGCTTTTGGGGGTAGCCAGAGCAGAGACAGATGAGCTGTTCCTGTGAGTTTTGCTGCTGCTGTTCAGAACCCAGCAGGTGATTATGGAACTTGAAAGGATTACATTAAGTTGCTACATTCGTGGTACTGTCACGAAAGCAGGAATGTTGCAGATCCAGGGAAGAGATTGTTTGGTCATGTTTCTGAGATTCTTTGCAATGGAAAGGACTCAGCATTTCAAGCTGAAGCTTGGATTCAGCAGGAATTGATTTTCTGGCTGAGGGAAATGTGGATGAACTTGCTAAGCTAACGGTTCCTACGTGCAAAGTTTTAATCTGCAGACTTTATGTTTAATTTGGCTGTCATGAAACACTGATCTAGCCTCAGTGATTGTTGCATCCGGTAAAATGGCGCAAGTTGTGATATAAAATTGATTCATTCTGGGGTCAGGTGAGTTCAAAAATAGCATTATTGCATTTTAAGCTAAAATTTAGTTTTAAGAAAAGGGTAGAAGGACTTTCAGACCTTCCATTATATGTTAGGGCTGGAACATTTTCCCTAAAGGAATGACTTTATTCCACTACTTTGAGGCCTAAATTAGTGCCACCTGCAGAGATGATAATTTCTTAATGGCATCTTGGTTTATTGGCAGTTCCTTATGTTTTTAAGATATGTCTAAATCAGCAGCTCTTAAAATTTGACGAGTTGAGAGGTATCAAAAACTCCAAAGCCTGGCTGTTCTGCTCAGGCAGGAGCATCTACTTTGCACTTCAGTCATCTGCAAATGACTGTGTTGAGTTTGTCTTCTGAGGCAGTAGCTGTGACTTGCAGTTTGTGGCAGACCTTACTATTGCAATTGCCAGTGGAAAAGGTCTTGTGTTAGCAAGGCTGGGAAATGAAAGAATAGGAAAACTTTGAAATAAAGGGATGGTAAAGACTTAGTAGATTTGACTGAATTGTGACTTTTATCCTGTCAAATCTAGTTGGCCTGCACAGAGGCTGTCACTGGGGTACAGCCACAATGGTCACACATCCTATGGAAGTGTGGAAGCCCGTGTGTAAGATCATCCATATGGTTGAGTAAAACCCCAGTATGTGTTGCAGAAAGCTGATTTATGGTATTAGCTTCCAGTTTTATTCTCCGTACTCTAAAGCAAATTGCAAGTGCCTGAGAAGTGCCTTTCAATGGTAAACAAAGTAATGAAACATCCCAGTGGCAGTTTGATTTGATTTTGCAGGCTAGTGCTACCTAACTCAATTTCTTTATGAATGTCTGGTTGCATACTGGCATCAGAAGAGAATGTAATTGGCAGGAGGGAGCTGTGCAAAAGTGATGGAGTTATTTGGGGATTCCCTCTCCCATCAGGCTGCTGCCAGAAGGCAAGATCCCTCTATGTTTGTGGTACTTATCTGTGTCAAACCTTTCCTCTCTCTTTTTCACTTCCATTTTGTGAGATTAGTTTTGTTTTGTGCGGTCAGAGGAGGAGATTGAGCTATATACCCAGCCCTTGCTGTCTTAGATTGCCTGCTAGCAGGGGTTTTCTGTCTGGATGTTGCTGGACTGTGCTGTTCCAGTTGCAGGAGTTTAACGCTTTCACTTCTTGCTCTGTTTAGTTTTCAACAAAAGCGAACTCTGTATGGAATAATCATGCAGCAGGCCCCAGATTCACCATTAGTGACCTGTAAAATTGCCAGCACTGGAGATTATTGGCAGGAGATGGTTTCCCTAGGCACTTCCGGCCTTCTCTTGGAGAGTTAAGTTCAATTAGAGCAATGATACGCACAGCGGGGATTTTGCGAAGAGTCCAGTACTTGGTGGTAGCATTGCTGTATGAAAGGCAAAGAGATATCTTTGGCCTTTTTGTGACCTTAATGCTCCAGCTGCTGCCCTCATTCTAACCTCTGCTATCTTGGAACTCTCACTTTCTCACTCGGAACTCTTTCACCTCTTCTTTTACCTCCTGATGCAACCATATCCTTCAGACATTTTTAGTGTGCATTCTGTGAGGTTTGTCTTCCAAAAAGCAAAGTGGAGATTGTGGGATCTGTGACATTTTCCCCTCCATTCCATTTTTGTTTCCTTCTGGCTTCTTACGTATTGTGGACTACCCTCAGATCTCTGTAATCATCTTTCTCTTCACTTTAGTGATTTGAGTCTACTTTTGAAACTGTTCTGTTTCTAGATGTGGTTTCTTGGCACCCAGGTTCTTTGATTTCAGGAAATGTCACAAAGTTCAGTTCTGTCACTTTTCTGCCACAGCCTCGGGATGACAGTCCCTCTTATTGTCCCTTATGCGAAGAACATCATCCTGAAAATAACAATTTCATTTTCCTTTCTTTATTATAATTTTCAGCTTGCATTCACTGCCCTTATCTTTAGTATCTGTAAGGGCAACTGGTCTATTAATTCTTCATTCCCTGTGTGAAAATCTTTCTGGTTTTCAGGGTGTTGAGAGAGACTTGCGCAGGAACTTGTCTGAGATGCTGCCCTTTCAGGTGTGTGTATAAGTGCTGTTAAAAGCATGCCTGGAATAATCTTTCAGGAGAAGACATCTCTCCTGATACAGGGTGCATGTTTATGGTATTTAGACATACATTGGTAAACTGTAGTTAGTGGGATAAACAATCACAGTGCTTATAAGGTGTACTTAGATTGGGGGAGAAAAAGACTGTGTGTTTTCATTGTGGTGTTGTTTGTTTGTTCTTACTGAAGTTCATAGTTAAAACTCAAAAGCTTTGAGTGGTGCTGTAGTTGATTGTCTCCATTTGCTTTTTTCAACTTCTCTGTCTTTTCTTCTGTTTCTGAATTGTTTGTCATGTTTTGTGCTTAACCTGCTTTCTGGCTTTAGTATTTGAGAATGTACTCACACGGTGGCCAGCCTAATTAATTACTGTTAATCCCCAAAAATTGGCTGCCAAAAGTTTTTTTTGTCCTTGAAGCTTTCATACTGTGCATGCTACTGTAGCACGAGAGCTTGAGGAGAGGTCAAATGTTTCCTGGCAGGTTTCCACAGAGAATCCCCTGTGCAGGCTTGAGGTAAAGAGGAAGAGAGGGAGGATGGATACAAACTTTAAATAGCATTACTAGTCTCTGCACCGAAATATTAGCACCTTGCTTTTCAGCAGGAATTATGTTAAAGCCTTTTGGGTAAGCTGTGAAATTGTGCCAATGGCCACATGCCCTGTGTAGGGTAGTGGACCTCTCTCTGGTAGGAGCTAGCCTTTCACTCATATGTCCCAGCACAAAACCTAAAACATCTCAACAAAACTTCTTTCCTGACAGTGATTGTACATCTCAATCAGCTTCATGCCCATAATGTATTTGCTTTTGACAATTTGAGATTGTTTTGCGGTGTTTTGTCAGGGCCTCTCTCTCCCTCCTCTCCTTCCCCAAGAGCTGCTGGAGAAAGTGCAGGGTGGACTCAAGAGTTCCTCCTCGTAAGTCATAACAGGAGATAGACTTAAAAAGTGATTATGGAGGGTGGCTGTTTCTTTTCTTCTTCCTCCTAGTGTTCTGCTGGGAGTTGCTTGTGAATGCACAGGAGTACCAGGGTGGAATTGATACAGACTTTGTCTAGTTTAGTTTATCCTCTGCCCAGACAGAAAGATGCATGCCTGAGGCATGTGAGTGCCCTTTCCCCGTTTCAAAGAGGATGTGTTGGTGGGAGAGGAACCAAAAATAAATTAAGAAACAGAAATAAGCATTTAGGAAGTATTATGTTATCTTAATCCCCACTGCACTGCTAAAATAGAGGTAGGTCTGGGAATTTCATGGAGAAATTCCAGAAGTATTGGAGGTTTATATATTTCTGCAGAGCAGGATGATGGAGCTGCCAATAACACAAAATGTGTAGGCTAAGGGTCCCTTCTGGGCTGAAGAAATAAGGCCTAGAGGATTGATTTCCTCTTGGGAGTGTTGAGATATTGCACAGGCTTACTGGGGTATTTGAAGTTACATAGACTGCCTTTTAAGTTCATATTAAACTATTAATATAGCTTTGAAAAGGAAAAAAATGACACATTTACAGCTAATTTTTAGGGAAACATTTCTTCAAGACTGGGCGAGGTGCACAATAGCTTCTGTAATTTTATGGTCAGTTTTCATGATAGTAGATGTGTTTGCATATCAAAATTTTTTTGAAAAGGATCAAAATTATGCATAACTGATATTACAGAGGGTTGAGCAGGATTTGTTTATGCATATTCTATGGCTTTGTTTTTTTTTCTTCTGCACAATTTGGCATGTTCAGATTAAAATAAATTTTAGGTATATTGGCTTACATGGAAAAAGGAAGTTGGCAGAATACTCATTCTTCCCCCATTTCATGCAGGTTCTTGTCTTTGGCTGAGTTAAGACAGACCTGTATTTCCTTGCTTTTTATTCCTTGTAACTCCTACATTCACTCTTTGTTTTCTCTTGTCTTGCAGAACGAGCCTCTGACTTCAGGTTATCATGGATATCCAGCAAGAGACAATCAAGTAAGTGTCTGATTGCAGTAAATGCGTGTGTCTGTGCATCTCTGTACACTTAGGGGTGTTTTGTCTGACAGCTTCCTGGCTGTTGTGTTATGGAGTGGAAATAGTTTTGTTCTACTGTGGATTGTTTGTGAAGACATGATTAATTGAATGGATTTTTATGGCTTCCAGCAGTATGTGGCAAGGTGCCTGGTGGGGGGTTAAATATTATCCACATTACCAACAGGTCAGGAAATTCTTGATTCTTAAAAATGTCATGGCTTAGAATCCCTGTCCTAAGCTCTCACTATATCTCCTTAGTGTTAATGAATGTAGATGTTCAGTGCCAGTACATGCTTCGCCCTGTTTTATACTTACTGCTGTAATTTTGGCATTTGAGGAGCAAAACAACACTGAGTTTTTGTGAGAGTCTGCTTTGCTGGTGGAGTAGGGAATGGCACGTCCTTTTGGGTTGTTTCTAATATCTGTGAACTTGTCTTGCATTCCTTTTAAGTCCTGCAGGGCCCCTGCCCCTTGCTCTTATTGAGGATGCTCTCCTACAGCAGTAAAAATTACACCCTTCAGTGCACTGCATCTGTAAGCATTCTCTTGCCTTCTGACAGAAGACTGAGAAATCCTAGTTGATGAATTTGTACGATAGAAGGAGGAGATGCTTTGGAACAAATGAAATTTAATGGTTGTAAAATACGACTGTCACACATTAAATCTCCCTTCTTCGAACGAAGTTTTTCTCAGTGTTCTGCAGTGCTACTGCAAAGCAGAGTATGAACCAGTGTAGCAGGAAATTAATATGCATGGAAAATCAATAATGCAGCACATTTCAGTAATGAGCAAATAACAAAACTAAAATCAAATTCTTTAATACTCTCAGGTACTGCTATATAAAGAAAGTGATTTTCATCATCTATTGATGAGGTCTGGGTATATATAATAGCAGCTTAATGGGAGATGTTTTTATAAAGGAAGTGCAGCATAGTGCAGCCTCAGCAACTGAAGAGCTTAAATCTTTGGTGCTTGGTATGTGTGTATGAGTTTATAGGAGGAAATTATTCAGAATGTCTTCTGGGATATATTAAACTGCTAACTAGCATAAATAAATTCTACACACTGGGATGCTGTGAGAATTGTGTTCCTACTCTGTCCAAGCTAAGTGAGATAAGCTAGGTTGTGAGGCAGAGCCAGTCATCCTTAAAGTGGTTCATATCTGCTTTTGGTTTTCCCATTCTGGTAGCACCTTCTGTACCCTATTTTGGTGCTTCACTTTACCTACCCATTTAGGTTGCTTTAGGTTGTTTTGATACCTACTAGTACATCCTACTTCACAGGTTTCCTCTTTCTCATCCCCTAAGAATTCTTCTGATTTGAAAGTCCAGAACTGCAATTGCTGGCAGAACAGCATAGATGGGCATGGGAGGCTGTACTACAGCCAGTATGTGAAATGAGAATTACAGCCTGGTTAGCCCTGGGGAGCTCTGTATGGGTGAGGACAGGGAGTAATGAATGTTAGCAAGTGTGTGTATGTATTTCAAATGGCAGACAGCTTTATGGAATTGTCTTGGAGGACAAACAGATGCAGTTTGACTTGTGTGTTTTCATTTAGCAAATGCTTCTAAAAATATTTTTGGCTGTTTTTTGGTTTTTTTTTCTCCTTGCTCTCTACAACATTTCGATTTGTAATAAGTATTTGTCCTTCTGTCTTGCTTGTGTCCCTGAAGCAGCTTAAATTCAGATCTGGTTTTCACTAATGAGGTTTCAAGGCTTTTAGCTAATCTGATTGCGAGCCTCTAACTTGATAGCAGCAGAAAAAGACTTCTGTTGCCACAGGCTGGGGCTGGTGTGGGAGAACCAGCGATGGCTAATCCATCACCTGCCTTTTTGCACTGGGAAAGGAGGAAGTGGTGTGGGGAGAGTGTGTAGGGGTCCTCACCCTGTAACAAAGTAATTATGAGATACAGGAGCAGTTGTGTTGGATTTCCTCAAATTAGGAGCTGGATTTGATGGTGGTGAGGGTAAATCAGTGTATCATGCTCTTCTCCACTGTACATCTTTACTGTAAGTACTTGTACTGTGGTTTTTTCCCCACAGTTTTCTTAAGGAGAAGTAGCAAAGCAGAGCTTATTTTTAGGGCTTTTCATCCTGTGACCACAATAGTCAGATTCTGACTAGCCCTTTCTTTCACTTTATGTAGCATCCTACTCTTTCACTTGTTTGAATGCCTTTTTCGATCCTTCAGGCTCTGAATCCTGTTAATTGCTGGCTGCAAACCTTTCATTGTGCTCTTTTTACACCCTCTAGTGGTTAAATCATACCCAGATGTTCCAGATTATTGGAGTTTTTATTCCTGCCAGTGGAAATATGTGATTGGTTTGAGTTCTCACTTTGACCATTTGGGAATGCTTAGGTCTCCAGAACGGAGTTTATTTTGTATCTTTTCCCAAGTATTTAAGCATTCTGTTGTCATCGTGCCTGGGTAGCAGTACTGAAAGAAATGAGAAGGAGTTCATGTTGAGGCTCTTAGAGCTCTGGATGATTATACAGCCCCCTTGTTCCTCACTTGCCCTGCCAGAGTGCTTCCTTGCTGGACTTTCTGTGATGATAGGACCTGGGGAGCATGTGTGCTAAATAATTATTGTATAGGTTTGCCTAAAAAGAGGCTTTCTGTTGCTGAAGTGTTGCACTACTGGGTCTGTGTTACAGTCCTGTAAGGAGCTGAAGAACTCTTAGGGACTATTCTCAGAATTCAAGGTTTGCTCTGTGGATGCCTAATGCACATTCAGGAATGGCAGGAAACCCTTTCTTTTCCCAGAGATAGGCTGATGGCAGGGACAAAGCCCATAGTAAAGGGAAAAAGAGGGAACATTGGTGTAACATAGTGTAACATTGCTAACTGAGATGAGAACCAAGTCTTTTGGTGAGGAGGGCTTATTCCCTGGGGACTATTCAGGTTTTTTATCTCTCTATTAGGTCTGCCAACAAAATGGTATTTCTTTTTTTTTGTAATCCAAGCGCCTGCCTAAATTGCAGTGAACCAAGACTTCCTTGCTTCACTTCCCAAGCTGTGACAAACAGTTCTGAGGTACTTTGACTTGGTCTCGACATGATAAATGACTGGTACAGCTATACTGATACAGCTTTTACATACAGACAAACTCATCAAGAATACATATTCTTCTTCCTGAAGGCTGTTCTATGCTGACTGTGCCAGCTCATTTTATATATAGCCAAGGCCTATATCATATTGCTCTATTGCTTTTTATGTCCAAAGGTATTAGACATGATATCTGAGATTTGTTAGAGTGCCGAATATTGGCACTTCTGTGGCAGAATTTGGCAGCTGCACAGAATAATTTTGTTCCTCAACAGGAAGCAAAATGAGCAAGAACACCTTGTTTAGCTGCCACTGAAGGGAAGAGAGGAGGAGAGAGAGTTTATGGAAGCAGGAGGTAATTGCATACACCAGAACTGGGTCAGGATGTTAGAGCTATTATATCTCTTCTGTTAAGGAAAGTAATCCTCAGCTAACACAGTGGGTTTGGATACTGGTTTGAAGCCTCTTTTTTAAAAGCTTGTACTTCCTAAGTACAATTCTTATATCAAACCAGACCATTGGCTTGGTGCTAATGTGGTGGAAATATAACCTATCACAAGTGACACTTCCTTCAACAGCTTAATTTCGATGGCTGGTTTTCCATCTGAGCACTCACTAGGCCTGACCTGGTGTTCTCCTGTATGTAGATGAGGCTGCAGTCCAAGGTAGTGGGTGCCTATGGCAACTGCTAGGAACAGCTTTATCAGTATCCTCTCAGTTTTGAGTTCAAGCTTAAGGTGAAATGCTGTTAAATCCTCTCCAATTGTCAGCGTTTTCCCCTGGGTCTTTACTCACTTGCTGCATTGGAATATCTGACGGGGCATCGCAGGCTCCAAGCGGATGTGTGCACTGCCTTCCCTGGGGCCACAGGCTGGTGAGGGGAAACTGAACAGTAGTGGTGGCAGCCTGTGAGAACAGGAAGCCTCCCCGTTGCTTTTTTCCTCCCTATTTGTTTTCTTTGCCCAGTCCCTTCTGATGTGGGGAGTTTGGCAAGGAAGACCTTCATCCTGAGATGTGAAGGGTGTGTGAGAGCTCCCATGGGGAGGCAGAACAGCAGGTCTCCGGGCTTCCTGTTGGAGCTGGCTACACAGAGGCACTGCTGCTCATTGGTGGTCTCTTGGCAGCAAGCAGCAGGGATCTTGACACAGAGTGCAGAGGGGGAAACCTGTCCTCTCTCATCTGTGGTCTGAGACTCCTTCACCTATCTTCATCTTCTCCATTATGTGGATGAAGTGTGAATTTGGGAATATTGCCACAACTTGATTAGCAGCTAAGTGGCCCAGGATTGATTAGGATACCCATCCAAAAAATCTCATGATTTAGTACCAACAGCTCTTTCCATGAAGCAAATAAAAATGTCGTCTTGGAGGAAAATGGCTTGGTCACTTGTTTGTTTTCATTTGTACCATGATAGTACCAACCACAGTCTCTCTAGTGCCCTGCTTGGTCAGTTTTGTAACAAAGACTCCCTGTCTCAAAGTTCAAATCTAAGTCTTCCTGAAAAGTTGTAGTTTTTAATTTGTTTTCTTCCTCGTAACAGACCATGAGAATAAACCCTCCAGTGTGTATGTTATGTGGCTCTGGAACCTGTGAGATGGTGGCAGTGGAAGTGTTAAGTTATTCAGGAGCTAGAAAGGAGCATGGTTTGTGTGTTTTTGGGTTGTTTGTTGCTTACACACCTCATTTAAAAAGTGTATTTAATACAAATTCTTAAACTCAGAGGCAGAGGGAGATTCTAGAGAGGCTCAAATCAAGTTTTAATACCATGCTGTTTGAGGAAATGGGAAGCACAAAGATCATTAAACTTCCGAGATCCTCCATATAAAATGGAGAAGACCAGGCTCAGTGTTCCTGGTACTTTTGAGGAGTCCCTCTTGGCTTGAAAGCAATCAACACAAAATTTGGGATGAGACAAAGCTAAGGAGGGGAAACTGCTCTAAGCACTTTCCTTATGTTTAAAATCAGGTGGATTAGGATAAATCTGCCAAATCTCCTGCATCCTGACTCCTACAGCCTCTCTTTAGGCAAGCAATGGAATGTTTCCACACTGTACTAGACAGGACTGAAGGGATATTCTATTACTGACCTAACTGCAGTGTCCCGTAGAAAATAACAAGCTTCATTTCAGAGAATGTAGTCTCAGCAAAAATGTCCAATGTATTCAGGAGGTGAGAAGCATCTGTGAGGTAGCTGCACACAAAGGGGTTCAAGAGTGTGTGGTGGGAGAACTGCTGGGATGTTACTGCTTCACAAAGCTATGAAGAGTTTGGGCCCGTTCAGATGTGCTTACAGAAAGCCATTTAACACTGCAGGAGGGAAGGAACTTGAGAAGTCCTTTACCAGATTGCATCCAATGCTACTTAAAACTCTCGGTGCATCCAGAAGGTAAAAACACATTGAGAGAGTGAAGAGAGTTAGGTTAAAACAATGTAAATTGTGATATGTGAGAAGGAAAATAAAGAACAGAATGTTTAAAAAACTGAAGCAGGAGTTGGTTACAGATTGAAGTTTAAACAATTAAGGATGAGTTGGAAAAGCAAGATCCCCTGAGTCTAATCTGCTGATACATCACCCCTGAATCCAGAACTGTCTTGGTCAGGTACTTGCTAGATCACTTGAAGCATGATGAGGTGGTTCCTTATTTTCTCAAGCCCAGACTATATCCCTAGGAAGCTGCAGGAATGATACAATAAGTGGGATTAATAAAAAAAAAAAAAAAAAAAAAAAAGAAAGTAAGAAATAAACCACCAAATAACCTGGCTTGTTATAAACCTCCTTTCTGAAATTTCACTCTGAACTAAGTCTCTGTGCTTATATTGGCACATTCCCTGAAATCTCTCCTTTACTTTGTTTAGCTGATTTCCAAACATCAAACCCCTTAAATAACACAGGAAGCACAATGTCTTGCAGTTGACATGAGTCTAGCAATAGATAGCTCTGGCTGTATATGTATTCCCTTTTTCCCTCATGTCTGCTGCCTTTCTAATCTCTGAATACAAGGCAAGGAATCCTTTCCATACAGAGCCCTGAATACCTTCCATAAACATATCCAGTGAATTCCATGCCAGTGCATGTCTTTCTGCTAATCAATAACAAAAGATGATAAAGTAACCATGAGGAAAAAAGGTTGTTAGAGAAGAAATATCTAAGGAGTGCGCCTTATTCAGACACATGGGAAGACTTTCTCATAGTAAGGTCCTGAAGTCCTATAAACAGCTTCTCAAGGGAAGTAACAAATATCTTGCTGATGAATAGTCCGACCAGAGCTCTGGGATTGTAAGGCGTTGACAGGAAATGGGCTTGGATGATGTAATACAAATTCCTTTCATGTCTGAGTCCTCTGATTCAACAATTTCTCATCTGTGCTTAAGGGTTAAAGAGAGGAGATTTGAGTCAGCCTTGGGAGAGTACCAGGAGACCACTTTTTCTCCTGTGATGACCATATGAGTGTTACTCCAGATCTATCTTGGAGATTCCCAAGCCCCTCAGTTCCTTTGGCAAGAGGGACAGCATCTTGTTTAGATTTTCCCTTCTGAATGATTATGCCAGAGTGTGGCATGTGTGTTAGAAATAGTCTGGATCTGTTCTAGGACTAAAACCAAATAGCGCAGAGAAAACAGCCTGTTGATAGCTATGATATCCTATTGAGGGGATGAAAGCAGCTATTTCAGGTCAGACAGAAGGTCTCTGCCTTCCAGAGTTCTGGCTTTGACAGTGTCTAATAGCAAGTACTTAAAACAGAGGGACCAGCGCCAAGATTCGGTGATACTTCCCCTCTGCTCTGCTCTTGAAGCAATCCTGTGGCTTTGAGATTTCCTGGCTATAGATTTTTATTCTTTTTTTAAAGTCACCTGTGATGGATTTATTTTCTTTATTGAATTTCTCTAAATGGTTTCGGAGCCTGTCTAAGCCTTTAGCATCCACAGCATCCTGTGGCAACAAGTCCCTGCGTTAGATTTTTTTTTTTAATGGGAGAAAAGTTCTTCCGTACATTACTAGCTTGAAACTGGGGTGGTTTTAAAGCTCTCGGGTGAGGGGGACTTGGGATCCTCGGCATATATCTATATAGCTAGATATCTATATCTATAGATTTTTTTTTTTTTAACTCTTCGAATAATACCTATGCAGCTGTTATTTCTAGGTACCCAGAGATGCCGCTGCGCAATGCTGACGGACAGCCCGTGCTCTTGGGAGCCTGGGCTCTGGCCGCCGGGCCGTGCCGCGCCGCGCCGCGCCGTGGCGCTGGGCTGCCGGGAGAGGGCAGCCGGCACACGGCCAGCGCGCCCCGCCCCGCCCGCCTCCCGGGCGCGCCGCCCGGCGCTGCCCCGCACGGCGCAGCTCGCTGCCAGGAACAGCACAGCCAACAGCAGGGGACTTGGCCTCTGGCGTCCCGCAAGCGATTGGGGGTGACTTGTCATCGGTGTTTCTGGAACGGCTCTTTTGGGCCAGGGAAACGGTGTTTAGAGGGATGGGGAGAGGGCAGCCCCTTCGTGCGACCTGTGCTGGCGTTTGGTTCATTGGAGAGTCACGGTGGAAAAGGTTTCCACAAAAGTCTTTGATCTGTGAGCAGAGGCAACATGCAGGAGGAGTGTTGGAGAAGGAGTGCTCATAATAGACTTTTAGAGGGGAGCCTAAGCAGGCACTCAGTAGACTTTCCTGGCTCAAGCAGGCTCCTGGCCCGGGCTGGTTTCTTCCAGAGGGAAGGGTGCTGCCCAGCACTGCTGCTGCTCAGAGGGCACTGCCAAAGATGGTCTTGTGCACGCAGAGCCTGTGCTGCAGTGGTGGGTTTTCTCCAATATGCATTCTGCCCATCATGGAATTTCACAGCTTTCAAGTGAATGAAGAGGGTGCATGTGAATAAATACTATTCTTGCACTTTATTTTTTTTGAAGATGGCTAGAGATCCCAAGAAATTCAATTGGTCAGTGTAGTTACAGAATGCTGAAAAAGATCAGATGCTTATGGTCAGATCCTTTACTAAAGGAAATTAAGTCAACAGCAGACATACATTGCTAATTTTTAAGGGCTGATCATGTCAGATCAATTTAGGTTTTTCATTTGACATGGCAGCAGGCCTGGCAGACAGAGAAAGCTACTGGCTTTGGACATAGTCCCAGATGACCTTTACATAAACTAGACAAATGAAAGGTGAAATTAAAAAGGGGCTGAATGCCTCATTGGAAAACCATATGTGGAGCAATTATATCATGGGGTTTTTTGTGTGTGTGACTGATCTGGAGTCTTAACATGGTCTGGCGTGGCTGCTCTGCTGTTCTCTTACTGCTCATCAAAATTGAGGGTAATAAAACAGTGACTGAACATATGTATGTGCAGGGGCTGGCAGCCTTTAGAATGTAGGATTAGAAGTTGGAAAGATCACAGTAACTGCAGAAATGCCCTGTAATCCAACAATGTGGAATTAAACAAAACCAGGCTGTACTAACAAAAGGAACTGTATATGCAATATAAAATGGAGACTAACTGGCTAAGCACTAATATCCAAGGAAAGATCTGGGGTAATAGGAGATAACAAACTGAGTATGTGGTGCTGGTTTTTGTGATCTTGAAAACCTGGAATGCATTTCCAGGTGTGTCAAGTAACTGCAGAAAACAGTTATTCTTTGCAGTTTAGTACAGCAAGTGGAGCACCGTACTTACTTTTAGGCACTTCAGGACGTACACAGGTGAAATCTGGAAAAATGTCCAGGGAACAAGAAAAGGAGCTTCAGAGAGCCTGACATAGTAGGAAAATACCAAGCTTGTTCTTTCTTTTAAAAAAGACAGAGTCAAAATTATGGAGGATGGAGATTGATTATTTACTATGTCCTTTGAAGACAGCTTAATTGGTATCCAGAAAGGCTTAAGTTGGATATTATGGAGTAAACCAACATTTTCTGATTCAGTGTAGTGAAGAAGTAGAAGGGTTATTTAGAGGATCAGAGTTGCAGTTTCTAGGAGTCTGTAATAACAAGTTAGGCAATTCCTGATGGATGTTTGTCTAAACATGCTCTGTGCTGTCTCTGAGCATGAAGGACCTCTTGTCTCTCCTGACCTGTATTTGTATTATTTTATGACAGTCAGAAGCCAGTTGTTACCACTGACATTATTCCACAGCCATATGACTACTTTTTCTCTGTTTTTTGGGGATTTTTTTTTTGTATGTGTCTAAATTGTAAGATAAGCTCTTCTGCTCCTATATGATCTTAAAGGTGCCCAAGATCCTTTCTTTGAGACAGCTGCCTCAGTTCTGTTTCTTCCTGAGCTTGCTTATTACTCAAATGGTGCAGGATATTCAGCATCTCTGAGTCAGTCCTTTGCTCTGTCTCACAGTAATCATATCTACTGTGTATGGGCCTTGGATTGGTCTGATGCTTTGATTTCCCTTTAAGCTCTCTGGTCAGATTTCCATTCTGAATGTGTTTAGAAGAGAGTTTATTATTATTTTTCTTTAATTAACATAAACAAACCCATCCTTGCTACCCTACCTGCATGGAGAAAGGACTGAGAGGATTCAGGAGGAGCATTTCCTCAGGCTGGGCAGTGAGCATGCTTCTACCTGCCTGCGGCTGGGATCTGCTGTGGGAGGGCAGCCTGTGTGCCTTACCTGAAGTACAGCAGCTGCTTCTGTGCCCCTCCCGTGCCGGCTGCTTCAGCGGGACCCCGGGTAAATGAATGGGATTGCTTTTTGTTCTGCAGGCTTCTCCTGCATGGTGAGTGAGCAGCTCTGCACTGGCTGGGGAAGGATGCTGTGTGCAAGCAGCCTACCTCGGTGAGCTATGCAGATGCTCCTGAGAATAGCTGGTGGATGGAAGATGGTTTCATTCTTCTTAGTATTAAGGGAGATGTATTTCCAGCAGTAGCATAATGTTGCTCAGAGCAGGCATTTGCCAGATGGTTTCAGCTCCCTCGAGGTTTTGGGATGTGAAAGGGAAGGGGCCAGGAACACACTTTTGATTCATTCCATTAGTAGATTACTCGGCACTGTCCTGGCTTAATAAGTCTCTTAGATTTCCCAGTGGAAATGGCACATGTAATTCTGCCCGGGTCACACTCTGCACCCCTGTGTTGCAGTTTTCACAGCAGGATGCTGTGCTGCTGAAGGGAACATCTGCAAAGAAAGACTTGGGGGGGGCATGGGGGGTGGCAGGTTATTTTGGTGGAGGGAGAGGTGAGAAAAATCTTTTTAGTAGAAACTGTTAAATAATGCTTGTGGGAGCGAAATAGGTTGTGAGCATCTTCTTGAATTCTGAATTTTGGTGGGGATGCATTTAAAAAATCTTGCAGTGGTAATTTGATGTTAGGAGGATTTTTCCCCCCCTTCCATTCTCTATTAATTGCCAGCTAGATTGCATTTTCCAGGAAGTCTGTGATTAGAGGACAAAGGTGCTCTTCCTGATAAAGGTCAGAGGCTGCTGTCTCCAGAGGCTGTCGATAAAATGATGAGAACTGTCTAACAGATTTTAACCAAAAACCTCAGCAGATGCTGTGCTGCTATTTACTTGGGGGTGAGGGTGGGCAGTCCCCCATGACCTGTCCCTTCCCACCTCTATTTCCAAAGGCCAACCAATTGTTGGGGAGCGGATTTAGTTGCTGCTGTTGCCAACACAAGAGGTTTGTAGCTTACGGCATTTTAGAAGGAATCTGTGTTTTTAACTCTTGGTATGTGTAGATGTCAGTGAGCTGCACTCTGATGTCACAGCAGCACCAAGATGGCTTGCTGCCAAGCCCAATAAAGGTTTAGCAATAGGATTGCCTCTAATGAGACCCACTGAAATTCCTTTGCAGCTGGATTTGGTTGAGGAGACACTTCAGGTACTACCAGCAAACTCATCTTCGCGTTTTCTGGTCCATTGTTCTTGCTACTCGTGGAGAGCGTGGGCTATCCTTTCTTACAGGTCAGGAGGACAGCAGTGGCTCATGCTGGCAACAGTTTGATCCTCATCTTTATTTCTAGGGCACCTGTCACCATAGTCTCTCTAAACTAAAACAGTGCTGCTCATTTCCAAGTGCTTTGGGAACAACATCTTATTTTCCAACCATTTATGGCAGCTAGCTCCAATCCTTTGCAGGGTCTGGAGAAAGACTGACAGGGGCCAAAGGATTAAATGTCATGAGACTTGAGCTTTCTGTTGAAAGCTGAGATAGAGATATTTTACATCCTGTGGTATATGTAGCCGGATTTAGGCTCCTTGGTATTTCCAGTAGAATGGCATTTCGGAACTGGGAGCTGAACTCTGACAGCAGCGTTGTCCCCAGTTGCTGTCAACTTGACCCCAGACAGAGAACTGCTGTTTTTCTTGAGCAGCTGCTGCAGAGCAGAATATGGGAAAAGTGATCGTCTCTGAAATAATTTGAAATATACAGATAGAGCTAGCCATCTGAATTTCACTCAAGAATTAATCTAATCACTGTGTAATATGTTCTTACTGTTTATCCTACCTAAAGGGTAAAGTTAACTACATGAAGCAGAATTTGGAGCATTTGATTTCCTTCAGACTTAGATTTCTGGATACAGCTGACTATCTGTGTACGAATTTCGAGGTTTCTGGGCGTCTCTACTCCAGTTTGCAGTGACATAGCATTCATTAGATAACCATAGCAAGGTCTTTATCTGAAAGGGAATGTGCATTCTTTAGGTCACACAAGGATGAAAAAAGATTGTTCTGGTCACTGTTGCTTTCTGGAAATTTGGGAGCAGGGAACAATTTAATATATTGTTGCTGTGTTATCCAAGTGAGTAACTTCTCCAGCAGTTACCATATTTATCAGATAGCATGGCTATACTTCAAAGCTTAAATTTGCATTCAGCTAAAATGAGACTATATTGCATAGTACCTAGGACACAATAAATGCATGTGTTGACTAGCCATAGTTACTTCAAACCATTCATCTCATCTCATCTAAACCAAGTGTGAGTTGCTACTCACTCAGTTTGTCTGTCTTAGGAATTGGAAGAGTAAGGAGGTTGCAATAATATCTAATGGAAGAATCTAATTTTGCCAGGACTTGATCAGAAAATGCAATAGAATGGAATTCACAGTGCTGTTTGTTTGGGTGTTGCGTTTTTTGGTTTGGTTTTTTTTTTTTTTTTTGATCATGGCTGTCTGTCAAAGAGAAGGGAAGCTGGATGAGTCTTAATGTGAACTCAGCTGAAGGTGTTTGAAGGTCACAGTGCGTGACCCCACGGACTGCAGTCTGTGCCGAAGATCAGATCTGTAGCTGGTCTGCTCCTACAAGAGCCAAAATTCTCCTGATTCAAATCCAATCATTGATGCAAATGCAGTTTGGTGGGACATTTCAAGCTGCAAAACTGTGTGTGTTTTCACTACTCACTGCATGTGAGATCTGTTAAAAGAGAGATGTAGGTATCTATTTGTATGCCTCTTGGAAGTCACATATTAAGTATATACACAAAAAAGACTTTGAAGAATGGATTCTCTTTTGTTTATAAAGTAAGAAATCAGTAGTGTAGTTAGTCTTTACAGATACACACTTTACTAAATTGTCCTATGCCCTTAATTCCCCAAGGGACCAGTCAGATGGAGGGAACTGTTTGCTACAGCCATGAGAGTAATCCAGCTAGATGGCGGTGGCAGAGATATGGTTAAAGAGTGCTTTGCTCAGAATGAGATCAGAAACAGAATTGCATTTCTGACAACTGACCTTTGCTGATCATTGTGAATTGAAGTTGGGGATACTATATTCTATAACTAAAATTTTCTGGTAGCGTTTCTGTCATCTCAAAATCTTCTTCTGTTCTTTATCTATTTATACCTCTTATGCATTATTAGTGCCTTTTACATTTGAACAGTCTGCTGTTCCTTTATGTGGCTTGACAAGTTGCCAATACCCTTGTTGAAATATTTTGCTTTTAGTTCTGCTAATGGCGATTTTGCCTGGGTTTTCTTACTTCTGTTATGTAATGGAAGTGTCTGGAGTCCCTGACGTGTGTTTGGTCTCTTTCCACCCACCTATACTTATCACAGGTTGATGCTATGTTCCACCAAAGTCTTTTAGCAGTTTGGCTTTGTTGTTTTTCAGATGTCATTCAGTGTTTATTGGTGTTACCTCTTCATTAGCTGCAGTCATTCCTTTCTTCTTTGCTGATTATATCCTTGTGCCATTTCCCACACTGAAGCCCTATTTGAGGCATTCAGCTATTTTCTCTTCATTAGGTACATAAGGCTGCTAGGTAAAGTCATGGATTATTCTTCTTCTCAGAGGGTAGAATGAAAGAATGTTATTTGAATAAAAGAAGAAATAAAGCATGTGTGACAATAAGGATTAAAAAAAGGGGCAGAATGTAGTATTTGCTAACTGATTTCTTCCCTCTCATAGGTGTATTTACAATTCAAGGCTTTATTAGTCTTTGAGTCTCTTTAAGTTTAAGAAAATGCATTTTATATCCTTAAAAAGGGACATTAAAACCCAGTTTTCAACCCAAGTGATAAAGGATAGAATTTTATTTCTCTCTCTAGCAACTTTACTATCCCAGGATTTGTAAACTGCTTTCTAAGCCATAGTAAATTAGATCCCAGCAGTACAGGGCCTCTGTAGATAAATATAGTAGCCATTATACCTTAATATAGTCGTATTGCCTAGGAAAATACTACTGTTATTGAAAAGGAATTTGCTCAGGGCAAGAAGGTATCCATTACTTCCTGAATAACTCACTAACATTGTTAACCTTCCTCTGCACAAACAAGCCAGGAGGAGTCCCTTTCTGCAGGATGGTATTACTCTCCATCTGTATTCCCTTTATCATCAACAGACCTAAACCAAATGCCTCTGTGGTCCAGGCAAGAGAGCTGTGCCCTGTCTTCCCCTTTCCCTACTGTTGCAATACTTTTATCTTCATACCCTTTTTTAATTTCTGGGATGTTGCTGTGCTGATGAATCACTGATGCTGTACAGCCACTTGACATGGTAAACACAGAGACAAAAAAAAAGGTGTAATGATGCTGCAGCTTGATTGATGAGATTTTGGAAGCAGTTTCTTCTTGCCACCTGAAGTCTCACTGGTGCCATCAGTTCATCCTTTGTTATAGCTTCCTTTGTGAACTATGAAGAGATGAGTTGTTGATGTAGGAGCTGAGTTGATTTTTTTTAAATTTATGACTCCCCCTTCAGAATCCACAGCCAATGAAATACCCTTTTTAGCACTGACAAGTCTAGGGCACAGAAGAATATTTCTAACCTTTATCAGTTCAATTGAATATTGTACTCCCGATTCCACACTAAAAATAGACTTTTGTTGTGATTTGATGCTATGTAATAGTTTTCTGCTACTTTATAGAGAAACTGAAGGGAGATCAAACTTCTTTCCCTTTATGAAGGCATTAAGGCAGTTATTAGCTAACCAAACTTTAAAAAAGATGTAT
The DNA here is from genome assembly GCF_021018805.1 of Prinia subflava. Taxonomy (NCBI): domain Eukaryota; kingdom Metazoa; phylum Chordata; class Aves; order Passeriformes; family Cisticolidae; genus Prinia; species Prinia subflava. The sequence goes on along the minus strand of NC_086250.1, from coordinate 21,085,112 downwards.
TTAAATACCAGGGTTGGAACTTGCTCTGTTTGCCTCTTACAAGTATCTGAATAGATTTGCTGTATGGCAGTTCGGTGTGGACTTCATATGATCCATATGCGATAGAATGCAGAAGATACAGCCTGAAAATCAAGCCTAGGGTGGCAACACAGCAGCAGAGAAGCTTTTTCTTATGTAGATGTTCAGCTTGCTAGATTCTCCTGAGAAGGCATTGGAGGATTGCAGACTTTGCTCTTGGTCCACCACAGTAAGGCTGACAGGTAGAATTCATGGAAATTCCCACTTGGCTGCACAAACTCATGTTTGCTATATCCTGGGAGTGGCTGCACAGTCATTCTGTTTCTGCAGATGAGTGCCCAAACTGGAGCTGTGAGAATTCCTTAAACTAAATGTTTGCATGCTCTTCAGTGTTTAACTTTGAATTCTCTGGCTTCACAATTTAGTTTTGTTCATGTGGGTGTTCTTGGTTTTAATTTATAAAAAGTATATTTTTGGGAACATGTTTTCAGTGAGGTACCTTTCCTAGTTACTGAGCTTTTTTTTTTCTCTTGAAGAATTGACAGTGTGTTCCTGAATAGTGCTCTTGAGCATAGTTGTGAGGAAAGGAAAATCCCAAACAAACTCGAAAAAGCTTTTCTTGGTATTCATTTCTCTTTTTTTATTCCTTATGTACTTGAATGGTAAGCCTATGAATTGAGATCTCCTGAAGTTTATTTAAGGATTTGAATTTAATTACTGTGATAAGTCAGTGACAGGAAGTCCTTAAAAATTGTTGGGTTTGTTTGCATGTCAGGGTGTTTTATTGTTTCAGTCTTTCTGCTTTTTGTGGAGGATGAAGTAGCCCTTGATAGGTTGCTTTTAAATAAGTAGTCTCTTTTCTGAAGCCTCTCACTGTGCCATACATGCAGAAGAGAAAACAGGGAATCCAGTTTTCCAGTAATGAAATGGGTTGCTATATAACAAAATGTTGGTTTTTTTTCTTGTAATATGCCAAAGTTTGGCTTATTTGCTTGGCAAAACATCTGAGTGGAACTGTGGTATTTTTCTGGATGACTTATTGTATGCACTTTGTATTCTAGCTTCCTTTCATAAATAGGATAATGCAGAGCGAGGCTTCCTGGAGTCCTTTCGGATGCTGAGAGGAAATCTACCTTGTGGCTCAGAAATTCAGATAATCAGAGATAATCCAGGATCCTGAGCAGAGGCAGTCTCACAAATGAGCAATACTCTGCCGCCAGAGTAGTCTCTAGTGGCACCCAAAGGAGCAAACCAACCTCAAAGAAGATCCTCTTATCTCCATAGGAGCTGCATACATGCCCAGGGCTGCCTTCTGTGCCTCTCCCCAGATAGCTTCCAGCCCCATCTCTAATCTTCTTTCAAAAAACCAAAACAAACCCCAAATAAAAATCACCCAATCCAACCAAATAAAACCCCCCAAGACACAAGGCATGCCCAAACCCACAACTAGCAGAGGTCTGATTCTCCTGTTCTCTTCCCGGGACCTTCTGCTGGAGTCTCTGCTGGAGATAAGCTATGGAAAGCACCCAGTGAATTGGAGAAACTTCCTTTTGGGCGCCATAGAGCATGTCGCTTTTTTAACTCCAGTCATGGTTGATGGTTCTTGAAATGTTTGCCATGGTAGGACAATGATTGAGTCTCCATCTGCAGTCTGAATCCAGCTTCAGCATAAAATGTGGACACTCAGTGTGGCTTTTGGCTGTGAGGAACTGCTTTCCTTCAGTTTGAAATTAAATTTCCCTCTTCAACCTGCTGTAATCTCATGCCTTCAGTGGTAGCTCTGCTTTCCTGATGCAGTCTTCAGGTATGATGGAGGTTGGCCAAACTCAGCGAGCAGCACCAAGGCTTTAATAACAATGGGCTGCAAGAAATGCCTGCATTTGCAGTTGCTATTGAGTCACACACTTGTGGCCTTATGGCAGGTTTAATGTTAGTGCTGTAGTTAGGGCTTATCAGAGCTCCAAGTGCAGGTGATGCAGTTCAAAGCAGACTGCAGACTTTCCCGAATGTCCACATTTGAATATGTTGGCAGCTGTAGTACAGTTAAAACCCACTTGTTATCTGGTTACATCCCTTTTGTTTGCAAGCTCGAGCTAGATAAGAGAGCCACTGTTTGTTGGGTAGCTGTTAGAACATCTTCCTTAGTTACTGCTGGAATGGAAGGCATTTTTTTATCACAGACTGCAACAGCTGACTTTTCTCCAAATATAGAACAGAAATACGTATTGAATGCTTTGGCTCTTTCTTCAGTATTGCAAATGTTTCTACCTTTTCCCCATAGTAGCAGATCAATGCAATTGCTGGGGTTTCTATTCTTAAGAAGCTTTAAAAGTACATTATCATCTTCCAGCTCTGACTATGGATTTTACCTCCTGTCGCTAGGATTCCCGTATAAATTTTATTTTTTCGTGTTCCAATTTCCTTTCTATTTTCTTCTCTCAGCTTTTCTTTTTTTTCCGCTGCGAGAATATATACAAGTGTTCAAGTGCAGAGATGTGACGGGAAGCCCAATAAGCAATCTGTCTGTCTAGGAAAAATATGCCATTGTACCTCTGGTCCCACTTAAGTGCTGAGTATGTACGTAGGTGCATTGGTTTGGTCTCTATTCTCCTTACACATATCCAGATGCAATTGTTACAATCATTTTAACTAAGCTACCACTAATTTATATTTTTACAATTGATTCCTCTTTTCTGTCAAGATAGAATCTAATATGGACTTACTCATTTTCAATGTAACACTTCCTGAACTAAGAAATTGTTTTCTCTAATTATCAGTCTGGAGGGTATTCTTTGACACCAGCCCCCCTATGCCTCCTGTGAGTGTTGTCGCATTAGAAATTCCAGATGATCAGATGGGATTTTCCCTCTGTTATGATGAGGTGCTCATCTAGCCACTCATCCTGTGTGCTATCTAATATGATTTCAGTAGTGTGTAGCAAACACACAAGCTTGTACCCTGTCTTGAGCTTTATCTGCTAGAATGTTAATCCATGAGCATTTGAAATCATATGCCTCTGAGACACAATCAGCTGGAAACAGATAATGTCTCTTTGAAACTGTGCGGTGCCCATTCCCTGTTTGCCCACTCGGATCTTTCCTAAATAGGCTAGAACTTTCTGTAAATTATTTTTTAAGCATTTGTCTTATTTGAAACTTATATACCAGCAGTATATTTGGGCTTAATTTATGCACATAACTGAGTAGTCACAATAATTCTTACATGTAATTAGGCTTTTGATACTGGTACACAAACACGTAGATTTTTTTTTTCATTTTTCCCAGTGTCTCTTATTTTTACAAATACCTTTATACAGATTAAATAGGAGGTTACTTGCTCCCTTTTTTCTCTTTCCCCTTTTGTTATTTGCTAAGACTTTCCTTGCTTCTCTAACAAGAATTAAAGTCTTTGTAGACTGCTTTTTTCCCCTTTCACTTTGATTTACACAACAGCCTCCCATCAGAGAAGAGGGACCAATGTTTCACTAGGCTACAGCTCTCTGAACAATTTTCTCATAGCTTGGTATATATTAACTTTAAAATCTTTTCCTTTCTACTTTTAATCCTTTCTGAGACATGAAAGATCCTTAAAAGATAACATGTATTTCCACACACAGCAGCCTTTACAAGCTCCCTGACACATATCCTGTAAACCACTATTGTTAGGATTATGGCAAAGCATTTGCAGAGGATTCTAGCTACCAGTGTCAGCAGCCTGTCTTAGTCATGTCTATCTTTGTTTTTCTGGAATAAGATGCATTGACATACTGTTGTTCTCTTGTTCCTTAGAGAATATTTTCATGGTTTTTCAGTAGAAATTCTTCAGAAAAAAATGTCTTGTATGGGTACTTTTTACTAATGTAGTTGAAAAATCTGAAAAAAAAAAAAAAAGCAAGACCTAATGAAGACCTAATAACTCATCTAGTTGTTCCTCCCCACTCCCCCAGTTGTATCAGTCAAACCAAATCTTTTTCTGGTAATCTGAGGCTAAAATGGTACTGTTACCACTGCTGCAGCTGTGGATAGTCGTGGGTATGGTCTTTATGTTCTTCATGTTGATTTGAACCTCTGGCAGCAGCAGCTCTCTTGAAGCAGGGTGGTTGTGCCTCTCAAGTCCTCCCACAGCCTCATTTCCTGACCTGTCGGGGTACTCCTCTCGCTGCTTGAGAATACTGGGTGTTGAGAAACCTGCTCTTGCAGTTCATCAAACAGGGCTCCTGCTCCAGGACAAAGGTATTGCATCACCAGAAGTCTGCTGCTCTCAGTAATCTTCTCATGTGCCTTCCATGGAGAGGTGGTAGCCTTGAAGCAACAATGGCAAATAAATTTTGAGGTAGTATTTAGATGATCAAGGTTCATGGGTCTTGTTTTGATTTGGAGGTTGAATGTGACCTGCAAAATGTGGAGTTGCTGGGATGATTTGTAACAAGCCTCAGTTGTTGAAATTAATGAATAGGCTTATTCTGGAAGTTTTTATTTCCTTTCCCTAAAGGTGGCCTAGAGGATGAGAGCTTGAGGAAGGAGAAGAATTGTTTTTCCTTTTTTTTTCCCTTTTCGTACATTTTTAATTAGGGAAGTTTTTAATAACTCCCCAGCTTAGTTTTAATACTCATCCTTTTCAAGTCTTTTATAGAAATACATATGAAGTAGGATTTACTTGGGTTTGCTCACCTGGTCCACATCTTCTCACTTTCTCCCCTGCACACAAGGAATCTCAGCTTTCATTAAAATGACCATAGGATCATTTTTGAATTGTGATTCTGGATCAGAAGAAAACCTTGAAAATGCCATCAAGGTTATCTGGTGCAGAAATGTCTGCTTTAGTCTGCAGGCTGGCTGAACTAGTCGCTGCTGCTGGTGTCACCCTGCTTCAGAGATGTTAACAGAAGTGTCTAATCGTGATGCAAATGTCAGCATTCTGTTTCACTCCTCTCAGAGCCTTTGAAAACAGGTTTGTGGATCACATGCTTCGCTCTTTGAAGACTGTGGTGCATAGGCTTTGGTACAGTAAGTGATTTTTAGGAACATTGCTTTTCACCTTCTCAACCTTACCCATTGCACAAAAAGGTGAGAGCAGATGGGAGACCTGAGCAATGCCATAATGGAACAACCTGTGCAATCCCAGCTTTCTGGAGGAGCTCTTTCTTGCTCCTTTCCCTGAGCAGCAGGGCTTGGGTTTTCTGGGCTGGAAAGTCAAGTGTCGTCTTGCTTGTCTTTAGCTAGCAGATCCCTATGACTGCTGTATCCTGGTAATGGGAATAAGCATTTTTTCCAGGCTTCTTTGTGGGACTCCAGTGGTAGTCACGTATTTCCTCAGAACCCATCGGCATCCCATGTGCTCAGGCCTGTTCCTGGGACAAGCCTGCTTTGGGGTGTGTCTGTGGCTTGCTGAAGGCCAGGGGAACCCGGCAGAGTGTGGAGCACATCTGGGGTGTCTGGGCTGGCTGTGACAGGAGGCCCATCCATTTGTCACCGCGTGTACACAGGGCCTGACTCGTGTGGAGCCCAGCACGTGCTTTGCTCCAAGCCTCCTGAATTGCATTTAAGTAATCTGTAAGTAGAGGAAGCAGAGGTGATATGTGGAATAGCACCATTTCTATATCTTTAGCTGAGATAAAAATATTTCTTCAAAACTCATTTCCAAGGAGACCAGTGCCTCAGTGAAAACACTTTTTAATTTCTTTTTTTTTCTTCCCCATTTGAGATGAGGCCATATTTAACTTAGCATTTGGAGCCTGGCAAGGAAAGTCAATTCTTCATTTTGAGGCGGGAAGGGAAGGGGGCGAGAAACCCGTTTCCCTAGTTTGGAAGAGTAGTTTAACTGATTAATGAGATGCGAGGTGACACTCATCCTGTGGCATCGGGCACGGGGGATGGGACGAGGATTTGCTTGTGCGGGGAAGGCTTGCTGGTGCTTGTCGAGGGAACTGGGGCGAGCGTCTTTTTCTCAGCGCACCTTTCCTGGGGCTGCCGCCCCACCGGCAGAACTTTGCAGTCCTGAAATTGGAGCAGGCTGGGAGTGCAGGGCTGTGAGGGTACTTGCCCCAGTCAGACGTGGGGGAAAGCTGCCTCCAGGCAAGTGGGAACCCGATACACTCTGAGGAACTGGAGCCAGCTGCCGCTTTCCCTTTAGCAATATGCAAGTCTGTAAAATACTCATGTGGAGCCACCTGCGAAAGCAGATTAACCCCTTTATCTGTGTCACTTCTTTTCTCCAGCTCACGCCGACAGTGGTTGTTCTTCCTGAGAGAGCTCCAGGGCTGGCACACACGGATTTTCTCCTTAGCTTCAGGATCCCCGTAGTTATGCTCCTTGATGCCTGTCAGTGGTTAATGATTAAATACAGCTACTGAATTGTGACCGAATTTGGGGTGTTGAGTAAGGGTGTCGATGAAGATGAGCAGAACCTGCCTATGACACCCCACATGGCTCCTGCATCTACGGATGATTCCTGGAGGAGCAATTAGTGGGTGGGGGAAATGGGTCCTCACCCCCCAGTGACCTTGGAGGACAAGGTTTTGATCTGCTTCATTTACAGCAACAGTTCCCTTTTCTAAAGTAAGTGCTCTCCAGCACTGGGAGCTGGGCTGCATTTATTACTAACCCCACCCATCCCTGCCTCTTGCAAGAATCTTGTGAGGCCGAGATTGTGTTTTTAGAAGCAGAATGACAGAGAGAAATTCCCTGGAGGCGAATGCAGAGTGTGTGCTGTGCATGCCAGTACAGACACACGGGGCTGGGAACTCCCAGGGAGAGATTAAGTGCGAGAGAAGAGCGCAGAGCAGCCAGAGCTGGAGGAGGGGGGTGGAGGAGGCGAGAGGCTTTCTAAGCCTCAAATTGAGCCGTTCGGATTTTTTTTTCTTTAAGAAAATAAAACAAAAACCACCGTCAACCAACCTCGGTCTCGACAGTCTTACTGAAGTGCCTCTTGTGTTGCCGGATCATCTCACTGCTGGGTTTGAAGGACCCAGGCTAACATGATGTACCTCTGGGTGAGTAGGAAGCGTGTGTGAGGGCTTGCACACTTTGCACATATAAGGAATGGAAAGCTGAAGGACTCTGCACTAACGTGAGTGGCCTTCACTGTTGGGCTTAGCTCTCTGCAGCCTTTACTCACTGTGGGCTAGTTTTCCCTTTTAAAAAATAGTATTTCGAGCAAGTACTATTAACTGGGTATCAAGCAAGCTTTTCCTGTGGTTATAAGTGCCTCTGGAGAGAGCAGTTTTGGGCAGGTGCTTTGGAAACAAAATTTTTTGTATAATGCTGCTCACTGTCTGCCAACTGAGAGACCTGTGTATATATATATATATATTTATTTATACATAAAGCTGTTCCCATGTGCTTCTGCTTTATGGGATTTTTGGTGTTACTGAGAGACATCCCAGGTAGTGAAGAAGTGCTGCTGAAAGGGGTGTGTGAGTCTCTGGAGGCTAGAAGAGGAGCAGGAAGGGGTTAGATAGTTTTGCAGCTTGGGACTTTGAGGATGGGGGGAGAAACTCTTTCAAGAAAAGATGGATGCAAGGTTGTTTTTCCAGAAGTGGCACAGTTACTCAAGTTTCTGGTGGAGTATGGAAAATAATGTCAGGATAAAACGTGTAAAGTGTTACATAGATTCAGCAAGCAAAGTAATAGCTTATACAAAGGCATATATATTTTCAGCCTTTGAGCAAGGACTGGAATTTCCACTGGATCAGTCAGCTTTTAGACTGCTCAGCCATCAATGTGTAGTTTTGTCTGCTCCTGGGCACCCTTGAGATCAGCAGTTTGCCCTTGGGTTTCTTTACCCAGATATGTGAGGTAAAGAATAGTTTGGTCCCAAGATTTAGGTTTGTTTGTTTTTTTAAAGACCCTTGTTTGTTTTTGGTTTGATTTATTTAAAAAAAAACAAACAAAAAAACAACACTCAGAACGAGAGGGCTCTTTCTGCCTCTGGCTGCTTTGAGTCCGGCTCCCCATCACTCTCAAGAACAAACACTGGTTTATTTTAGCAACAAAGCAAGCCTTGGAACCCAGGCAGAAGGATTTGATGTCCCTCCTTTGCACATACACATACCTTTGTTGCAGGGTAACCTGATTCTGCAGAGGGGTATGCACATTTGTCTGGTTTTGTCCAGCAGGCCTCACTGTCAGGCACGTCCACCTTCTTTGCTCAGCCCCTTGACACAGCCTAATGTGTTGGACCCCCATTTGGGGTGCTGGTTTTTAGGGAGAAATACTGGGCAAGACCCATGGTTCAGCTAAGATTTGTGCTTGGTTTGGTGGGTGGGGTGAGAGGAGAAGTAATTCAGCCAATGCTGCTGCTGATCTTCGATAAGGAATAAAGTATGGAGATGTTCCGTACTCTGCTGAAATGAGGAGGATGAGTGTGGGAGCAGAGGAGAGCTGCCCTGCTGTCTCACCTCCTGTGCTGAGGGGTGTGTGAGCACTCTAGTATAAAATAGACAGCCTGCCTAAAGACCAGCTTTGGCCCAAAACATGCAGAACTGACCTGGATTCTTAAAAGAGGGTTGAGTTTTGGGATGCTTACCAATGGATGAACCTCATGGGCTGCTGCTTCAGCTTACACCCTGAACTTCAGGCAGCACTACTGCTGTGTTTCCTTTGCACTTCAACTTCAGAGAAGTGGGGAAAATAAATATTAAATGCTTGAATAGCTGAAGGAGGTTTAAAGGCATCATCTGGGTACTCTGCCATGATAATTTAAAAAATTAGTGAATTTTTGCTATCTAGATATGATCTTTCCCTTCTCAGTACAGTTTACACTATTATTTTTGGGGAATCTTTTCCTTGGACCTTTCAGGGACCTTTTCCTCCATGCACGTTTATGTTTCTACTTTAAGCTCTTTTATCCTGACAGGCTACATAACCTTTATCGGTGACAACAAGGAGCCTCAACTGACAGATCTGGTTTGGTGTGGGGTTTGTTGTGCCTCGGCTGTGCCAGTTTCTTGCTTCCCTGCTCACAGGTTCCCCTCTGCCTCTAATTCTCTTCTTGTTGCCTGTGCTATCTTTTTTCTGTTCTGTGCCTCTTGTCCTTGGAATGTCAGGACTCCAGTAGATGCATGGAGATTTGTACTGAGTCATTCCTTAATTCAATGCATGAAGCTACATTAATGCAATGTTAAATTTGAGGTTTTAAATATGCAAGTCCTGAAATCCAGAATTAAGATTCCCACAGCAACCATTATGTTTCTCCCTCCACCCCCCAGGGATGCCTGTTACAGAATTATCTTCTTTGAAGAGATTGTGCTATATTGAGTGCTGTCAGGTTTGACAAATAGTAAAATAAAAGAAGAATGCACCTTCCTCTGCAGCTGTGGTGTGGGTACTGAGCCCAGACATACAGGCTACCTGCAACATCACAGTCCCTGATGATAATGCTGTCTCTGGAATGAAGTGGTGGTGTAGCTTTGGTTCAGTCTGACATTCCTGCTTGCTGAACTGTATTCCCTCGGGTGAAACTTGTTGCAGGATACTCTTAAATATTTGAGAACCTTGTAGACTGCAGGAGATTGTAGGCTGTGGAGAGCTGGAGAGTAGGAAAATTAAAATATCTGTTGTGATGACCTAATGCTTGGCATTGTGAGTGAAGGCAGCAGACTATCTGTGCCATTAAATATCAAGAGAGACTATTTATCTTAACACTTTCGTTGTGTAGGATGCAGTTGTATAAAGTCTTTCTGAGGCAGAGATGATATGATAGTCTCTCTGATGTTGCAAACTGTTTGAGAGTATTGTCAGTGTTGCAACTCAAGGTGGGTATTTGCCTTATGGATAGGAGGTGCATATAGGAGTTCTGTTTTTGCAGGCAAGTGTTTTGTTTGTGAGGGACCATCTAACTTCAGTTTTGTCTCTTCTCACACTCATCCCCATTTGTGTGCAGCTGTCTGGGCCCTTGAATTGCTCAAGAGAGCTCCTAGTCATCAGTTCTCTAAATGGGAGATGGGTAATTTGGGCTATGAAGGCAAGAGGGTCTTTGTGCTGAGGGTGATCAGGAATGACAACACAGGGGCAGGTGTTTTGCTGGTGACAGCCAGGAGCAGAGTGGTTTGAAGGTGAGAAAAGCATTCAGCCTTTTACTGGATGAGAAAGACTGATTTTTTTCATTTATGAGCAGATGAATCTTTGTGTACTGTGAGTCATGAGATATAATCTAGAGTCATTTCATTCCAAGTATTTTCTGAAGTGCATGATGTGTTCTGAGAGTTGCATGTATGCATGTTGCCTTGTTGGAGATCTGTTGTTACAAGAAAGGTTGAAAGGAAGGGGCAGAAGCCCTGTGAAGCAATTTATCAATCATCCTTCTTCTGTGCTCAAAGACAGCTGAAACTATCAAAGGCAAGAGGGACCAAGGTAAGGGAGGTCCATGCTGTTGCTAGGCTTCTGGTAGGAAAGCACCGGATTCATCACTGTGTTTACAGCAGCTATGGATAATTTCCTCATTTCTCGCAGCCATGTACAGAGTACATGCTGAGTGTTTGTCAGAGGGCTGGCTGCCTATTGCAACAAAAAATAATTTCTTTCTCTAGAGCATTATGAAAATTAAGATCTTACCTAGACCCACTAATTACCATGCAGCAAGAATAGGGCTAGTAAGCTTGCCAAGCTCATTTTGATTTTTTTTTGTTGGTTTTCTTCCTGACCTGTCTTTTACTTGCATTTTTGTCACTTAAAAGTCTCTCTTTGCATTCACTGGAATAATTTTTCCCTCTAGGCTCCGAGCTCATCAGCTTTACCACCAAGGGATTGGAAACCCAACTCTGCTGCCAAACTTGAGTCTTAGCAACGAGCTCTTCCTCACGCCAGGTCTTTCTATTATTTGTTTGGTCGTTTTTCATGAGAGGTAGCTAGTGCCAGTGAAAAGTATGAACATTACGGCATGGTTTTCAAAGCATGCATTTGATAGCAGCAAAACAAATGGTTATCCAGGGAAAATTGCCTCCCTGCTCTGTTCTGGTGCAAAGCCTGGGGCAGCTCTTGCTGGGGAAAGTCTAGCTGTGCCTCTAGGTCTTTGTCTGGAACCTGTTTGGTCGGCATGGCTAATGAGCGTCAGCCATCACCCAAAGCTCTGACAGGAGGGAGAGCGCAGGTGGTGCGTGTGGTGTGGTCACTGCTGAGAGAGGTGGAGATGGAGTTGCCTCTGGGAGACTGTGGCTGTGAGGATGTAGAAAGGTTTTCCTGAATGAATGTTAGAGGTCACGTCTGGGTGAATTTCTGTGAGTATGTTAAAAGACATTTTGTGTTAATACAAACACTGATATTTGGATTCTTGATCTGGAGCAGAAAAGCCCTGGAAAATCATAAAATAGAGCTCATATGAAAATCCTCGAGCTAGTAGCCTGTAAGCTGAGTCCCCAGCCTGCAAGTCCCTGCAGTGCCATGCTGTGGCATGCATACGTAGCAGCTTGAATCCAGAAGTAATATGGTTATGTTTGTCCAGCACTGCAGCTGAGATAATGAGTTCTGCTGCTCGATAAAGTTTATTCGCTTTGGTGCAGCACCTCATGAACATGGTTATACTGCTTCCACACTCGAGCTGCTCGGTGCACAGCTGGGTTGGGGATGTCTGCATTGCATTCCTCTGGGGCTTTATGTGACAAAGCAACTTGAATCTATTTGCATCTAGGGTTTTATACAGGCTTTGGAGATTTGGGAAACAGAAAAAGAAGAGTGTATGAAAGAGATTGTATAATGTGACTGCCTGTGTTATTAAAGGACTAGAATTGATAATCCAGGTGGTCTTTTCCAATTCTATGTTCCTGCAAGCTTGTAATCGTGGAAGATGCCAAGGTCGCTACTGAGACAAGAAAGCCCAGTGCAGTTCAAAATGAGAAGCCATTTCAAATCAAGGTACTGGCTTCAGAAGATGAAGATTCAGGATCAGAATGCTCTGTTCTGTAGGCTACAGTGTTTTATCTGGTTTTGTGTAAATCAGGTGTACAGCACATTTCCATCACATTCAGGAATTCCCTTCTCTGATGAGTCTAAACAAAAGGGTTAGGGAGATGTACTCTTGCTCAGCTGGTGTATTTCTCCAGTGGCCCTTCTGCCTGACTGCTGTATTCCCACCTGTCCAAACAGTGGTGAGCACAGGGGACTCTGTTGGCTGTAAGCCTGTCCAAGTCTTGGAAGGCTGACAGAGGCTGGGTCCTGTTTAAGTTAGTTTTTCACAAAACAGCCTATTTATATTGGAAGGAGGAGAATAAACCGTAAGAGAATAAGGAGAGAATAAATCTCAGCCTTCATGATTTCCAGCTGAAAGCTTGAGAAAGAGCTCAGATAATAGCAATTTGAGACTGAACATCTGTGTTTCCTGCACTTCCTATGGTGCTTATTTGCTAATCTTAATTCCATTAGTGACGGAACTTTACTGTTTTCACAGAATCACAGAATTCTTAGGCTTGGAAAGGACCTCGGGAGATTATCTAGTCCAATCCCCCTGCCAATGCACAATCACTTAAAGTAGGTGACATAGGAACATGTCCAGATGATTTTGAATGTCTCCTGAGAGGAGGGCTCCATAACCACCCTGGGCAGCCTGTTCCGATGTTCTGCCACTCTCAATGTAAAGAAATTCTTGTTCATCCTGAGGTGGAACTTGTTCTGTTTTAGTTTATGGCCATGGCTCCTCATCCTGTTGCTGGGCACCACCAAAAAGAGTCTTGCAACGACCTCTTGGCACCCACCTTTAAAATATTTAAATGCATTAATGAGACCCTCTCTCAGTTGTCTCTTCCCCAGACTAAAGAGGCACAGCTCCTGCAGTCTCTGCTCGTACGTGATGGTCAAAACCCCTCATTATCTTTGTGGCATCTACTGAACCCTCTGTGGTATCTCCTTATCTTTCTTGAAATGTGGAGCCCAGAACTAGCCAAAGCACTCCAGGTGTGGCCTCACTAGGGCCAAGTAGGAGAGGGAGGATCAGCTCCCTTGACCTGCTGGCCACAGTTTTTCCAATGTACCTCAGGATACCCCTGGCTTTCCTGGCCACGAGGGCACACTGCTGACTCATGGTCAAGTTGTCATCCACCAAGAGTCCCAGGTCTTTCCTGCAGAACTGGTCTCTAATAGGTCCTGTATTGGTGCTGGGGGTTATTCCTCCCTGGGTACAAGACCCTACACTTGCCCTTATTGAACCTCATTCACAAGGTAATAGCAATGGTATAGGAAAGGTCTCTGAGTGGACCTGAACTGGGGTGGCTTTTTTGCCACAGCTCTAAGCAGTCACTAGGGTAGCAACTGTGTATGTGTTCATACTTAACCAAAAGTATGATTGGACAGCTTATGGAATTAGCTGGAAAAATCTCTCCATAGTTCAGCAAGGGCAACTGGGTACAGTAGGAGCTTGAGTGATGTAGAGGGGTCAAAAAAACGTTCTCTGTATGGGGTTGTCAGTTTGGAGAAGGAACTGCAGTTTGTATCTGCAGTACTGCAGCTGTGGATGGTACCCCATACCCAAGGCAATGTGATTCATCCTGCAGCCGTGCATTGGAGAGGCAAGCTGTGCAGGTGGACCAGTGCAGATAGTTCCACACTGGAAGTGAAAACAGGCTTGCAGAAAATTAGGAAATCCATTGAGGATGTGCTTTGTGCTCTCCAGTGCTAAATTCTTTTGCTAAAAATGTTAAATATTCCTCAAAGCTGTGAAGAAGCTTAAACAAGTAATTAAGTTTCCTTCGTCTGTCCCTTAAATTTAGGTTTCATTGTTCTCAGAGTCCTGTGTGTCATGACTAATATACTGCCTGCACAATGCGCTGGCTGATTTTTTACCAGATGGTTCTTGGGTCTGTAGCTGAATCCAGGGCGAAGGCAGTTAGTTCTTCTCCTGCCTCAAATGAAAGATGCTGTCCCCCACACAATGCTCTGATTGAATCTTGGACATAAGACAATAATGAAGTAAAAATATTTTGACCAGATGACAACTTTTTAAGATATTCTTAGGGATTATTATTCATTATATTTAAAGAGCTGGCACAGGAAGATACTAGAACACTCCTCTGTACATTTTTTTATGATTTATAAATCATCTACTGTTGAAACAAAGTTTAAATGCAGAAAAATGCTGGAATTCAAATATGTATACGTGGCTAGAAGATAGAAAATGTGCAGTGTGAAGTGCCTGTTGCTATTTTTTCTCTTCATTTTTGTTGTAATAGCCTTCTTTTTCCTTCCACCCTCAATCATGATGTTGATGTCTGCTTGCATCTATGACATACCTTTTGGATGGAAAACCCTTTTGAGTAAAGACAAAGCATCTCTCAGGAAGGTGCAGCATAAGTGGGGTGCATATCTCCATGGGGACCATTTCAGCAGCACTACAGAGCAGATTTGCTCTGAGGCCTGTTGGATCCAGCAGTTGTTCCAGCTATTTCCCCTCCCCCTCCCCCCGATTTATTACACTGTGATTTTGGCTGCTGCTTGATTGAGGAGGAGCAGTGAATGGCGATTACTGTTTTTGGACCAACCAGCTGAAAAGAAGAAGCCCCTTCAGCATAGGTGAGGCTACTGACTGTGACATCTTTTAAGAAATGGGTAGTATTGGCAATTTAAATTTTTAATGTTGGGGAAAATTTTCTTCTGCAGAAGAAATTTGGGTGGAGTGTATACAGTGTATGTGTAACTGCTGTTTTAAAACACCTTTTGGACTGAGAAGTGCTGTAGAAATATGAGATCCTTTAATGCTTTTTCCTTGCATAAAGAATGTTGCTCTTCAATGCAGCTGTTTAGCTGTTGCGAACAGGTGTGCAGTAAACACCCCTTCCCTTTTCAACCAAGTGTGGTGGTGATGGATACCCTCTCATTTAAACATGTGTGGCTTTCTCTCCTACAAGAATTAAAAACTTTAAAAATAGCTGACATATCTAGAAAGAATATCTAGCCTTGTCCTGGTTCCCTCTTCCCCTCCCCCTTGCTACCAACTCAAATTACCAACAAGCTTTGGAAATTTTGGGGCAGGGGAATAGAGGTGCAGCTGGCCTGCATGTGTTGCACCAGCTGTAATGCAAATGATACATGCTGAAAGAGCCTTTTCTCACTTTTGTAATTCTTGGATATTGTTGTACAATGGGGACATGTGACAATTTGTCTTAAATGTGTTTGCTGATATGTTCCGCAGAGTATACTGAGTCCTTTGTTCCTTGCCAGCAAGAGACAGTATCAGAATCCAGTTGCCCACTGGCAGCATGTCTGATTGCAGCTGGGATTGTCCTCCTGCCTTCCCCATCTATCAGGCCTAGGGTGATCCCACCACACTTAATACCAGTTAATTTAGGGCTGGCCAGAACACAGACTTTGGTAAATCCTCAGCTTTTTTGGCTTTTTGGACAATTCGTAATAAACTACAATTTTTTTGTTCTTTGTTTCTGAAAGTGGCATTACCTATTGCTCTTCTGCCTGAGAGGGCCAAAGGGGAAGTGCTTGGCTCCCTGTGCCCTGGGTGTTTGTGGATACCAGTCAACTTTGCTGCTGCTTATCTGAAGCAGTAAAAGTACAGGCGCTGGAGGTTCAGTTGTGTAAAAACAAAAGCTGATGTTGATTTAATCCCATTACACTGCGTTGATCTCTCAACCACTGGACTCTTAGTAGGATTCCAGCTTTAATCCTGTAAGGATCAATCTGGCCCATTGCTTTTCTGTCCTGATCCTAAATCCCCCTTTAATCTTGTTAATTATACCAGGCCTTTTTTGGTTTCATTTTTTTCCCTTGTGGACCAGCAAAACCACACGAAATCTTCATGTTGCTGTCTCTGACCTGGTGTTTTTACCCTTTGTTCATCCTGTTGATGAGCAAGGCTCTCCTCAAGGCTGGTTTCATCATTCATAGCAGTGCATTTGGTGGTCTGGTGCCTGCTGCTTCAGACTCTTGTGAAGTCAGCTGGTTATGCTGTTGTGCTGAATCCCTCCTGGTTCTGTCAGGAGTTTTCTTTCTTTTTCATCTGTTGCCTGATACTGTGCTGTCTGAAGGGGGTGGGGAATTATGGAACATGACAGTCACTTTGAAATTGCTTTCTTATGTTAAAGAAAAAGGGGGTTTGGAGCAGAATCCCATCATTTGAGGAGAAGACAATGTCAGAGAATATAGAGCACTGATTGGATGATAAGGCACATGCTCTGAGAAGACTGGAGCCTGTGTTAGGGCCTGGGTAGTCCCATGTCCCACAGATATATTCTGAAGGTCACAGAGAAGTTCAGCTGCTTAAAGCAACCTTTTTATGTTTATGTGTGTTCGGGTGGCTTGAAGAGAGGAATAATGCAAATTCATACTTGAGGCTCTTTATCTTCACATTGCACTGTCTGCAGGCCTTCAAATCCAGTGCTGCATTTTCTGTGTAACGCACAAGGCCAATTTCTCACTCTGACAATCTGCTCCTGGCACTTGCAATAGAAACTAGCAGTGCTTAATGTATTAATCTCTGTTATTTCCTATAGTGTAAAGAAGAAAACCAACCCAAAATTGCACCTACATTTGCTGTAGCTCATATCAAGAGCTGACAGATCGTTTCTGGAACATGTCTGTGCTGGAATCTTGATGGCTCTGCCAGATTTTCTGCCTTTATCTTGCAGTGCTGCTCCTTTTCTCTCCCCTGTCCATGCAGCTCTGCCTCATCCAGCAGAAGCTTCTACTTTTCCAGCCTTTCAGCAAAATTCTGATTTCCCACCACCTTGCCAGAGCACCATGGGGCTGATATCTCTCCTTGCCAAAATGCAGGCTGTAGGTATGGGTCTGCCGTAGAAGTAGCCAAGGTGATTTGCTTTTAAACCAGATAGAGGGTTTGCATCACAGAGGATGAGCTCTATGGATGCATTTATTCCAATTGAAGCAGCTCTTTTGCTTAGTTTTTGGAAAACACTTAGAGCCATGACAAGGAAGTAACAATTGCTTTTAAGGAAACATGGGCATTTTCCCAGCAGTTCTAGGGTTAAGGAAATAGTAGAAGGGTGACATGGTGACGGTGTTCCCTATTTTTGTGTGTTGCCAGTAGTGAGAAGAGGGAAACTTTGATTTCTAATCCGCTTTGGAGGAGGCTCCATATCAGGGCTGCACAGAAACATCCAGTCAAGCAGCTCCTTTATCATAAAGGGGATTTTAATTAAAACTGCTCTTGCATCATGAGCGAAATGCGCGTCAGTGCCAGCCAGCCCTGTACTGGGCATTTATCTCCTTCAAACCACATTACCAGTAATTGCTGCATTAAATCAAAGTCGAGGGAGATTACAGGTCTGAATTGGGCAGGCGACCGGTGCCAGCATGGGGAGCTCCGTGCTGCCGAGCCGCTGATACAGGAGCCCCCATCTGCCCTCCAGCTGGGGGTGAAGAGTCAGAGGGCTGCTGGATCCCAAGAAGCCTTTCTCATTACAAGACAGGAATTTTTGTTATAACCTAGGAGGAGTGGCAGGCTTTATGCATGCAGCAGTTTAAGCTGCTGGTGTTTTTCTATTAACTTCCTTTTAAAACAAACAAACCTAATAACAAAACAAACCCTGTGGCATTGCCATCCCACTTCTGTCTCCTGTTTGGATCCACCACAGATGTTCCCTTTTGTTCATCACCTGTTGCTTATTCCAGCCCTAAAATTTAAGAATAAATCATCTCTTGTCTTGATATATCCCTTTTTCTCTACCCTCCTTGCCACAGCTCTGCTATAGAGCTGCTTACTTGGTTCCTCTCTGTTCCAGTATGGGAGGGTTCTTCCTCTCCTTCCCCTCTCCCCCCACTGAGGAATTGTATCTGCCTTGACCTGTGGCTCCTTTGCCAACTATGGCTCATTAGTTCTTTTAATTATTTTTCTAGGTTTTTAAGCATCCTGTTGTCTTTAGGTCTAGTGCCTCTGTTTCCCTTTTTCTTGTCCCTATACTTTAACCTTGGTCACTAAAACGCATTAAATCATCCTAGTGTTACTGTTGCTTCCACTCTCCAAACCTCTGTCAGGGCAAGGCTGAGGAATGGCCATGCCCACATGAGATCTCAGGCATTTGGACTGGCTGAGGTAATTAGATCTATGTGGGCAATCACTGAATTATCAAAATGTGATAGCTGGACTTTTGGTGGCTGTTATTACCTCTGTCCCATAATTGCAAAGAGGGTAAGCCAGGAAAAGAATGTGAAGAAAATATGGGGTTTTTTCCTCTTGAAAAGTGACTGTCATTTTCTTTGTTTTTGTCTTGATGGCGGTTACGTATTTTCCTGTTCTATTGCTGACAATCTTAGGGCAGTTGGGTGGCAGTGATGGTTTTTCTTCATTTTGCCCAGAGGTGTTGGTAATCTGCCATTCTGAAATTTGCTTCCTGCAGTGTTTGCACATCTCCTACATTCCTGTGTTGCAGAATAGGGTCTCAATCTCAGCACTGTAGCGAGAACCTGGTAATGTATGTGAAAGATGACACTGCAGCTGGATCTGCCTGCTAAAACAGGTTGCACACTGTCAAGCTATATTAGATTTTTAAGATTCACACAAGTTTCTCAGAAGCTGGCTAGTACAGAGCAGTTGCAGGGGCGTGCCTGTTGGGCCCCTTCAAAGCTTGAAGTTGCAACTTTTGCTTAATTGCAATGTGAGTTTAAGATTCAGCTTAAGTATTGCCCTGCTTTAACTCTGGCCTACGCATGAATCTCTAGCCTGAGATAAGCGGTTCTTTTAAATTCCTGCTAAGAGACCTATAAAGCCACAGAGGCTGAAGTTTGAGTGCTGCTGATATCCCAGCTGATAATGCAGAGGGGTTGCAATTAATTTTTGCCTTACTAGTCCTGTTACCATGAAGTGAGAGTAGTCCCACTGCAGAGTAACTGTAGAGTTGTGCAGAGAACATGAGCCAAGTCTTTGGTGAAGATTTCTTGATAATGAGAGAAAGCAGAGAAAGCAGGGTGTTCATGGGAGCCAGGAAACCATCTTTATGGCATCATGGTTTTGGGACAGAGAATGCAGATAGTGTGGTAGATTAGGGTGAATGAACATGAGTGATTTGTTTTTGTAGAGGTCACAGAAAGCTGATGAAAGAGCAGGTATCTTGATCGTGCGGATAGTGGAACCAGAGAAAGCCCTCAGTGGTTGTTGTCCAGGAATTTCAGCTGCTGTGGCTTGTTTTAAAACTTGCTGGGAGTTGAAACTAGCCTGCAGAAAAGGGCTTTGGACTGAGCCATTTCAGCCTTTCTTCTGTTCTTCTGGCTCTTGGGGAGTAGGGTGGGTGGCAGTTATCTTATGTGTCCATGGCAGACCTCTGTGTTCATGTCCTGGGACTCTGTGTGAGAATAAAAAGATTTCCAGAATTTTTCTCTCTCCTGCTTTCTCAAAACTAGATGGGTTTCAAAAACCTCAGTCAAAATCTAAGTGTTTGCTGCCTCTTACTATTTTCATCTTAGTCTGAGGCAGAAAGTGATGTGAAGACCACTTCTTGCCTCTGAGCTGGCATAGTCTTAACATACCTCTTTCTGTTCTCCACCACAGCCTTATACTTCTCCACTGAAACCATTGGAGAAGGGACACAACAATAACTGGTACCTCTGCCTCCAGACGAGTAGTCTCTGGGATCCCCCCTACATTAAAGGATGACTTGCTGCTGTCACAATTCATGTAGCCTGTATTGACTCTCCTCTTTCAGGGTAAACTGCATCATTTTTGCCAGATCTCAGCTTTGCATGCTATTTCTGCATCCTTTCTGTGCACTCAGCAAATGCAACAAACTCTTAACTACAGCACTTCTGGTATTTTGCTCTTGAATCTCTTTAGAGTTGCCTGACTTCGGAATTTTAATTTTTTTTAATGGGAATGGGGAAAAAACAGGATTCATCATCTAAAGCTGAGCAAGTGGGCAGGATTTTGAACTGAGGCCTGCAGAAATTAATGGACAGATGTAATTCTATCCTCAAATTATCTTTGCAGATTTATGCTGAAAGTGTCATATTTTGTATATTGCTGTGCTGGATGCTATGCTGTTTCTAGATGACTTCCTGAGATTTATTTGGTGACCTGCTGTTGTAGCAGCTAAAGGTCCTGCCTGCATGATGTTCCTCAATTCCTCAGTTCCTGCCAGTAATAGAGTCTCAAACCCAGCTATCACACATAGACAGTGCTGCCTGTTTATTTCTCTCTTGCTTTCATTCAATTAAGAATTTTGTTTAGTATTTTTGATGTATTTTTCTTCTTGCTTACATAGTTACGGGGTGTGGGCAGCTGCTCTGCTACCCTGATTGCACCAAGCTGGGCAGGGAGTGCTTTGCTCCTATGTCAGAACAGCAGAATGCTGTCCCAGAAAACCTTTCCCCCAAATTCTGCTTTTGTTTGTGGAGCTGGGAAGCCATACCACTCTAAAGCAGGGACAAATTTAAATTCATACTGGCATAATTTATTGTGTGGCCACTCGTTAACTTGGAACAAGTACCTGATTCTATTCTAGTATGTCACGTGGGGGCAATTTGATAAGCTGGGAGGCGAGGTGGGGAGAAAAGTCCATACCAAAACCGTCTCTGTTAGGAAGCAAGTGCTCAGCTAGATGAGTAAGACACACAGCCACGTTCTGAAATGCTCTGCAGTGGTTGATCATGTTCTCCCTTCACCCCAGGCAAACGCAGGGTAGAATGTGTTTGCTCAAACCCTTGTTGAAAGTGGTTTATCCCATGAGCCGGTTGCTGGGATAGATTGGGAATGCATGTGGCATTTCCAACAGCCCCACGTGGCCGTTGGCTGGTGGATCTGAGGTAATGGCAGAACTGTACTTACACTACAGGGGAATCATCAGTGTGGTCCAGCCCTAGTTTGTGATTCATTCAATTAAAAATACTTGGTGAGAGTATGTCTGATACTACCATCTGGTGACTTTTAATAATATTTATTCTTAGGAAGATGGTTCTTTAATTAAGGAATTAACCTTAATTTTTGTAGGCTTAGCATCTGAAGAAATGCTCAGACTTAAGCTGCTCTATTTCTAGAAGAGTCAAATCTTTCTTTTTCGGATCTCCCCTTGTCCCCTTAAGGATCAGCTAATTGAACCGCTGCTGCTTGTTAAGTGAAAAACCAAGTGGGAGTGTGAGAGACAGAATGGGCAAAGCTTTTCTCTGACTGAGGTTCTGGAACAGCCTCTGAAGTGAAGGAAAACTGCCTCCATGCTATTCTTTTTGCTTTCTCTTTGTCCACTGCCCCCAAAGGAATATACAAAGGCAGTGGGGCTGTCATGTTATGTCTAAACTGTCAAGAGAAAACTCCTTGTCTTCTTTGATGTTGAAATTCTGCATCTGGGCACCTTTTTGTTTCTCATGTAATGAGCAAAAATTTTGATGGACATATAGCATTACCAAGATCAGTGCTTATATAAGTGGTCCCAAGAGAAAGCTGTGATATGATCACCTTCATTACCAAGTGTCTTAGCCCAGAAGTGTACTTACTTGCTTCCTGAAGCAGTGCCATGTATTTAGAGTTCTCCTCGAAAGAAGGCCCAGACTCAAGACACAGATTTTTTTTTTCTGGAAAATCTGTGTATACTTTCTTTTCCCCCTTTCATACTATGCCTTTGATCGTAACTAAGACGATGGAGTCTGTCTGCTTTTAGAAGCTTCTTTTGGACTTGCTACATATTATATTCAGGTGTTCTGGAGTTGTCTCAAGATTGTATAATTAAAACCTGTTCTGTAATGCATGTAAAACAATGGATTGGGGTAGAAAGGAAAGCAAGCCGAAATTGTATCTTCTATATGATGCTGGTGTATCAAGACTGCTGGCAGGTTTATTTTGCAATGTAATCGCTAATAGATTCTCGTGAGTTATTGTTCTGTTAAAGCTGTCTTGCTAGGAGCCAGCTTGTGAGCGTTGTGAATAAAACCTTAGTTCTGGGAACACAGTCTTTTGACAGGATTTTTCAAACTTCAGATGAGTGTTCACACTGCCTTGCATTTTTCCTTTGTAGTAATTTCAGAGGTAGGCTTTGGGCAATCTACATTTTGCCTGAATTAACTTGGGTGCTTGTCTGGCAGTTGAAGTTGTCTGGGCAGGATCTGTACTTCCAACTTCAAGAAGACTCTGGCTACAAAAATTTTAACTTTAGGATTGAGAGTGTTTGTCTGACTCTCTTGATAGCCGTGACAGTGTAGGTTGGGTATTGGAAGAGCTTGGTTCTGGTTGAGGAAGATCCAGGCTTGTAATTTCATGAGTCCCCTTTGGTATATAGGTTTCTGGAGTTTGCTTATGTTACCATTCTACTGGATGGCTGTAGAGAAAGCTAAGCAAAACAAAACAAAAAGTGCCAATTGCCCAGCAGACAGAGGTCTTGCAATATGCTCCTTTAGTAGACTGATTTTGTATTATTTTTCTGCCTCCTTTTTCCATGTCCTTCCCTAAAGCAGAGTTTGTTGAGGCTTTGAAAATAAGTGATAGTTAAGAAATAATGACTTCTAATTCTGACCTGTTCTCTTCTTATGTTGTGTATTTGTAATTGTTTTTTAAAACTGTTCTAGTTTTCCAGTCTAGACAAACCATTAATATTTAACAACTACATGTAGATGATGAAGTGAAGACCTAAGGGTAGTAACAGGATGCAGGTATCTTATGTCCACAGTTTAGAGTGTGCATGGTGCCTGCTGTTAAGCCACTTTAGATAGGTTTCAGGACTACAGAGCTTGGTTGAAGAGTGTTTAGAGTGATAGTGGCACATGCAAGCAAACTCTATCACTGTTAAGTAAACTGCTTTGCAAATGGAGAATGTGTTCCAGAAAAAGATGGAAAAGGGAGATCTCTGGCACTTGGAGGAGAAGATACATGACCAGGAGCTATTTTAGAGCTCCAGTTTTATTAAGTACTATCTTTGGAATTTTTCTCTCTCCATTTTTTTTTAATTGCGCATTTTATCCATGAAAACTGGATGTGTAATGACTGAAGTTCCAGTGTCTGCCTGAGATATTTCCTTGGCAGAGGCAACAAGTATGATGGGGCAATCTTTGCTGCTTTACATTTTTGCTGCTTTCTTTAGCTTTGGGTTCCTTGGGCCTTTTGCCAGGGGGCTTTTACTTTCCTTGGATTCAAAGTGTATTTTTGGTAATTACATTTGTGCTAATGTGTTTTTGGACTATTAATCCTAATGAACATGAAGAATCAGTAGCACTAACTAATCAGACAGAATTTCAGGCAAGTAATGGCTCCTATGGCTTTACCAACTCATTCAAATTCTTTTGTGTGATGCCTCTATTATGCTAATCCAGCACACTCTGGTTTGCTGCTACTCCACATCCCCCAGAACTGCTGGTTTCATTTCTGCTTTAATGCATCTAGTTCCTGATCTGTGACATTTGCCTGGTTAACATGTTTTGCACCTTGCAGAGAAGGCACTGGCTGGGTGCTGAGTTATTCACTCACCTGCATAGCTGATCCACCACCAAATCTTCTTGCTCTTGAGATCAGGACATCTATGTAAAACTGGCAGTTTTCTGGAACGTGAGAAAAATCCAGTTTCTGCAGTCACCCATGTGTTGTCATGTTTGCTTCTGTGTGCCATTTTGGAATACTGAGCTTTCCTGTGCATGCTCTGCTTGCACTAATGTCCTCCCCACTTGAATCTCCAATGATTCAAGGCTCAAAATAACACCTAGACCAAAAGTAAGTTTTCTAGCTGTTGGTGATGTTAAATCTATTAGGAAAAAGGAAAATCATGCAGCTCTTTGAAAAACATTATATCCATTCCAGCAAACAAGAAATAAACGTAGCCCTAGAGAGAGGGATGGGGACTTTGCAGTATAAATTCTCACCTAGAGTGAGCAAAAGCCACCTTTCTGCTCAGGGCATGGGATCTGCTTTGGTGCAAATTGAGAATCTCTTGCAGCTCTGTAGATGTAATCTTGGTGCTGTTTTTCTAACACTAGTATGAACTGGCTGAGCTGTTTGATCTATTCAGCTGCTATGGAAATCGGTACATACCCAGCCAGAAAATGCATCCTTGCTTGCTGGCATGTTTCCTACATTTACATCAGTCTTTATAAAGCAGAGACATATTGTAAGCTGCTCATCAGATCCCTGATGACCCAGTTTAGCAGATGTAGTGATTGGCTAATTGTTAAAGATGCCATTTTTGGTGGGTGAGAGGAAGAGCATCAGCTGGGCTTCTAGCGATGAAGACTTAGATTCAGTGGAGGTAAGAGCTCTTTAGTGGGAGTAACTAGATAAGGCTTGGATTAATTTGTCTGGAGAACAGAAAATTATGCAAAAGAATGTATTTCATAAAATGAAACTGTTGGTGTAATTCCTTAGTTAAGATCAATATGGAGTAATGGCTATATAACATGGAACTCAGATTCCATGCTGTATTGCTGTGCCCCCACAGTAACACAGGTTTTAGCAATTTAAAAGAAATATATGTGGGCAGTGTCTGGAAGTGCCATGGGTGCACTTCAAGCATCATGAGACTATGGCTATATTATGTTCTTATAGCTGTACTTGTAATTGTGACTTAGCATGCTTGCTGTAAACAGTCTGAACAAAGCAGGCAAAGCAAAGCCCAGGGCTGTGGTCTTGGCATTTCCCAAAATGTTCCTCTGTCTCCAGACATCAAAGAGAGTAATGCATGTGATGCAAAGTACTGAGTTTTGAGAACACAGGGAAAAACTTGTGTAATCTTCATGCCTTGCTTAGTACACAGAAAGGGGGAAATTAGGTAAATGCTGCTACAGTGGCATGTAAAGCAGTATCTCTAGAAAGAGTGATGAGTAAGTAGGAACTGGAAGAAAACAAAATTAAATGTTATTTAAAGAATAATAAAGTTCAGCAGTAACTAGATGGGTCATAGTCAAGAGAGTTGGGAGCTGTGTGATTGATAAATACACAAACATCAGAGTGGGGTTTTTTTGCAGACTCCTGGCATTCAAAATAAATAGAGGAACCAGAGCTACTGGTGCAGAACATGAAACTGGATTTTATAGGGATAATATCAATCTGCAAGAATAGTAATCATGGCTTTAACATGCATGCAAGATTATGTGTGGTTCAGATAGGGTAGATGTAAAAGGTGATAGGCTACATTGTATGCAGTAGACTCTAAAGAAGAAAGCAGAGTAATACTGATAATATAGGATTTGTTTCTGGTCAAATTGATGTGGGGAAGAATGGTAAAAGAAGTCTCAGGGGAAGTACTATGAGTCTGCTGTAATCTCTCATAGGATTGGATTCAGATAGGAACTTGAGGCTTGAAAATTATACTATTCCCAATACTATTAGAGAGATAAATATTAGTATGAGAAACTTGAATTTCTCAGATACAGCTTGGAGAACAAATGCTGCTAATAATCAACAGATGAAAAGATTTTGTCATTATGGCAAATGGCATCATCACCTGTTGTTGACACAGTGAGTGGATTATTGGTGCTATGATTGTTATAGGAAAACAAGCTGTTTAGGAGCCTCCATGTCCCCACCTTTGGATGGGATGCTCATGATCTAAGCTTTGATACATGAAGCAATATATTTAATGAAGTAGAATGTAGAATGATGTGGTTTGGGGTTGGTGTGCTTTTTTTGATTGGCTGGGGGTTTTGTTTGTTAGTTTGTTTTTAGAGGCACTTTTGATACAAATTAGTGATGGTATATGTAAAGGGCAAAATCCTCTAAGAAGAAACTTTAGCCTAACCTTATAAAGGCTGTTAGGAGAAAAAGAAGCAAATTTACAAAGGAGAATTAATCAGCAGAGATGGCTGTGCCTTTAAAATTGGTAGGTATGAAATAAGAACTGCCAAAAATCAGGCTGAATTAAACCTTAAAAATGTTGCTAAGGAAATGGGTGACAGTTTCTCAAAATACAGTTAGAGAGAAGGGAGGAGGTGGGGCCACTTAATGTTGAGGATATGGTACTTAATGAGGATGCTCTTGTGGATCATAGAATTTAACAAGTCTTTGTTGTTTTAAGTAGAGTTGATCATGGGAGCAAGGGCAGTATGAGTAATGGGCATGAACTACCATAGAAGCAACCACACTGGACATTTCAAAGACCCTTCTGCAGGTAGTTAGTGCAGGTAGGCTGGGCGGAGAAGCAGGGTTGCCTGGGGAAGTGGGGTGCCTGTTCCTGGGAGTGAAAGAACTGGTTCATGCAGTTGGAGATCTGACAGAAGTTTTAGTCTATCAAATAGGAGTGCTGTCATATGTTTGGAGAACAGGAAGTGGAATAGACCTATTGCTGGTGGGGAATGATCTGAGTAAATATAGACCTAACCTAACCTGCATGCTGACACACAAATATCAGTTAGAGGCTTGGATACAAATAAAAAACGCGATAAAAGGCAACACAAATCCATTAAAACAAACTGGGTTGTGCCTTATCAGCCTGTCTATTTTTAGGATAACCAATTTTCTTTCCTTGACAATGTGTGTTTTACATAAAGAGATGATGTCTCTTACTGTAGACAGGTTCTACAGCACCTGATGTGGTGCTACAGAGGAAAGTACTAATGAGACTAGAGAAAATGCATTTTAGTGCTGGAATTGTGAAGCAGAACTGATGCTGTTCTGGGTGATGTCTTTAAAAATAAAGATGACCACAGGCTATATCAGGTGCAAGAACATGCTTGTAGAGGTTGGCGACTAGCTTGCCTGTCATGTGACAGAAGACTGGAACAGCTGCTTGTTTGGATGGTTAGAGAAGGAATACATGAGGAAGGTTAATTGTAAGGGAAAGAGAAAATACGGCTAAGCCATAGGACAGTACTGGCACAAGAACAAAGGAAAGACAGAAATTGCTCAGGAATAGCATTAAGCTGGAGAAAACAGATCCCAAATATTCTAGAGCACCATTTTAGCTGGGACAGTGTAGCCGCAAAACCCAGCTCTGAGACAGAATGGGATAAATTTTATGAAAATTTAAGTTGATGTTGTATGATAGCAACTGATCTGATTCTGTGTGTTAGGAGATCTTTTCCAGTCCTCGTATTTCTGTAAATTGAAAATTATTCATATATGTAAGCATCTGCAGGAACAAGGCTATGATTTCATGACAGTTACCTAACTTGTGTTACTGGAAATGCATGGGCATAGTAGGTTGCATGGTAATGTAGTTAGACTATTATCTCAAAACAGAATTATGGAGTACAGCGCCATCTTATATTTGACTAATATTTGTTGCAAGTCAGTGTGCAGTAGTAAACTAGCCTTTGTGGCCAGTCTTGCAGAAAATTTACAGTTTATAACTGGTCAGTAAAGTCCTGCTGTGTCCATCTTGGCACATACGAGTTAAAACTAGTTTTTGTCATTTAATTACTTAAGTGATACAGGAAGTGTGATGATTTGTTACCAAAGTATCACCCGAATATCTTAATGCTGGTTAAGTCACAGTATTTAAGTTTGCATAAAAAACTTTAAATCAAGCCAGTTTTATTGGATCTGTAGTTAAAACAGCAGAGGAGCTTAGGTGATGCTACCTTTCCTTGTTTTGTTTTGCCCGTTTGATGGGTACTTATAGATAGGAAGATACCTGCACTAGGACTTGGAAATGTTTTATTCCCCTGAGGCCTGGTTGGAAATGACAAGAATTGGATGAAATAAATGTAAGGTTTTAAACTTAGTTAGGGATTTGGTTTTAAAACCTAGGGCAGTAATATGAAATAGCAAAAACAGGCTGTGGAAAAGACTGGGTTTGTATAAATTAATGCCTTTTCATAAAAAGATTTTATTGGAGATACTAAATTGCTTGAGTGCATAGTAATGAGCTATGCAAAAGAATGAAAGGCAGGCACCTTTTGAACATGTAGTTACAGAAAAGAGAAGGAAATAAAAAAGTATTTGTTGTTCAGAGAAACCAGATTCTATCTGTGCCCCCTGGCAGGGCATGCAGGGAGTGCTGAGAGGTAGCCAAAAAGCCCTCTGGTGAAGTGGGTGCATGATGGTGAGATCCAAAAAGCTGTTTTGGGTCTGTTTGGGGTGAAATAAGTTGGCCAAAGGCAGAATGAGATAGAAGTTCATTGTGTGAGCCTCATCCTTTTTCGCCAGTGAAGAGATCTAGAAGCATAGCTGCTTTCCCATTTATGGGCAACTAATTTCTCTCTCTGTGCAAATCTTCACACAGAAACAACAGCTATAGAAACATTTATTTATTTGTTTGTTTGTTTATTTTAAATGTAGAAAATGTCATGCTTTATACTCCCCAAATTGGTCATGCTCCTTTTGTAAGGAAGGAGTGGCCCTGTGGCCCTAGGAAAGATGATGACAGTGAGCAGCAGCTGCTATAACCACTCACCCAGCTCATAGCTGTCCTTTTTTGAGGCTCTCGGAAAGAAAGGGCAGTGGCAGCAGAGCTGTTGTACTGGGCTGAGTGGGTCGAAGGGCTGTGGATTAGGCACACCTTACCTGAATGAGAGGTTTTTGAATGTAAATTGTGCTACATAATGATTCACATATTTAACCTCTTGAAGAAAAGTAAATCTCAAGATTAACTCTTTCAGATGTGGGGGAGATGATGAGTGATGATAGAAGGGCACCTGCCGTAGAGCTAGGCTGAGGAAGCTGTTTAGTGGTGCACAGCAGCACTTCAGAAAAGTTAAATATTAGAAATGCACCACCACCCCCACTCCCCCCCCACCCCGACTTCATGCATTTAAAATGGGGTGTGTGTGTGTGTGTGTTTGAATTTGGCTAGGCCTTCTTGGGTTTGATCACTGTAGCATGTTTATTTTTGAAACCTCAGAGAGAGGGGTTTTATCCCTCCTATCTTTTGGAGGAAAGTAGAAATCTTGTGGGCTTGGGCTGTTAACTCTTTAGGAACCCAAGTTTGGTCCAGTGTCAGCCTGGTGTGGTTTTTTTGCAGTGATGGGTGAAACCTCATACAATTTATTATGGGAGGTCAGGCCCCCTTGGTGCACCCCCTGGCCGTGCTTTTAAGAATCAGCAGTGGGCTCTCGGGTGTCTGGTAACGTGGCCGGTATGTGAGGCTGCTGGGGTGAGCCTGCTGGCCAAGCAGCTCCCCATTTGTCCCTGTCGGTCAGGGAGCAGATTCCTCCCTGAGAATGAGGAAGATGGGCTTCCTAAAATGGACACAACAACTGGCCCTGCCCAGCCTTGCCCTCTTCTCCCTGCTGCTCACCGTCCCTCGTGACAGAGTTAATCCCCCTCACCGCCCCTAGTTTGACTGGAACAGCTGAGGGGGACAACCCACCGGCCCAAGGCTGGGGCAGTGAGGGCCATTCCCGGGCGCAGCTCCCCCCGCAAGCCCTGGTTCCGGCAGCTGTCCTTGCTTGCTTCAGCTGGGGAGGGAGGGAGAAGCGTTAAACGATACGGGCACACACTCCCTTGTGAAAAAGATCCCTTCAGTTTGAGATATCAGTGTGGCTTTTCCCCTCTCCCTCCCTCCTTCCCTGACACCAAAGGGTTTTACTATGCTAATCCCAGCACCTGTCCCTGCAGAGGACAGCAAGAAGGGTATGGTGGTGGGGGAGGAACAGTCCCATATGTTTTTCCCTGTCCTGGATTGGGAGTATTCCCTCTGACGCACCTAGAGCCCAGAATATATGCTCTTTTCAGGTCCTAAATGCTGTTTGCTTCCTCCCATCCCTGGCAGCAGTGGCTGTGAAGATCCTCTGTCCCCCTCTTCCTGGCAGTTGTTCTGTTTGCTGCCCGGGAATTGCAGGACACTCTCAGTCGAGGCTTGCGGGGCTGTTTTCAGTAGAGGATTTCTAATTTTAGGAGCCTCTGCTGCCTATGGTTGAGTGCTGCCTTGCTGGATCCCAGAAGAGAGGGGCTGAGCTGTGCCGAGCCAGGCAGCTCCTTTTTATTTTCAGCTGAGCTAGTGTCAACCTGAGTGGCCCCAGAGGCCCGAGCCAAGCACTGCGCAGGGCTGCCAGAGTCCTTCCCACAAGGCTGAAAGACGGAGACTCGGATTTGAAGCTTCCAGTCCTGTGTTCATTTGGCCTTTAGCTGGAGGATCTTTGGCTATGTATGGTGTGTATTGTATGGATTACCAATACCCAGTCGTCCAGGTAAGCAAAAGGACAGTGGCGACTTTAAAGAGTTTTGGTCTCTATGTTGTTTGGACAAAATTTGAGCTTGTATGCTGGTTTTGTAGAAGGACACTGCTTCCAAACTGGGCTTCTTGTGTCCCAGGCCTCTGCCCAGAGACTCTGAAGAGGGCCTTGAAGCTCCTGCAGCAGAACAGTACCTTTGATACTTTTTAACTCCAAGATTTGTCTTGTTTGAGACTTGTGTATTTTGGTTTGCATTTTTGGCCTTTTTCTTTGATCGTTTGTTTGTTTGTTTGTCAGGTTGGACTGACAGCAGTGCTGTTGCTCTGCAAACTAGTGTGTTGTTGTATGTCTTACTGAGTTGTTAGGGTACTTGTGACTTGTACGTGTGACTGCAGCCTGCCACCGGGATGCTGAGCCACCAGGAGCAGCTCCTCACCTATTCTCCTCTTCCCTCCTCCAAAATTACCTACAAAACCTCTGACAAAATCTCATTTGTCATGTTATTGCTTTTGGAGGTTCAGAAAGGATGTGTAGGGCAAAAGGAATGGGTGGGTTTGAGAGCAGTGCCTGGGGCTGGGCGAAGCCTGTATTGCAGCCTCTGCTGGGGGAGGGGGCTATATTTGGAGCACATGTGAGATTTGCTGGCCCAGCAAATGTGTGGAGTCTTGGAGAAGACAGAGGCTGTGTGGGTCAGGCTCAAATACTTTTGGAGCCAAGTGAAAGATGATGTTCTCTAGGCAGTCCTTGGCTATTCAGTGTCAGCACTCCATGTCCTTGCAAGCACCAAGTTGATCCAGAAAATGTGAACTGTAGACTAGCAGTTCAAGATTATCTATGGTGAGATACATCAGATAGCCACTAAATAGTATATTGTTAGGTTACCTTGTATCAGGGGTTTTATTACCCACATGAATAGAATCCACCAGCAGAAGTGTGTCTTTGGTTGTTAAGATTTGTTCCTGATAAATTGGTTCTTTGCACTTGAAACTCTTTTTTTCTTCCCTCTGGCTTTGGTCCAGCTGGCAGGTTTGCTCCATCTAAACTTGAGCCAGTGCGGAAATGCAGGTAATAGGATGTTAAAATTGAAGGCTATGCTTGCTTTCCACTCTTACCAGCAAAGGGTGGTCAATAACATAGCAAAAAAACCCCCAAACCCCCCAAACAAGCAAAAAAACCCCACAACCCACAAACAAACAACCCCCCCATATCCTGAAAGCAGAGTGTTTGCAGACTCCTCTTCCAAGTTCCATGATTTCTGTGAGTGTTAAACTAACCCAAGCATTTAAGAGTGTACATGTACACTGCTTAGTTAAAGTGGAGGTTAGTACTTCATCTGGGCTCTCATCAATGTTATTTCAGTGGCCTTGTTCTTTGGCCTGCTGCATAAACAGTCTTCTCCAGCTTCTTTTCCATTAGGATTTGAATGGTAGGAGCTAACTAGAAACCATCATGCGAACACAGAAGAGAATATAAAAGTGTCACAGACATGCTCAGGTGGGAGCAAGGAGCTTTGCCTGGCATGATGAGAATTATCAACTGTGCCCTGGCACTGCAGAGACAGACTGGTTAAATTTGCCTATCGTTATTTCAAAACTCTACTTCTACAGCACACTAACAAAGTTTTGATCCATATGTGCCTGTGATGCATGAGAAATTGTAAGAACTCTTAAGTATTATCATCTAAAGCTGTTCTGAATACATTGCTTTCTGAATAAATGCAGTAAGTAGGAAGGGGTGATCTCGTGGCTCTGAGCTATGTGATCTTCAGGCTTCCAGCCTTCAGCTCTGCTGGTGCTTCTCTGTTCTTTTTAGCAGCAAGATCTGCGGTTTGGGTTTTAGTGTTGCTTAGTAGAGGGTGGCAAACTGTGATGGTAAATTCAGGAGTGGTTCCATGATTCTCATGTAGGAGAAGCTAAGTGGAGGTCCACCAAATTATTCTGTGTGGCCATGACACAACATCTGAACCCCCATCCCTCAGTGAGAAAAGATGAGTTGCACAGATTCACCAATTTTTTGTGGGCCTTGTTCATTAATACATGTTGCTCCTCGACTCCAGTAGAACCAGAGACAACAAAGATCTCAAGTATTACCAGGTCAGGTCATGTTTTGCATGGTATGTTTTAAGCTTTTGAAACTCTGTATCAGATGTTCATTTCAGCTGGCTTTGCAGCAGTGGGAACTCTTGTAGTCTTGCATTTCTTGTTACCTGAGCACATCCACCAAAAATTGGGTCTTTTCTCTTGCTCAACAGAAGCAAAGGTGGATATAATCCAAGCATGGGGGAGGAGATGCTTTCTGGCCCACAATGGAGATGAAAGAGGGAGACCAGCAGTAGATCACACTGAAGGGAATTCCCACTTTGCTGGCACATGAGCAAACAGATGTACCACCTGGGTGGTGGGAGGCAGTACAAGGGAAGGTTCAGTGCATGGCTAGGCACCTCATTTTCCTTAGAAGACTCTTTCTGATGGCATGTATTTCTGGAGGTTCCTCAGGTGAAGGCCAAAATGGAGCAGAAACAGTGTTATTTTGGTTATCAGTAGTGAAATGATGTCCAGAAGGTCTGTGCCACAGCCCTGGATCTGGGACAAGAAGATTCTACTTCATGGCACAGACAAGACTGAGTGAACACAACAGTTAAAGTACTTAAGTGTAGAGAATAAGGAGATTATCCTGAGTGATTTGCAGAGGTCTGATGAATGAGATGTACAATGCTGAAACCTGGTGCTTTGTCATGTCAAAGGTTTAAGGAGGTCACTGTGTTTTTTGCTGCTTTTATATGGAATTTACACTTGACCTAGAACTGTGCTCCAGAATCTCAGGTTTGTAATACGGGGGGAAAAAGAAAATCCGCTACTTTCCCTGGTTTTGCAAAATTGCTTTTAAATATGTAGTATTGTAACTTGCAAGTTACCAGAGGGGATGAGATAACACAGAAAAACGTGGACTCTGACTCAGACGCCTGTGGGCTGCAGCCATGGAGGCTGGCTCCCTCCCAGAGGATCCCGCACCACGGTTTGGTTGTGTTGGGCGGCTGGCCCATGGCTTTCTGCCTCCATGCACTGGTGGCATGTAAGGGCTTCTGGTGTCTTGGTCTCCTGCTTCTCACAACAGAGGAGGGACTGGCTTGTGACATGTGTTTCTGCTGGCTTGCTGAATGAGGAGAGAAAGGGCAAGGGAAGGAAAGGAAGAAGGGTGGGAGCCAGAGGTCAGTTTGCAGTCAGTGAAATTGGGAAACTAAAAAGCCTAGTGGGTCATCACGGGCTGCCTGGAGAGCAATGCTGTAGCAGAAGACCATGAAGCAAAACCACTGGGCTTGTTTGTTTGGGGTTTTTTTTAATGTAAATTATAACTGGGCACATTCATGCAAATAACATGTGGGGATGCAAGGTGTTACTGTGCTGTAATTTGGGTTCTCTGCTGCTAAAGCTTGGGGAGTCTCTTGAGTACTAGGTGTCAAGAAGAGATACATGAGAAGCACAACTTGCCTGAACTGGTTTTATCTCCATGTCACGAGCACTGAAGCATCAGTAGAGTCTTCCTGTCTAACCGTGGGACTGGCAGACCTGCGCTCAGCAGTGTCCATGGGTTTCCATGGGTGCAATGTTGGGAAAAATCAATCAGAGCATCTCAGATCCTGTCTAGCAAATGGGGTAGCAGTGTTGCTGAGAGAACAGATGCTGTCGACCGTGGCGTGCTCAGGTGCTCAGGGCCAGATGCTTGCTGAAGATAAATGGGAAGGAAAAAGGCGAGCTGGGAAGGAGTCCAGCGGTCTCCAGGTTTTATGATGATAGAAATGCAGATCCTGGCACGGATACTGCTTCCGGTTCAGCCAACACACCGTGTATCCCACGCGTTCTTCCTTTTGTGGCAGGAGGGAGGTCTGTGCAAAACTGACAGCTATCTCTCCGGCATCCTCCAGCCGGGTGATGCTCTCTCCCGCTTGCTGAGGTCCAGACGGGGAGGACCGGGGCGCTGGGAATGGTAGGTACGGAGGAGCTCTGGCTGGCCGTGAAGTTCTGCCGTCGGGACCGGCGCTGCACGGGGCCACCTTCGCTTTTGTTTCCAACTCGCGTTTGCGCCTTTGCCGAGCCTCCTGGTTCCCGGGGAGCAGTGGGGAGTCCCGGCGGGCAGCCGAGGGAGCGCCTCGCTGGGGCGGGGGGTGGCCGGGCCGTGCCCAGCCCAGCCGGGCGGGGCGAGGCCGGGCGCGGCGGGGGCGGCCCCGGCTCGCATTAATTACCTTCGGCATTCGGGGCGGCGCTTCCCGCAGCCATCTGGCTGAGCCGGGGGGGGCGGGGGGGGCAGCAGGGGGGAGGGAGGGGGAAGAAGGGGAGGAACACGGGAGAAGAAAGAGAGGAAAAAGGGCTCGGGGAGCACCGCGCTGGCGAGGCAGCGCAGCGCAGGCACTCGCCGCCGCCGCCGCCTCCACGGGGCTGCTGCTTTTTTATTTCGTTTTATTTTTTTCTATTTTTTTTAAATTTTATTTTCCCTCTCCCGTGCGGCCGGCCTCCCCCATTTTGGTTTATGGAGAAAAAGAAAATGGTAACTCAGGTAAGGGTGGCGGGCTGGCCGGGCTCTGGCGGCTGCCCGCCCGGCTTTGTCTGGGCAGGGAGCGGGGCGCCCGGCGCGGTGGGGAGCGGTGCGGGAGGGAGCCCCGCCGCGCCGGGCACCCGCGTTGCGAGCTTTGGGGAAGGGGTTCCTGCGGTCCTCCTGCCCGGAGCAACCTCGAGTGAGCGCTGCACGAGGGGCACGGGTTGCCCCTGCTTCGAGTTAGGCTAAACCCGCTTTTGAACGGCCGATCCCGAGGGTGGACGTCTTCCTCGCCGCTTCTCCATCCGGCTGGCGGTCACGCCGGGGCCGGGAAGCCCTTGTAGGTAGCTGTAGGCGTGGGGCTGCCCGTGTTTTCCCGGGGGAAAGCGGCTGACGTTTCCTGAGGAGCGCGCCCAGCTGCCGGGGCCATCGCGCATCCACCGCAAGGGGTTTTCGTCGGACAGTGCTCGCCTTTTAAGGCTACTGTATGCTTTTGGATTTTCAATTTTTTTTTTCCCCCCGCCATGGCATATGCAACTCGCCACCGGAGGGAGCGGGCAGAGGGAGGGAGGAGTAGGAGAGCAGCATCGTGGACCTGGAATGCTTTGGAGTTAGGCATTATATAATGTCCCTGCAGTGCCTTGCAGAGCTGATAACCTTTGGGGGGGATATTCCCAAAGGGAGTAGAGGAAAGGACTCTCAGAAGGAACTTTTCTTCAAATCTGGGTTTCACAAGTGCTCTTTTTTTGTAAAGCTTTGCAGGTCTATAGAGTAGATGCATACTGCCTTTTGGGCTTTCCTTAGCTCTGGCTGAAGCCCCCTTCACTAGCTGCTGCTGAGATCCTGCATGTCCCACTGCAAGGGGCAGCTCTTTCCCTGGTGCCTAACTCAGAATGAATCTGCTGTGAGAAGTGACATCCACTTTGACCCTTTCCCTCTCTTACATCTTGCATTGATTGTCAGTGGCTGAAAAATATGTCTCTGTCCACTCAGAAGGTATCTTCCCGGGTTCCCAAGCCCCACCTTCTGCTGTTTAGGCCCTTCCATTACAGATTCCTTTTTATCTGGACCAAGGCTTTCTGTTTGGAGACAGAAGAGCTCTGCAGAAATCTCGTGAGGCTTTCTGTGCCTATATTTAGTTTTGCGAGTGATGCTGGAAAGCTGTGTCTCCGCAGTCAGGGTCCATTTGTGTTTTGCTGTGTGCTCAGAGTGTGCCTGGTCAGACAGAGGTGTGTGCCCCTAAGCTGCAGGTTGACATGTGCACATTTTGGAGAGTTGTTCTGCATGGCCTTGTGTTGCAATGTGCTCTCAGCCACAGCTGTCACGCTCGGACCCCGTGTCTGTGCAGTGCAGAAAGGTGCCTGGGTCACAAGGACCAAGTGTGTGTATATTGTGCGCGCCTGGGACCAAGCACCATGAGCCTGTTGGCTTGGGGATGTGCAGAGCTGGGAAGGACAGGATTCTACTGGAGCACTGGCTGAAACTGGGGAGGGTATCCTAAGAGGCTCCAGGGAAATCTGTCTTCTACAGAAACTCTTAATTTATTGATGTGGGGAAGGAGGTATCAAGATTATGCATTATTGTATTGTTTGACCTTGAATTATGATTGTCGTCAGAGGACGTACTATTTAGTATAGGTTTTCAGGATTTGCATTGTGTATTTACTTGCTAAGATGCTGGAGAAGATGCATATTAAAGAAACAGTGGGAGAGGAGAACTCGGACTGTGTGTCAGTTGGGTATCCAGATGAACGATGGATAGCTCTTGTACACAGAGTTGAGAAGACAGCATGGGTGAATTCATCTCCAGCACAGTGCTGCCTTCTCTCAGGGAATCATTTGGCTGATAGGCTGGTCCTTAGCAGTACTTCACTGCAGGTTTGGCCAAGTGTGGAGCTGAAGGAGTGTGGCACATGCAAGACAATATCCCTAGCCACATTATTCTGCAGTGTTGTTTGAAGCAGTGGAGTGCCATTACTTAAACCTCTGAACTTACTTCCTTGAGGCTCTGTTTCATTTATGAAAAGTAAATATTTTTGGTATGTTAAGCTGGTAATTGCCACTGAATGAATTCAGCATTGTTACAGTCTTGCTCTGTTTAGTTCAGTCTCTAGAAAACATTGCCTACCTGGTCTGAGTTCTCTTGTATTGTAGGGAGCAAGCTTGCTGTCTTTCTTGGAGATGAGCTTCTGTGCAGGCATGACAAGCTGATAGAACAGAATTAATATGAGTGTGTGGAGTGACAAGACTACAAACAACGATGGAAAGAAATGGGAGATGCGGGAAGGTAGAAACATGCTTGAAAAAGAGGAAACAAAAACTGCTAATGAGAGTAAGAGCTCAGATTCATTAACAGAAAGTACCTTAGCCTTATCCCCCTTAATCCTAAATCAGTGAAAATGAGTGTTAAAAGAGGCCCAGTACATTATGTACTAATTGCAGATAAAAGAGGGAGTCTTCTGTGGATGGGAATTATATGCTAAAAGGCTTTTTCTCTGTGTGGTGCATGGTGAGGTTGCTGGCTTGTGTGGAGCACAAAGCCCTCCCTTTCTTGGACAGCCCAGTGCCTTGCTGGCGTTTTCCTCCAAATCTGTTTCCCATCAGGGCTGGGAGAGGGGGAAGGTGTCGAGCATCTCAGAGAGCGGGGAGGGAGCTGCTGCCTCCTTAAGGAGTCCCCCGCAGCCCATGTGGCAGCCGGCAGTGCTGAGTGTGCGTGTGTGCGTGTGCGTGTGCCTTTGTAATGAATCCCCCCCCCCAGCCCCCCGCCATTGTCTGCTCCCCTCCCTGCTCTCACTGCTCTCAGAAATGGAACCTTTCACCTGGGCTGCTGCCCACTGGCGGGCCTTCTTCCAAGATAGGAGGAGGAGGAAGGGCTGCTTGTGGTAATTAAAGCCAGACCTTGGAGAACTGCTATTTCCTGACCTCAGCACCCCATTTTCCTTCTTTATCTGTCTTGAGTTCCCAGCTTTTGATGTGGGTGTAAGCAGAAACATCAGAAGGTCTGCTTTTGTGCAGCTGCAGGATCACCAGTCTCCATTTTGTGGCACTATTTGAAGCATCTTTGCTGCCCAGCCTCCCAGCATGGCCCCTCTTGTCCCCCCCAGCACCCCTTGGAGACTCCAGCCAGTGCCGTTTATCTTGGCACGTGTTTGACTTGCTACACTCTGCCCAGGGCTCAGGGAGGTGATGGCGTTTGTGGCTTTGAGACTAATTTATGTCCTTGTTAAAATGAACCAGCAAGCAGTCTCATTTTTTCCAGAGGTTTTCTTCCCTTTCCCTTCCCCCTTCTATAACCCTTTCCCTCCCAGAGCGTGTGTGTAGCTGTGAGACAACTTGTGCAGCCAAAAGTTGCTTGCTCAGTCAGTGATTTGTTTTTTTAAATTAAGAAAACCCAACAATTGCAGTGCTCCTTAAATGGAGATCTTATTTAAATCAGAGCAGTGGCTGACTCATTAAAGACTCTGTCATCTCTGTCTCCTTTTCGTTCCTCTGCCTCATTCCCTTTCCTTTTCTCTACCTCCCATTACAGTAATGGTATGGTAAAACAGATCTTTGTGTTCCATGTTGGGATCATGCAGGGGTGTGTAGTTGGAGGAGGCAGACAGGAGATAGGGAACCCTGTCAGGACAGCCACCTTGTGCTAGCTAAAAATGTACAATGCATCCCATTACAGGAGACTCCTTTGTTTGAACTGTCTGCAAGGGAGTCTGAGTCCCAGAACAGCCTCCCTACAGCTCTGACCCTGTACGGCTGCTTTAGGTTCTGTTCCCCTCTAGGCAAGCTGGGTGCTGCAGGATTCCCCTACTCCCTTAAAAGAAAGAATTAAGAAAGAAAAGCTTTTTCTGTGTGTGGTAGAAGGCCCTCTTGTCTTGAACTTGTCTTAGGAACTACCATTATTTCCCTGTCCCTTTTTCCTGCTTTGAGGATTGCATGTCCCTTTTCTTTCAGTCCAGTTGTCCTTTCTGCTTATTGCTTGTTTTGGTGTTATCTTGCAAACTTGCGAGCTGTCTGAAGGGAATTGTTTTCTTCTCTGTCCATAGATTTCCACTCCTCCCCTTTCTTTGCTGCTCAAGAAATGGTGCTTGTTTACATGGTATCTGTTTCAGTGCCTATACCTGTCCCCTAGCTTTTCATTCCCCTGTACTCTATGTCATAGGACTTCTCCTTAATGCTGCAAGGCACCATGTCGACATCAGAGGTTTGTGTGAAAGAAATCCTGTCCGGTCACTTTTCCAGGAGACTATCCCCTGGGAATGCAGAGATTAATCTGCATCTCACTTTCCCTGATATTAGGACATAGTTGCTTGAGGTGGGGCTATGGGTTGTGTCTGTAACTGTTGTTATACTTAGAGATTTAACTGCTGGCTGAGAAAGGCGTACACTTAAGGGCCTAAAATCACTGGGGTCTATCAGAACCTGGTGTTTTTTAGTCTTTTTCTATTTGCCTCCTGTACTGAGCAGTTTGAGATGCATTGGAGTAGAAGTGAACCATTGCAGGTGCTTGTAGAGCTGCCTCAGGATGGCAGAAGCTGTATTCAACATTTCTTAGGCAGGATGGAGAAAAGCAACTTGATACAGCACTGCCATTTCCTTGAGTCCCTGTCCTAGAAATAACCTCGCTGCTCCCTAGTGCATTTCTTCTGCAGGTGACTAGGTGGTTATCCCCGGGAATTGAGAAATGAGGATGCCTAAGTTTGCTGTGATATTTGATTGCCAAGGCTGTGTAAATTTAACATACAGTTTTAACTGCATTTTAAGAACTAATAATTTATGAAGTATCTGGATCAGTGAAGAGGTTGTAGTGAACTACCAAAAATTACAGAAGTTCAAGGTTGCAAAGGAGGGGGGCCCTTAAAACCAGCAACATCTTTCCCTCCAGGTTATTAATTCATGATGGTTCCATTGCATTTAATTAGTATTGACCAGCCTTCTACTATAAAAATCTAACACCAGTGCAAAAGGAGTCTGCAATGGGTGTCTCTGTGTGTGATGTTTTTTAGACATGGATTCTGGTTCTGACTGCTTCGGGTAAAATGCTCCATGTTCCTGTTTTAGATCCATTTCCAGCAAATGGTGTGTGCAATTGGCTGCCCTTTGCAATGAGTTCCTTAATGTGCTTACGTCCCAGCTGCAGAGCTGCAGACTTCACTAGCAGACATTCTTTGGAGGTCTGGGTTCCAGGGGAGGAGATGGTTAATTTGCCTCAGTCTTCTCACAAATACTATTTTAAAGGATGTAGTCAGTATTCTTTTTATCAGACATGTTCCCTGGAATCAGAGTAGAGAAATGTTAATTTTCCTACCAAAAGTATTTTAGTATTCTCCTGTAGAGTCACTTATGATCCTCTGCTGTGTAGGATGGTTTTTTGCTGGGCTGTTGGAGGCTGTGCTGGGACCAGTGAGGGCAGGACATGTATAGGCTGGTTTTGTAGGGTTCATAGAAGCCAGAGCAATTAATACTCCACTGGAAGCTTTTGAAAAAAATAGTGTATTTTCCCTGCATAAAAGAAAATGGGACAAATGCTGTTCAACAATGCTTTGCTTAATACCTAATCTTCTTTTTTTCCTTTGCAAAACTGTTCATTAAACAATTTTATTCTTAAACTGAATTGAGAGTGATGAAGATGGTAATGGAGAGGCATTTCAATTCCAGGGCATTACCAGGGCAAGTCAGGAAAGTTTGTTTGTTCTCTTGATTTCTGTGGCTATTTATGGTACTCTTTAATCACGTTTGTATGCTATTTTTTTTCCATGAGAAAGAAAAGAAAAACCAAACAACCCTCTAACCGTCCCCATCAGCTTCAGTGTATATGGCACCACGATGACCCCCGAAAGTTATCAGTGGCAGAGTTGACCATCCCAGATACAACCCACAGACCTCTGCCATTTTGACTGACTATATAATTAGCTGTCATTTTCTGTGCAGGGCAGCTTGATCAGTGTTTGCCAGTTGGTTTTGTATATTTGCTGACAGCAGAGGAACAGTGATGTTTTGCATTGTTAGGCTCTGGTTTAGGCTTTGGGGGTGTACACTAGTATGCACATTTCCCCCTCTCTTCCTTCCCTGTGTGACCTCTCCTGTCTCACCTCTGCCTTCATTGGAGGATGGATGGGTGGATGGATACTGCTTCTTCCTCTCGCTCTCTCGCCATGATCCCTAGTCAGTAGCATGTCCCATACAAGCCATACCATACCCATACTCTCCCAGTCTCTGTTCCTCTCCAGTCATGTGCCCTCCTGTTTTGGCAGACTACTAGTTTACCATGATCACTTCAGTTCTTTCTCAGCTGAATTTTAGACCTGCTTATTCTTTGCTTCTTTTCCTCCCTGTCCTCACTACAATCTCCTTGTCATAGGCTTTTTTATCTCTCCACCCACTCCCTTCATTCCTCATTTAGTCTGCCTTTTCTGCTCCTATTGCAGTGATACTTGTCTGTTCTATCTCTTTGCTCCCTGTAGCTGCCTGTGCTGATAGTGCTCAGGCTTCTTGTCTCAATTTAGTTTTCTCCTGCTGTACAGGATTTTTTCTTGGTATTTTTGGATTTGAGGTGGGTAACTGCTCCTTGATGTTACATCATCCCTGCAAAGGAGATGGTGCAAAGTACGGGAGATGGATCATTTCCCTGCTGTCAGTGATCTCTAGACCTAGATGTGACATGGACAGTATGCCCTGTGAAGCTGTGGATGATCTCCAAATGAGAGCATGAAATCACAGAAAATGGGGTGCAAGCAGCACTGCCAGCTGCCCTTAAGAGCGTCTCTGTTTCCTGTTGTAATAAACAATATCTAAACCATTCCTGATGGTGAGTAACCTGCCTTAAAAGCATTTACAATGCCACTGCTGGCCTTTCTGAGCTTTGCTAAGTCTTTCCTATTATCTAACATAAAGCTTGTTGCCACCATTTGTTCTTTCTTTGAGGACCATAAAGAATGGATTGGTCCTTTCCTTTTTGGTGGGTTTTGCATACTGTTATTTCTTTCTTTTTTATCTTTTAGCCTTTTTTGACCATTGCATATGGCTTTACTGGTTGATTAAATGTTAGACAGGCACTGTAATTTTCCATACTTTTGTTATAATGTTGGTCAGATCTTGGTAGCTATATATAAATTCCTATAATGCAAATTTTTCTGTTAAATAAGTAGCTCTCTTATACTTTTCAAAGTGTATGTGGCGGTTTCCTCCTTCCTTAATCATAAACAAGACAAAATATACCCCCTACGTTTTTCTCAGGTTGGATTGCTATGGTTTAAATAACAGAAGAAGTCACCAACTCCAAAATCAATTATAGATAGCATGAAAAAAATTTCAATTTGAATGGTATCTTGGAATTTTAGCAAAGGAGAACTGGGTCCTACAATGGGAAGTAACCAGCCTGGCTCTACCAGCTCTGCCTGTAATGGAGATTTTAACCATGAATAGTCTCTAAATACCTAACTGGAACTGCACTCCAAGTAGCCTGTAATCTGAGGGTGCATGGATACACCAAAAATGTCCAAGCAATTGCAAGGGTAATCTTTCTAGCTTCTGAAGTCTGCCCTCAGGCTGGGAGTCTTGAGTAAAACCCTCTGAACTGTCCTCCGGTTATCCTGCTTAAAATTCATAGTGTCTGCAGTTGTGGTCCTGTGGAGTTTAGGATTTCTGTGTGCTGTATGTAAGTCCTGGTCTCTGTGAGTTATCTGACTTGGAGGGCATATTTGACTTTCAGATAATTGCTTTTGATTAGCCAAGATGTAGATAATCAGG
This sequence comes from Prinia subflava, assembly GCF_021018805.1. Taxonomy (NCBI): domain Eukaryota; kingdom Metazoa; phylum Chordata; class Aves; order Passeriformes; family Cisticolidae; genus Prinia; species Prinia subflava. The sequence goes on along the minus strand of NC_086250.1, from coordinate 21,042,916 downwards.
GTTTGACCTATGCAGTGCATAGACCATCATTCACCTATCAGGTCTCACTGAAGCGCTTTATCTAGGCCTATGCTCTCCCTCCAGTCTTAATAGCAAAACCTGTTTTAAATTACTTTAAAAGATTGATTTAGAAATGCCTTGGAGAAGAGTTTGGATTTTTTAGATAGTACTAGTCCTCTTTTGTCTAGTGTACCCTCTGTGAAGAGTGAAACCATTAATTTGATTTGTTGTTCTTTGTAGTTTTCTCATTTTTCCTATGGCATCATATGAAAGGAGTTTATCAAAACTGAACAATTATGCAAAGTACTGAGGAATATTAGAGAGCAGGAGTATGAAAGGCTTTTTTTTTCAGTATGTGTCCCTTCCTGTCCCTTATAAAATGTGGTCGAGATAAATAGGGCAGCAAGGAAAAAGATTTCAGTTTCAACAGGCATAGTTTTAAATCTGTCTAAACTTAAAAAGGATCCTTCCAGCCTGAATCAGGCAGTTTGGGAGGAACAACATGTTAATTTGGTGAAATTAGTGAATTTGTCAATTCGTTGACTGTTGGTTGACTATAAGATACTGTACTGTGTGAGCTTTGCTTAGTGCTCAAATATTTAATGCAGATTTGTTTGCTTTAACTTTCCCTTTTGCTTTTCTTTGTGTGTGATGCTGTTTAATGTTGCTATGTTTGCTTTGCAAATCCTTTCTCAGGTCTGTTTCCACCCTGTTCTAGGATGAAGCATTCTGTCTTGAAGCAGTGGGAAAGGGAGCAAAAGGAGTTCTAGGAGTCCCTTTCATATGAGTTTGTTTGGGGAGGTGTTAATACTTTTTCGGAGTCACATTAGACTGGGATGGAGCCAATCTGTGGCAACGAGTGTAGTGTGGTGAGATAGAGGAATAAGGAAGATGGTGACTGAAGGCTGTGGTGAGAACTTTGGACAGTTCCTTGCCCCGAGTGTCCTTCATAGGAGCATGGGTGACAGACTGTGAATACACTAAGTTGACTTATGAGGTGGTGTAGTCAAGGAGAGGCTGACTCTCTTGGTGGCTGAAAGAATTTAGGTCATCCAGAGCCAGTTGCAAACCTTCATCGTAAGAGAATTTTTCTGAGGGACGCGAGTTCTTCAAAGCTTCTTTGATCAAAATGCTGCAAAGGGTGTGAGTGAATTTATCTGGGAACGTGGACTTCTGAAGGGTGAAAAAATATTGTGGAGATCTCAGTGCTTCATCAGAAAATGAGACTTCTGAATACTTTGTCGTATTCAATGAGATGAATCTAAATTTGGTTTTAGCAGATTGAAGATCCACGTTTTCTATCAAGTCTGAAACTGTAGCTCTGAGCAGCCAGATGGTGACTTTGGCCCTAGACAAAATGAAGGTCTTCTAACAAGCCCTGCTATGTGGAGGTGAGAAAGGTGGTGACTTTACTGTCCCTTTCAGCTCAACTGTGATTTCTCAGGAATGTTTTCTGGTTTTTGTTATGAGTACTCTTAATTGGTTATGACAGTGAGCTGCAGGAGTTACTGCAAGTGTTGAACAGAAGTCAAGAGAAAGCTGCACTGAAGGCTGCAGACCTGAGCATGTTCAGATCCTTGCCTGCTTGGCCCTCCTGCCTGCCAGCTCCTCCCTGCCTGATGAGTGGCTGGGGTCCTGCTTGGCAGCTGACATGGCCAAGAACACATCTCCCAACAAGACCTCTGCTTAAAGCAGAAGTGTACAGAAAGCCAGTGGCGCTTTTTTTTTTCTCAGTGGGTGGGTAGGAAACTTCGAGCTGTATTATTTGTTACACAGAGAAGAACAGCTAGAACTGAGCAATAAGAATTTCCTAATATTTTGGAGGAGCATAGAGGAAGATAAATTTCACTCTTCCAGGGTGTTTGTAGAGGGCTGTAGTGGCTTTCAAAAGTGTAGTAGGCCTCTAGGTTAGCTGTGAGGCCTTGTGTGTCACTATACAATTATTCTGAGATCTCTCTGGCCTAAATCCGGGAGAAAAGAATCTGGTGGCAGGAAAGAACCATATTTGATTGACATGGCTTAAATGCAGAGTTGTGATGAGCCTCCTGGCTGCTGTTCAGACAATCTTAGCAGAAGAGCGTTTCTGTAGCCAATCATAAAACCTTAAAATCATAGAATGATTTGGGTTGGAAGGGATCTTTAAAGGTTATCTAGTCCAACCCCTCTGAAATGAGCAGGGACATCTTCAAGAATTCAGCTGTGAAGTGGTTCAGGAATTGCCTTCAGCTGTGTCTGTCCCAAATTTCTGCCAGGGAATTACTGTGCCTATGTGAGATGCTCCTGTGCCCTCATGTCAAGTCAGCTGTGTTAGACCTGCTCTTGCAGAAGTGCATGGAGATGAGTCTGTTGATTAGGTGTGACGTTGGTAGAATCCAGCAGAAGCAGAGCGCAAAACCTGTTTCTTTGTGAGCATTTAAGATCAACCATGGCTGTAAAATGAAGGTGGTCCTTGTGCCCTGTGGTGTCAAATACTGAGATACTGGAAAAGGCTTTATGTCCTAGACATGCAAGAGGAAGCTAAAAGAGCAATTTTCATCGTAAAGAATTTAAAGGAGGTTTTTCAGATGTATCAGTCTTCCTGTGAATCATCTCGTGGATGCTGAAGGCCTAACAAATCAAGGACACTTTTGTTAACAATATATTGGCTGATGTGGGCTACTGCTCGTGCTGTTGTTGGTCACTTTTGAACATAAACACTTCCTAAAAATTTAATAGGACAGAAATAAAGCATAGTTTGTGATTATGGGCAGTTCAGATCCCATCAAACAAGACAGAGTTAAAACCAAGTGTTGATGGCTCATGCTGAAGAACATTTCTCAGGTTTGACAGTGATGTCTGTGAGCTGTGCTGGCCCATCTAGGGGATGAGACCGGGGAGCCTATACAGCAAGCTGGGTCTCTAAATTCTCAAGCTGAGTGTGTTGGGTTGCAGGCAGACATCTGTTTTCAAAGAGCATCTTTGTAGGACAGAGCAACTGCCTGTCTGTCTATTCCATGCAGTAGCTTCAGACTGCGGAGAAATTATTCCAGTTCCTTATGTCCTCATTGCTTTCCACTGAAAATTCTACATCTTCAAAAGAACAATTCACTCCTGCTTTCTTCTTGTTTAAGTTAATTGGCCTAGTTCTTAATATGTTGAGGATTATCATCTGGACGATTTACATACTTGTGCTGCAGGATCTCCTTCCTCCCTGACCTCAGTGTTACATGTTCCACACATTGTATCTCTTAAAAGACCCCGTAGCACCTTTGAAAACTAGAAAATAGGGTAGAATCTGGTCAAATCTTGTGGTGTTTTAGGTCAGCTGTCAGTGATAGTAACCTGATCTACGGCAAATCTTTCCCTCCCTCTCCCCAGGGTGCCTGCTCTGTCCATTGCATGCCAATGAAGCTGATATGATCCAAATTAACTTTTTCATCTGTTTGCATTTATTTTCTGAGTCATGAGAGGTCCTCAGGAGCCACAGAATTAAATGTTGTTTTCCTTTCTAACGCTTTTTGTATGGTATCAAAAATGTATTTTTTTATTCTTTCATGGCATCAGATGCTGTTTTTTCCATGTTAACATGCTGCTGGGTATGCTGCGCATCATGGGAATAACATGGAGCTGCACAGTCAGCAGAGGAGTGTTCATTATTTTGATGTCTGCTGTAAAATGGTGGCTCCTGCTCTAAATTACTTGGTAAGGTAATTGCTGATCTTCCAAGATGTTTTCCTTTCTCTTTCTTTTCCTTTCTCTGAGGTCTTTTAATAAGATAGGAAAGTACAAGGTGGTTTTTGGGACAGGTTGCATCTGACTCCTGACTGGATCCTTCCATTTCAGTGATATATGAAGGGCAGCTGGGGTGGTAGTTAGAAGCAGAGATGTAAAATCCCAGGACTCCCAGGACTGCTGGCAAAGCAGCAGGATTGTTGTCAGTCTCTGAATTACACTGCTGTTTTATGCTTTTAATGTAAACAGCATCTTTTTGGTGGCATGGCTGATGGCCAGTCTTGACCAAGGGGTGCTGCTGCTCTTTCAGGAGCAGAAGGGACAGAGGGTGGCAGCAGGTGATTGATCCACCTATTCAGTAGGCAGGTGGTCTTCCTTGCAGTGCTGTCTGGAAAGAGGTTTTGCTGTTTGATGGTTCACTTTGGAACCATTTCGTGCCACTGAGCAGGAGGATGAGAGACGATTTTGTTAATATGAAACTGGCGATTCCAAGAAGGCTGTTCAGTACTTGAGGGATGCATTGGTCTCTTCCCTTGGCTATAAGGACCAGGGAGGAAATAGCAGGAGCTCTGGCTTGTAGTAGAAAACTCACTCCGAGTGTGCTGCAGGGCCCTTCCTGCGCATAGCAAAGACCCGGCTGTTCTCCTTCAAAGGTCTAAATGCAGCTGAAATGAGACTGCAGAGGAATTTAGCCAGTTTAATCCAAGACTGCATCTGCAGACCTTGCTGAGTTGTCACATACCCTTGCACACTCCCTGCTGTGTCCCAGCCATTGACAGGGCTGAGCCATTTGGTGCCCAGCTGGTACCTTGAGATGGGCCAGGATCCAGGTATGAAGAGTGTCTCCTAGCGCAGTCCAAGAGGCACCTTTGACACCATGTGACACATTGTGATTGCGGTGTGGTTGCCATCATCTGTTAAATGATGGTCTGTGGGTGACAGTAAAGGTAGAGATTATTCTTTCTGTATATTGTTAATTAGAGCTTTTACCTGGAAAGGAGATGCTATGGTGCAGCTCACTTACCCAGGGCAGACTAGCTTGTCTGTCGTTCAGGGTAAGCCTTTGGCTGCTGTTTGTGAAGGTGTCTTTTTGGCTTCCTTTCACTCAGAGTAGGTGTATTTGTTCTCTGAAGCCTTCTCCATATACTGTGTGAGCAGCAAATACCTTAGGTCTTTTGAATCCAGGTAGATATGCAGTGAAAGCTGCTACAAAAGATAATTTTTGCATCTGGCTGCAGGTTTAATTGCCCTATGAATTTGATGCTGAATAAATGTTCTTATACGTGATTTTGATTTTCTGCAGAGTATTAGTTACCCCCTAAAATTATCTTTAAAAACTAAGAAGTTTAGAGGTGAGAGCATAGCTAAGGTCCTACTTATAAACCCCAAGCTTTTATTGCTGTCAGAGTCAAAATAGCCCCCAGTACATGAATGACGAGCAGGTGACAGCTGAGTAAATGAATGGCTTTTCTGTTACATCCTAAACTTGATCTCTAGTTGATTTTATTTGTGCCAGTGATGGCCAAGCTGTGTACATCTGTTAGCATCCCACTGAGAGGCCAGTGAAGCTGCTTGCACCCAAGAAATGCCTCAATAAATGCACTGCTGAAATAAAGAGAGGGAGTTGTGAGGAGTAAAGACAGATTGTTACGTACCGTTTCTCAACCAGGTGCTGGTTGGGCTTTGGGTTTGGTGATCTTAGGCTTTTTTCTCTTTTAAGGTGCAATGTTAAAAGAATTAAGACACTGTGGGGTTTTCAAGCAAATTATTTTCTTCCTGAGTATGAGCACCCTAGAGGCAAAAGCCCCAGGAGAGGTGAAAGCAAAGCATGAGCTGTGTTCTGCACCTCTGTGGAAAGCAGAGCACCTTGTTACTTTTTTCACAGGTGTTTTTGCTTGTGTAGAAAGTAACTGGAGCTGTGCTCATGAATATTTGAGGTTGTCAGGTGCCTGTTGAGGGTTCAGGGAAGTAGAGCTAAGGAAGGGCAGGCTGTGTGGGAGCCAGGGGGGCAGAAGAGGGAGTGGCCTGGTGCTGTGTGGTTGTCTCATCTCTCTTATGGTAGTAGACTTCTTATTGGGATGAATGTGCGTTGAAATATTTATTGCCCTGTTTAAATATTCATTGCTGCAAAGGCATTGCAGCCTGATGGCAGCAGTGGAGCCTCAAGGGACAGGGGCCACAGCAGTCCCTGGCATTTCCTTTCAGTAATATGATAAAAATATATTAAAAAAAATTGGGCATTCCCCCACTGCAAGATTGACAGTAGCACTCAGGCATATGTCCTAGTGTTTCCTCTTCGTGCCAGAGACTTGTATTTGCTCTCAGGCTTGTATGCTGGGGTGCTGCTCTTGGTTGCCAGATGCTAATGCTTTTTTTTTTTCAGGCATGTATCCTGGAGTGAGTGGCTTTGTTTAGCCTGACACTGTGAGTGTGAAAGGGGATGTACAGAAGGGCAAACCGACTGGCTTAAAAGGGTTTAGGTTTTGCATAGCCTGTGTTTTTGTCTTTCTGTAGGTGTGCAAGGAGGGGGAGGAAAAACAACCTTCAGTGCACTTGGCTGTGGAAGGTGGGGATCTGCTGAGAATTATGGAGGGGTAAACTTCTCAGCAACTCATGTAGTAATATATTAAGAGAGCTGCAGATGCTGACAGATATGCCCTGACATGAGATGCTCTTATATCAATTTAGATTTTAAGGTTTATTGATTTAGCTTCGGTGAAATAGAGCAGTTTAAAAGTAGGACTGCCAGTGATATGCAGTAGTTTATCGTGAATATTTTGCAAGTTGCTACTGTTAAACCAGCACATGCTCTATCTGTCCCAGGGCATTGACATGGTGGTGGCAAGGGAGAGCAGCATGTTTCCAGTGGTGCTGCTGAGCGTGGGGGCTGCAGGAGCTGCTTTAGTGATACCCAGCCCAGGAAAGCACTTGAAAGGTGATCAGATTTGCCGCTGACCTTGAGCATTACCTGGGAGCTGTGCAGGTGGCCTATGTAGGGAAGAAGTCTGTACTGGTTCGTGGTTAGAGCAGGAATGCGGTAAACATACATTAGCTGGAAGGCCTGGGGAAAAGAGGCTTTAAAAGGATTTTGTAACAATGGGAAAATCTTTTCTGAGATACTTGACAAGTTCACTATGTACAAATCAGCTTTTTGCTGGCTTAGATAGGGATGCCCTAGAAGTTAAGTACAAGTGAAGCAGGTTGTGGCAATAGCATATGCTAAATGTTCATGTAGCCTCTTGTTCTGGGATGAAGTGGCTTTCAGGTGCATTTCGAAGTTGCGCTTAATGTAGTGTAACTGTGGGCTGCTGTGAGAACAGTCCCCCTTGTCTCTGTGCCCCGGCCATATGCTCAGCCTCCTCACCACTTTGGGCATTGTGCTTAAGCAGATATAAAGTGAGACAGTTGAGTTTATGACCAAACAGATGACTATTGTTTGGATTAATTTTCTGGCAATGGCTGTGGCGTGACTGGATCTCACAACAGCTGGGGAGGGGAAGTGCAGCCCCTGATTCCAGGGTTCCAGTCGGTAGTTTGTCATATTAGCTGCTACACAAAACTGCACCTATACTTTTCAATAGCTTAAGTTTAATAATAAGTTCCATGAGGTCATTATGCTTATAAAAGTGTATGCTGCTTAGTTTAATCAGCTTTAATTTATGTGCATTGACTTCCACCAGCTTTTGTTAGCTTTCCAGGATATTGTGCTATAGGTCTGGCTTTGGATTGTCTCTTCTGGCTGTACCTATATTGTAGTCCATTATGACTCACTCAGGTACCTCTGTTTTGGGTGATATAATGTTTTCAGCACAAAGACAGGAAAAGATGGAAAAGACTGAGTCCTTTTCACCAGCTGACTTAATGACTGTCATTTAGAAATCAGTAAACAAAATGAAATGGAGTCTTTTACCAGAGCTGAATTTATTAGACTCAGCTTTTGGCTACTGGTTTTCTTGATTACTTTTTAAATTAGATAAAATATTATTAACATCTACTTTATTTTCATCACAATTAATATACTTTAATAAAATAATCAGCTACCACTTTTTTTTTAATGATAAGCAAAATAAATTGGGCTTTTCAAGATTTTCAGTGTGCAATCATGTGGCTTGTTGTTCTTTCATGTTCTCTTTTGAATGTTTAATTCCATTTTAAAAATTTGCATATTGAAGCATATATCTTATTGTTCATCTGGCCAAGGCCACGTACCCAAGTAGCAATGCTTCCCATACCCTCAGGTTGGTAATATATCTAAAAGCTGTAGTCACTCTCTGTGTCAGGCTGCTGCACTGGTGAGTTGCTTCTCTATGACTCTCTGCTCCTTTCCAGAACCTCTGCTTTCCAGGACACAGTGGAGGCTTCTTTGAAAAGGAAAAACTACTTCTGGAACAAATGACTAGCAAGAGATAGGAGAATGCTGGAATGGAAAGTAACTATGGGAAGGAATCTGTGTTTTTAGACTGTCAAATTTCTGTTCTGAAACATGTGCCAAGTCAGTCACAGGCTTCCTCCACCCTGCACCCTGAGAGCAGCTTGATTTAATGTTGTTGCTGTGTGACTTAGTCCTGGTACTCAAGTCACAGATGGGTCCTGTTGCCTCATCTCATCTCCTGTCTTCTGTACTCAATTCTGAGTGTACCCATGATAGGCCAGTGGCAGTGAAAATATGACAGGGCTGAGTTGTTTAGCTGCTTGCATGAAGAAAAACCCAGAGCCTCAAGAGGAGCTCTGGTTTTGTGTTTAAATATGCTGCATATGTCTTGTTCTCCACCTTTGCTTCAGAGTCACGTCCGAACATGCGGCTCCTTGCTATGGTTTCTGCCAGCTCTGCAGTTCTTTCCAAGGCATTCAGCGCTCTCCAATTGATTCCAGATGTGTTCTCCCCTTCCCGGTGCTTTTTCCCTTCTTTCTCCTCCTGCTCTGGCAGCAGAGTCAGGGCTGCTTTTTTCCTGTGTGGTGCTGGAGTTAGTGCAGGCAGGCAGGAAGACTTCCCTGCTGTCCGCTGAAATCTAGGGAATTGAAGGGGCCAGTATAAGTGAAGCTGCCTGACAGGGCTTTGAGGTTTGTCCTTCCTCCAGGAGCCAAGTCAGCTCAGAGCAGCCCCTCTGCACAGTTCACTACTTCCTTCAGCTCATTGCCTTCACAGCAAGGGAGAGAAGGACAGGAAAGCCTGATACCAAAAATGATCTTCAAAATCCTTCCTAGAAGAGCACTGGAAATATAGAGAGATCTGGATGAGTCTGTTCCAGATAGCCGTGTCACATAGCGAGGGCTTTGAAAAATCCTTGTCACTGAAGTAGATACAAATCTTTCTAAGGGGCTGAGTGAGCTTCATGAGGATTTAAACATTCAGGAAAGCCATCTGAATTCTTGAGGTATAACTCTTTGCACTCACTGAGAATTTGGTGATGTACTGCAGATGCAGAGCAATAGTCCATTTGCGGAGCAGAGACACGATGAAAAATTGCTTACCTGTCCAGCTCGGTCCTTGACTGGGGTTGCTGAAGCAGATACTGGTTTTCTGAAATATGTCAGCTGGAGAGTTACCCTCTCTCTTGAAACAAAGCTGTTTGAAGTGAGCAATCTGATTGCAGAATTAGCTGAGGGGACAGTAACTGTGACATTATCTTGCCAGCCTGCTCAAGAGATACTGTGGGACCAGGTGGTATTTTCTTCCCTGTTATATTTCCGTGTTCTGTAGCCCTTCTTTTTCTAAGGAGCACCAGGAACCACTGGTTAGCTGTCTGGAGTAAGGCAGAGAACGAGCACAGGCAGGTCCTCTGTGCCATCTAAAGTATCACATAGTGCCCAGATATCCTACTGCAACCATGAATCTATCCTGAAAAGCAGTTACCCATTCCTTCCCTATCACTGGCCTCTGGTTTCTGTTGCTTTCCTGAGAGAGGATCCATAGTCATGCACTGGAGAGTGTGATTGGTTTGCTAATCTGCTGAATGGCTGATGGCAGCTAGCTTGGATTAAACATACGTGACACATCTGCAGCACACTGTTCCTTAGCTGTGACTCATTTCAATTCTGGTCCCAGAGAAGGAGCTTAGCCCTCTTTGCCTGACAAAGGAGTCATTCCCTTGTGTGGGACATGCTTCTCCCCCCTGGGTGCCCGCTAGATTTATGGAGGACTCTATTAGTAGTATTTTAAGACATTATTTTCATGCTGATTTGTTGAAAGCTAGCCGTCTTATGGAAATCTTTTTTTTCCCCAAGAATGATTGACTATGAGTGTTAAGTGGAAAAAAGTCACTTGGAATGTTGCAGAGCTGGGAGGAACACAACCAGGGTAGGTGCTAAAGGACCAATCTAGACCCGAATGTTGAGCCTGATCTTTTCTCTTAATTGCTGGCTTTGTTGGTCCTGGTGACTTTTTCCAGTATTTCTCCATCCTTACCCTCTTCTCCCCAGTAATTCTCAGAGGTAGTTAAATTTCTATATATGGAATGCAAACAGATGTTGGGACCCTGATGTCTCTCGAAGCACTCTCTAATCAACCCCAGAGAGCATGAATGAATTGAAAGCATTTGTTGGGATGCCTTTGTGCCAGTAACATTTAACATTTTTTTTCCTGAACGGGGAATAATGTAGATTTCAGGAGCAGAAACCAGTGCTTTTTAAAATCTGAAAGGTATGTTTCAGGTTGGTAAGTAGATGTGGTCCTGGGCCTTATTAATGTTGCATAACTCTAAAGCTTTGGCTGTATCCAGCAGGAAGCCTCATTGCAGGCTGCCCGAGGGCATCTTACCAAGTGTGCATGCATTCAGCACTGAGAGCCTGTGTTTGTGCATAGGGGTAGAGCAAAAGTTGGCCATTACTGGAAGTGATGATGGCATGGGGATGAGTGAGTGCTTCCTGTGTATAACAGTAAGATAAGACTATAATTTTCTTTCATCCTTTCATACAAAAGGGGTCTTGAACTTCTTTTCTATAAAGTTCTTAAATGCATTAAAAAAAAAAAAAAAGGCCAGCTGCTTTATTTTACAGAACACTTTTTGGTGGCCTGGAGTGATAGAGTGTGTATTGGAAGGTAACTTGTTCTTCCCTTGCTTTACATATCTAGGAAGATTAGATAATCTAGTGCAAGCTTGCACCAGGAAGTTGAAGGAGATATGCCTTTAAATGGTTAGCTAGGTGCAAGTGTGAGTGCAGGCATCTCTTTTTAGATTTTTTTTTTTTACTGGTGCAAGATTAGCTTACTGAGGCTCAACTTAACCCACTGCAAAAGGCATTTCCTGAGTGATTACATCCGATTTAAATTTTAAAAAATGTACCCATGAACTTAACTTCCTCTTATTTTAACAAAACTACCATAAAATTCCAGCAGATGTTTCCAGTACTATCTAGATTTAGAGTTTGCCTTTGGGGGGATTCAGGAGGAATTGCTTTCGTACCCATGACAGTATAGTCAAAATCCAGCGTACTTTTCTATTACCACAGTGTGTCATAGATCAAATGAAGATCAAGCTCCAAATGTGCAGATGAAATACAGAACCTCTTATTACTGTGATTCTCTTCAAGGTGCTTTTATGATCAACCCACACCAAGAGGGAGTGTTGATTTTGTCAGTCTCTGTCCCAGACACACAGGCATGTCAGTCTTGCTCTTTGGAGTTACAGAGATGCCTTTGTAGTGTGGAGAGTGGGTGTCAGGTTAAGGTCACATACCCCTCTGAATCTAGGAATGGGTTTGTACAAAGATGAAGGATATGATATGATTATATCCTTTGTATATATCCTTTTCATCCCCAAATTTCTTTTCTATAGGCGTTTTACCCACTCTTCCCATTCACAAGCTAATCTGTAATGAAATGGCCACAACAGAGAAAGTGTTACTGCTGCATTTTGGGATAGAGAGCTTGTAGCATGTTTGTGGGCACCTGCAGGGTTGCAATGGCCAAGTCACTGTTTTGGGGTGTCTGGTGCGTTGGAAAGCCATCACTTCATCATTCCATATGTCACTTTGTCTTGTGTTTTGAGTATCTTCGTGGCCCTAAAGAGCAAAAGCACAATTTTAAAACCCCAGACGTAAGGTTCCATGTGCTATGAGAGTCACCGGTGTAGGGTGGAATGTATCTTTGGTGTAATGAATGCCCCAGCCTGTGTTTTTTTCTGCAAGGCCTAATGCTGGAGTTCCTGCTGGGTGTGGGGCGCATCATTCACACTGCTTTGTATCCATCCATTTGCGAAGAAAGTGCTTGTTGATACATTTGTTATCAGCGGACAAATTGTGGGATTGCCTGTGGAGAGGGTTAATGCATGCTGGAGGCTGCGGCTCCCTGGCAGCCTGAGCTCATCCAAGTGCTTGTGCCCATGGCCCTTCCCTCCCCAGCTTCTCCACCCCCTGTCCTTTCTGGCTCTGGTTCTCCTCCAGCTCCTTGCCAAGCTGTTTCAGTGCTCTTAACTGGGAACAAAACTAACCTGGCAATAAAAAGTGAGTAATTTTTTTTTCCTGGGATGTGTGGTGAAAGGGCTCAGTGGTGGGCAGGCTGGCAGGGGAGAGAAGACAGGAGTGCACAGCTGGAGGTGGGACAGTGGCAGCCCCTCTGAAGCTGCATCTTAGAACTGGGAAGGTAGACTGTTGGAAGGGTCTGGGAAAGAGACTGTGCTACAGCAGCTTTTTTGTTGATCTGTGAGAAGGGGAGGGGGAGAAAACACACCACATAATTAATTATTTAATTAATTATTCTCATGCTTCTAAGCAGCAACCTTGTATGGTAAGCCCTTTGTCTCCTGTCTGTGTACAGCCAGGGAGCAGTGCTTTGCATGTGTGATGTTTGCATCCCTGACAGGAGACCTGGGTTCTAGGACAGACAGCACAGTCCCTGCATTCCCCTCACTCAGAGGAATCCCTTTTTTTACAGAGAGGTGATGGTGGGCAGTGGGTCCAGGTTCCTGCCAGACTCTTCAGACCCCAGCTCCAAACATTTTTGCTGTTTACAGGAGGGATTAGGTTAGTGCAGAAAGCAAACAGTCATAGCCTGAAGCTCTGGTCTTCACAAACAGGTTAATTGCCTCCATTAGCTGCAAGTCAGTTGCTTCAAGGATTCATAAAATTAGTTCAGTGAAGACATATATATTAGAAACCCCATTCCACTAATAGGCTTATACTCACATCTATCCCAGTGATTTGGGGGTTAGCAGAGTTCAAAGGCATTTTTAAGAGATTGTTCGATGTTTATATGCCATACCATTTTCCTGCACCTTTATGTGATGCTGATGAGTCACAGCAGGGTTATGGATAGCACAGAGCGGTTACCTTGTGGAAGTTTACCACATCTGTACAGAAATGGTATTGGTTTAGCTTTACCAGGCGTATAATTTTTATTAGGCTTTACTATGTATGCATATTATGGCATAGCAATACAGAAGAGATTTGGAGCTGCATTGCTATAAGGCTCCTTTCATATCCCTCTACTTACACGCATTTCTCTAATGAGGAAAACAAAAGGACTCCTTCACAGAACAGACTGATCTCTGACAGATTTATGGAAGCAGGAGGCCTTTGTGTGCATTTCTGGTGTTCGCTCTTGGTGCTCCAGTGCCGTGATCTTGGATCACCACCTGCTGTCTGCTGAAAGAATTCATCCTGTGTCACATTTGCTGAACCACGTTGCTCCTTGTTGAGTTATCATCCCCAGCTCCCACCCTTCCGCAAGATTCCACCACGTGCGGTTACTCATCAGTTATTCATCGTTCCTCCACTTAGCTTGGAGCTGCAAAGTTCATTAATTAACTTAAAACTGCATAAGCTCTTAGAGATGTGTCCCCATTAGGGATTTTTCACTGCTTTAGCTAATTTGTTTTTTAAACAAAATTTGGGATGGGTTTGTACTGATCTTCATAGGCAAACCCCTGATTTAAGGAGGAAAACTTGACACCTGCAAGGATGTGACTGGACCTTTGTAGAGCTGAGAATAGGGGCCTGAAAGCAGAGCCCAGATGGGTAATCGTATCCTTCTTGTGCCCAGAGGGCTTGGGTGCTCATGAATCAGATGGCAACATTTTGCAAGGGGGCAGCTGCTTTGAATTCCTACCTGATGTGAATGAATGATTTCTGTGGCAACAGAGCAATTGAAGGAATAGAAAACACAGGACTTACTGCTTTTCTTTGAACTATAGGTTAACATATATCATACTGAAGTGTTGTTTGGTGGTGCTTTTTCTTTTTGGTTGGGGTGGTTTTTTTTTTTTTTTGGGTTTTTTTTTTTGGTGTTTTTTTTTTTTTTTTTTTGGTTTTTTGGTTTTTTGTTTTTCTTTTTTTTAAGGAGTGTGTGTTGATTACAATGTTTCATTTGCACTGAACAGCCTTTCCCAGTTTGAGCATGGGATGGCAGCACAAACTGGCAGAGCTAATCAGTTAATGTGAAACTGTCAAAATTATTCCTGCATCCAAATGTCCCCCACACTCATCTCCTGGAGACTGCCAGCCTGATGCATTGGGGGTAAAAAAGTGTCTGTCTGCTCCTGAACATTGATTCAAATTTACTTCACACCGTCACAGAAGTTTAAGATGGTAGTAGTTTTTGTGGGGAGCTGTACCCAGGTTTTCCTAGTCCTGTGGCATCCTTGTGTTTGTCTGGGGATGGAGACTGCTCTTGGACATGCCTGTCTGGGTTTCATGTTGCATCTGAGTAAATTTTTTAAACATCTTGGTGAGCTAAAGCAGGCAGGATTGGCAATGCAGTGAGGTATGTCAAGATTGGATTGACAAAATATTTTCCTTTACCCAGAAATTTGGAAGTTTGAAGGTTTCTCCATGCTAGCTGTACTGCCTGAGAAGTGTGAGGAGAAGCACCCCTGACTGACAGAATTTTATGTGGTGGTTTAGAAGTAGGGAAAGGAGTTCAGGTTCTATGTTTGAAGATTCTTGGGATTTTTGTGTGTCTGTGTGTTCTGTTAGCCCATGAAAATATGAAGTGTTGTGTAAATGTTGAAATTTGGTAGAATAACAGAAGAGGTAGACTCTCCTCTGGGTTTGAGGGATATCAGTATGCTGTGAAACCTATAGAGATCTCATCAGAAGTCCTTTTCTGTTGACGCTACTGGAAACAGGGAAAAAAAAGTAATTCTAATGCATCAAAGGAAATTAAAATTACAAAAAAAAAATCAGATGGGAAATATGTCCATAATCATATCAAGAGCAAAATAATTTGAGATACAGATACTCCATGGGTGATAAAATCTGGACAAATATAATAATGATAGATCTCCAGATAACCTGAGACATTAAATGAAGGATGCAATTGTACTAAAAGATATGATTTTTGCATGTTAGTGTGATTTGAGGAGTGGGGGAGTGACAATGGTATTAAAAACATTTTATTCTGCACCAGAAATCCGTCTCTGAAAAATCTTAGGAAGGTCAAAGAGAAGTAATAAATAAAGTTACCAGGATATTTTGGCTTGAGAGATGTGATTAAACTCAAAATAAATATGTATTATCAAAATGCCACAAGCAACAGTGGAAAGAGTGAGCATTTTTCATCCTTCAAACATTTGTAGATAATTGAAGATGGGAGAGAAAATATTTAAAAGGTTGAAATGCATTTAAATTGGAAGAAACAGTACTAACTGAGGGGTAAAAACACTGAAAGTAAGATGATAGAAGGTTCATGGGCTGGCATTTTAAACAGTCTAAGAGAGAGGTTGAATGCTGGACTATGTCCTTTGGGGAGCAGCCCTGCACTGTTGACAGGATAGCAGAATAGGTTTTGTTTGGGGGTAATCAGCATTCTCTTCCTCTGACATGGGATGCTGCTGGCTTGGAAATCTATCTTGTTCTGAGAAGACTGGAAATAGTTTCTGCTCCTCCATTGTTTCCTGTGGAAAAATTTTTCTTTGGAAAAAAAAGTCAGTTTCCTATTTAGCTTCTATTTGAAACGTAAGAAAGCGGGGCAGACAATGTGGGCTGGACGGAAGAACGCAGACCGTCAAATGCAGTGAAATACTGTAAACAGAAGAGCTTGGAAAGGAGACAGTATGTGGACAGAATGAAGCTGTCGTGTCAGGGGATAAAGAGTCTGAGCAGGTGAGCAATAGGATTGCTGATACCTGATTTGCAGTGGGATGGCCGTCGTTCCGCCTGTCCTGCCTCCTGCTTTAGAACTGCTTTAGAGTCACAAGTGGCTTGCTTTGTAGCTGAGAATAGCAAAGGAATGATCAGAACTGGAGGGCTGGTGGAGCTGCCCTCCTTTTTTGAGGGGGAAACAAAAATCCTGTCCTGCTTTCAGAAAACGTGCTTGGTGCACGCAAAAACCTCCGCAGAGCTGCAAGCATGCGACACAGGGCTGCAACTGCTCGGGGGAGTGCGTGCAAGGAGCTGAGCACTGGCCACGGCTGGCATGCTCGCCTGAATTTTTCTTTCTCAGATAAGGATGCAGAGTTTGTGCTCCTGCAGGCAGCAAGGCTGGACTTGAAACTGTCCGTTCTTCAGCATGGGCCAAGGCTGCAGCTCTGCTCTGCTAAGTGGTATTAAATGCCCTTCCCTCTCCTTCTCCCCAGCTGCGGGAGCGTGTGGCCACGTGGCCCCCAGGGGAGGCAGACCAGATAGACTAGTGTCAGAGCAAATTTGGGATTCAGCCAGTGTCTGAATGACCTGGTGTGGGCTGGAGGTGCACTGCGTTTGTCATTGTTTCCTCCGCCCGGAAGGGAAAGCTGCAGGTAGGCTGATAAAGGGACCGAAAGGTTTGTCCGGCTTCTTTGGAGGTCTGTCAGCCCCTGCATGCTCTCTACTGAAAGTCTGCTTGGTAATTCCCACTCTGCCTTTCCTAGCCATAGGATAAGGTCTGTTTCAATTTACTCCATTGATTTAAGCACGCTGGTGTCAGAATAGCCTCGAGCACCTCCAGGCTTTGTGGGGGAGGACTCAGGGCTGGAACAGCAGCCAAAATTTAAAATCAGGATTAGTCTGTTGACACGCACATAAATCAAACAGCCCTCCTATCATAAATCTTTTCTGTGGATTTTTTTTCTGCTGCGGCAATGAAAGCAGTAGGAGCGGTGCAGCAGCCTGGGCTCCTCAGGGTTGGGCTTCATTGTCAAGGCTGTTCTCCTTCACCCCGGGTGGCTGAATGCAGTTCCCCCCTTGGTGAGATCCTTGCAGAGGCTGCAGGTCTGCATGCTTTTTTGTTTCCTTCTTGTGGTTTTCTGACATGATGGGGTAGCATTTTTATTGTCTTCTGGGGATATCTTTTGCATGGTCAGTTCTTTGTTTGAGTCATCTGCTTGGTGTTAGCTACATATAAGACAGTGCTAAAAGCTTCTAAAGAGTCCACTATGTGAGAGGTCTCTGTGGGATACCCTAAGCTGAGGGAGGAGTGGGTAATTAATGCCTTGTGTGATTGTAGAGATGCTCAGGACTGGGAAAGAGTGACTTTGCGGCTGGCTTGGGATCTCAGCTTGTTTCTCTACAGCTCTTTGGTGTCTTAACACTTGAGCCAGCAAGAAGCAAATGGGATATTCCAGGAACAGAATGTGCTCTCTATGCAGTGTTGCGAGTGCAAAGGAGGGGGCTTCTGCACAGATGGATTTTAGAAACTGTACTTTTTATGACTGTAGCATAACAGAGAGGTGTGCTCTGAACCACATAATGTGTTTGCTTGTGGGCTTGCTTGTGACCAATGGGGGTCAGGCTGGAGGAGAGGGACCCAGTTAATGGTACTTTCAGAGATGTTGAGAAACCGTGTTCTTACGTTTTTCCTTCTCTGTTCCAATATGTGAGTGCCTCTTCCCTCCTCTGAAATAACACTTTACTGTGTGTAAAGCTTTGTGTGAGATCACAGGGGTATGCAGTCTGCAAACCCTGTAATTTGTTCACTATATGCCACCCAGTAGCATAAGAAAATTGCCCAGAAAAGATTAAGAAAACAGTGTCATGGCTCAGAGGAGCAAGGCATGCACTTTTTGATAGGAGAGATAACAAAAGACTGTGGAATACTATGGTGATGGTGGGTGGGATACTCACATGAACGTGTGTGTTGTTTCTCAGGCTGATATTTTGATGTATCTTCTGTAGTATAAAGCTCTTGTCTCCTTCTTCTTTTCTTAAGGGTAACCAGGAGCCATCAGCAACTCCTGATGCAATGGTGCAGCCATTCACCACAATCCCATTTCCGCCACCCCCACAGAATGGGATTCCCACAGAGTATGGGGTGCCACACACTCAGGACTATGCAGGCCAGACCAGCGAGCACAATCTGACACTCTACGGGAGCACGCAGCCGCATGGAGAGCAGAGCACGAACACAGCCAGCACGCAGAACGGATCTCTTGCAGTAAGTGTTCAAGGCTGCCCAGCCAGAACGGCACAATGCTTTGGGGAAAAGCAGCTGCTGATTAGATTGCTGTTTCTCAAGTGTGCAGCAAACCAGCAGTAGACTTGAAAGTAGAGCATTATAAACAAAATGTGGCTTCTGACCTTCCATTACTGGGTTTCCCCTTTTGCATGTTCCCCTCGTAAATTAGTGCCTGCAGAGAGCAGTAGTACTTGAAATCATGATCATGGTAGTTTTACCATGGTGGTGTTGTCCAAAGACAGTCTCTTGCAAAAGTGTTAATTACTTTGTGTTAATTGGTGAATTGTTGAAATAGATGTGATGGAGGGTTGACACTACAAAGAATTAGGGTGAGCACATGCATTTTAGGTGTAAGCCCAATGTGGTTTTGTTTTCAGGAAGCTGAGTAGAAAATTACTTTTCTTTGACTTTCTGAAGAAAGCAGGGAGCTCCAGGAGCAAGGATAGGAGATGAGCTCTCAGCTACTGGTCTTCCATTTGCCAAACCAAGATTTTCATCATCCTATATATTTTCTTTCTTCTTTGCATGGCCAGGAACTGGCACTGGGCAACATGCTGGCAGATTATCCCAGGAAAAGCTTTATCCACCCCTTAAGCCACTTGTTAAGACTTAACTTCTTAATAAAGAGCCTTATGGTGAGAGCCTTCGACGCTCAGGGGCGGATTTAATCTGTTAATGCTTTCAGTTTTACTTGTAGTTGGTGTTTGGCTTGCAGAGATTATTTCTTTTCCCTGGTAAGTACTGAATGAATTCAGTGCCAACAGTTGGAAGAACTGATAGTGCCAGCTCAAGTGTTCATGGTTCCTGATGTGTGCTTCTGCTCCTTCTGCAATGGGCAGTGGCTGCATGGTTGGCATCGTTGGTCGTGACTTCGATAAAATATCTTTAATTTCTTCCTGGGAATGCCACACCTTCAGCATCTTGAGGAGGAAAAAGAGCACAAACCCTGTAAGGCACATTGGTAGTGTGTAAAAGGAACATAGGGTGCCTTGTTAGGCAAAATAAGTAGATAAGGAAAGACCAGGCAGGAAATAAAACTTAGAGCTGATGCAGCGTGCAGAAATGCAGGTCATTATTTTAGCACCAGGTTGTCCGATACCATTCCAACACATAAGATTTGGATTGCCCATCTCCAGCATACAACTATCTCAGGCACTGCCAGTTGGGTGAGGAAGCTGCAAACAGGGAATAAAAAACAGGGCAGTGGCTTTCCCCATGTGTTTTTACTGTTACCATCCTTGTCCAGAGCTTAAGAGCATTTTCTTTTTAATGGAAATGATTTGAGCCTTGAATGTAAGCTCTTGCCAGCCTTCCTGTTCTCTTCCATATTAGGAACCATCTCGGTGGCTCTGCAGGGCCGAGCTCTGTGTTTCATCAACTAATGTTGGCTCCAAGGAGCCCACAGCCTGTGGCTAGCCTGCGAGGAGGGACTGGGAGCCCATCTGTGTGGGAGGGAGTGTTGCTGGGAGACTGCTGGCAGGCACTGGTGTTGCCAGGAGTCTGTGGAGGGAGCCTGACTGGCAGGGGGTTATCCAAGAAACAGGATGAATAACACACAGCACTTGTACTGGCTGTTGGAAACAGGTGTGCGCGTCTGGAGTGACCATTTGATGTGGTTGAAGACGTGCAAGCTGAGCATGCTGAGTCAGGTTTGTGGCCATAGCTGGCTGGGAAACTGTAAGGGCACACACAAGGGCATTGCTGTGGCTGCTATGGCTGAGACTGATCAAACTCAGAGGATCCCAGATGGTGGCACATGAAGAAACCTGTGGGAGCAGGGGTAAAAGTGCCTCAACAAGGGGCTTTTAAACATGCCAGATTTTCACATCCACTGCATCCTGCATCTTCCAAGTCTCTTTTTCTTTCTGTGAAGGACTCCTCTATGAAGTTATTTTGATTCTGTGGGCTGCCTTAGGATGTAATTCCTTGTAATTTTTCTTCTCCTTAATACGCTGATTCATGATGTAGGACCTAGGGGAAGCAAGAAGGTTCAATAGAGTGATTTCAAAATATAGCAGAATAGCAGAACAGATTGCTTATTTAATCTTACACATCTACAGCTAATGTTAAGCATTTTGTCCATCCCGTGTGCTGGCTATTACTTGTTTGATACACATGTTCAGCCCATGTGGACTAGACTGTTATGCTTTAAGGCATCTTCTCCTTTAACCATTTTACCATCTTGCTCAAACAGTGCTAACTTTAATAGAGCAAAAAGCCATCATGGGTGAGGTATGGGCCTTCCCTCCCTTTGTTGTGACTGACAAGCACAGCTGCTGTCACATGTGTGAAGGCAATACCCCAGACTGAAGAGCCAGTGGATTTTTTAGCTGCTGACTTGTGCTCCCATGGGATGATTCAGAAATTCCTTCAGTCAGACAGATAAGTTCCCTGTTTGCTTTTAGGAACAAGGCCTGTGATGGGTCGTGTTGGCAGGAGAGAGGGAGATAGCAAAAGGTGTGGTCTAATGGCAGGGATTTCCTGCTTTTCAGGCTGATAGCCTTTTTAGGATCATTGCAAAAGTAACAAAGAACATGGGGGTGGCTTAAAGATCACTCATGAAAAGGGGGCTTGATCTTGTTGGTAGGATGTTACACAGCAATGTAATTTGGTCTGTAACAGGGTCCCTAAGACACAGGATGGGAGCACTTTTTCACAGAAACTGGCCACTTAGCTAGAATGATTTGAGATTAGTGATAGTGTCTGAGTTAGTAGACAGGGTTAATAGGTCTGGGAGCTGAGGTCAAAGATCAGCAGTGAACCTATGTAAAATAAACTTTGAGAGTCAAAGTCCATGCCTTCCTACACAGTTTAAAACCCTGAACAAAGAGGAATGACTAGTTGGTGCCATGAGCTGAGGATGAGCTTGGCTATGGAGGTCTGAATGCAGTGGAAAGCATTCAGAGGTCTCAGGATTGGGGCATGGAAAAGAAATTGGCACAATAGTTGGTGTAATACAAACAGCTTCATATTTTGGAATCTCTATTTTAGGATCAAGTCTCATCTGTGGGGCTTTGTTTCTTGCCCAGCATGTGGCAGGAAGACCTCTTGGTCTTCATGTCCAGGCATCTGGCCTTTCTCTTGATACTGTCCCAAAGCACAGCTGAAAGACATGGATTAAAAATAGGCTGAGGTACAGGACCATATTTGGCTTACTTGGTGTGCCTGTTGCAGCCCCTCTTTTAAACAGTTGGCGTTCAGCATTTCACTTACAGTGCTGGGTTGCCTGGTTTCTCCCCATTCTTGGTTTACCTTAGTGCTCTTATCCCTAATGAAAACACCCAGCACAGTTAGCTGCAAGGGGGGATGCTAATTAAGCTGCAGTACCTCTGTCAGCTGAGCTGATCTAAGAGATTCACTGCTGTCAGAAAAGAGAGATCTGGCTCCAAGCACAAACTCCCCCTCCTATTTACTGTCTCTGGCATTCCTTACGTGAGCCACTTTAATTCACTGATCTGGCAGAAAGCTGTCCAATTCTTTTGCTGGGTTAATGAATTAGAGCAGCTCTTGGAGGGATCCAGCAAATGCTGTTGTTGCAAGGTAAGCATGTGGAGAGCATGGCCAAAAGCCGAGAGCAGTTGTCAGCTCTCTGGATCTCCTGGTACTCTACCCGCAGAGGGAAGATTAATCATCTGCTGAACTAAAAAAGCTTGCTTGATAGTAAATGCAATGCACTTAATACTGCAAGCTGATTATTCAACTTGTTTCTCTTGTTAATGTCAGAGGGAAGAATTTGTATGTCTGTATAAATTATGGAATGCAGCTGGAGGTATAGAAGTAGAGGAATAAGCTTATGTAAATTACTTCGCATGAAAATGGCAGGTGCTGTCGCCTTGGTGTTACGTTGTCATGAACCAGTATAAAGCATTATTTAATTACAGAGCATCGTGTCTCTACTTCTTGATGATGTACTGAAATGTATTTCCCTCATCCGCTGTACCATAAAGGGATATTGACTTTCAAATTCTCTAAGAAGACACATTTGTGGTGGGGGGCCCATTTGTGTCATGTTCAGAAGCAAAACAGGGAAGGTACTTGGTCGTCTGTGCCTTGTACACCGGGGAGGGCTTAGAAAAAAGAGAGCCAACAACACCAAGGATTCCTCAACTGACTTTTGCAACACGTGAATTATGTTATAATGATGACTTCCCCTTGGGTATTTCTTGCCTAGACCGAATTTGCAGAATTTTCCTCTGTAATTACTTTTCATCCCTTTAGTAATTAAAGCAATTGCTCATGTGAGGTATTTCAGGTGAAGAATGTTTAATGAATACAGTCAGTTATTTTCTGATACTGCTGAGCAGGTAGACATGAGGAAGAACTAGCTTCAAATAAAAAGTTTGCTGCTGATTGTTTGGCCACCTCAGCTTAGAAATTGCTGTCTTGAGGTTGCAAACCCTGACATTTAACATCAAGAATTTGCTTTGAATATGAGGCAGATTGTCAGCACTTGCAGATTTGTGTCCAGTGAGGCAGATTTAAAAATGAGAAATGGGATATAAATCAGCAAGTATCATTATGGTAGCGTATATAGCTGTGGTACTTCTGCATATCTCTCGAAGGTTTTAGCAAATCTAGCAGAAGTACAGGGAAGGATAAAAGTGATGATGAAAGTGATGTAGCAGGTTCTTTATACAAAGAAATAAAATCTTCACTTAGAGAAAGAGCTGTCACGAATAAAGATACATGAT
This sequence comes from Prinia subflava, assembly GCF_021018805.1. Classification (NCBI taxonomy): domain Eukaryota; kingdom Metazoa; phylum Chordata; class Aves; order Passeriformes; family Cisticolidae; genus Prinia; species Prinia subflava. The sequence continues at coordinate 21,020,209 of NC_086250.1, read as the reverse complement.
AAGTACATAGAAGATTGGATGGTAAGGCAACTAAATTATGGAGCTTTCCCATTTTCACTTACTAGGATGCATGTGGGAAATAATTGGGTGCTATGTATAAAAAAAAGAGCAGGGTTTACTACTTTTTTTTCCATATAATGAAGAAATTAGCATTGCAGCACTTGTCCATGGGATGCTTGGCAAGTTGAGACATCAGCTGGCTTAGTTTGCTGGAGAAACATCAGCAAGCATTTGCCTTGTTCTGCATCCTTCCACAGATGCCACATTCTTGTCTGCTGTTAGAAAAAAGATAATGAGGTGGGTGGATCTTAAGTCTGTCACTGTGTGGCAGTTTTTCTGCCACTGTCAATGGAGCAGTCTGGAGGTGACCACTAGCTTGGGAAATTTTGCTGTCTCCTTCACCTTGTCAGGGCATCCCTGTTTTGTGAGGAATGGGCTAAAACTAAAAGGTTTGACAATCTGATCAGCAGAACAGGCCTTTCAGAGGGTTCCATTTCACCACATCATTGAGAGGGGAAAAAAAAAAGCACTAAAGAATACTGTTAGAAATAGCCATCTTTGGGTTGAAAATGTTACTGGGCACATCAGAGGTGTTGTACAGCATAGGTAGCAAAGCTCCCTATGTGCTTTCCTGTGTTAGGTTTCTGTTCTGTGAGGTATGTCTTTAATGTGGAAAGTGAATAAAATGACTTAAGCTTCAGTATGTCTGAAAATAGGCAACAAACAAAAAATATCTATCAGAAAAAATCTACCCTAAATTCACCTGACTGTATGGAAAATAGTAAAAAGCATTGTAGAAGTTAATTGGTATGTTCTTAGAAATTTTTGGTCTGTTTTTTTAGCATATGGAATATTTTGGATAGTAGTTGTGCCTGTAAGTAGCCCCCGGTTTTTTGTAATATAACACTGCTGGCATCTCTGAAAAACCAAGTACATGGATATAATTATAAAATTATATTTACTGTTGTTGAAAAGTGATAATTAGCCCTAAGGTCTTCTGTCTGCTGAACAAGTGTTTAAGCAGCTGAAGTTCTCATGGCATTTGCTATTGGGTGTGTGGAACCTCAAACCTACTTTAGTAGAGTGTGATGGGGAAGGAGATGGATTTTGTGTCTCGGGCCTAATTCTTCACTTGTTTTTCCATGAAACCTCCTTGATGGGTATCTCTTAATTGGTGGGTGACTGGTTGTTTTGACACAGGTCCTTCACTAAAATTTTCCCGGTGTCTTCTGTTGTAGAGATTGTTGTAGATATTTTCCCACATTATCTGTGCTTTGCTTCATGCAAAATCATGTCTTCTCTCAGTTGTAGCTTTTGGTCATTGTCTCCACAGTTCTTCAAACTCTTGATCCAAACAAGGTTGGGTGTTTGGTTTTGGCTTTTTTTGGATTCAATACTGATCAATGGAGCAGTGGAGTGAGCACAGTCTGTCTCCTAGATTTTGTAAGCCACCCAAATCCCCTTTTAAATATAGTTGTTATTTACAGTTTGTATTTTGTAAATATTTTCTTTGCAGTGATTTATGGCTCTTAACCTCTTCAGTATGATTCACAACATTTTGGACTGCCTGCTTCCTCGGGGAGAGAATGGGGTTTTGTGGTATTTTTGTTTGTCTGGAACTTGGATCTGAAGCAGTTCCAGTTCTAGAAGATAGTGGGAGATGGAAACAGAATGTGCTGGGTGTTAATAATCTCTGTGTTGGTCTGTTGCACTAGTGCTTGTCTGGCCTGCTGGGGAGGCATCCCTGTGTCTAGCCATTCAGATCTGCTCAGACTTCAGGTGGTGCTGGAGCCCCTACCTCCCTGCTGCTGAAGGGAAATCCTCAGTAATTGGTTGTTCATCACCTGTGTTAGGATAGAGGAGACCAGTTGAGAGGTGGGAAGGTGATTATAGAGCTGACCCCAAACCTTTTGGAGCACCCTCATGTTGCCAGGTGTCCTCCTTCCCTTTTGCATGAGTACGTGCATGAGTATAATCTGTGCTTTTCTTTGCAACTGTCTCTTCTTGCTTGGGACTTCCTTGCTGGTAGCAGGTGTAAGGGAGGAGCTGATCTGGGGGCACAGGCAGCAAGGAGTTAAAAGTAAAACACATGCTTTGCTGTCCTGAGCTGTGATATGTTTCTCAGTGACCTTGAGCAGAGCTTGCACATGCCTTGTGTATACAGCCATGAATGGCATTATCACCTGCATCAGTATATGTTACACAGGCTATGCTGAGGAAGTGCAGTGAATCCAGCACTGTTCCTAAATGCGAGACCTTTGCTGCAGCATGTCTGTATTACCTGATGACAGGCACTGGGACTAGGGAATGTGTTTTAGTGCCCTTCCAAGCTGATTCTTTAAAGAAGGGAGAGGTCTGTTTCTTCACTGGGAAGTGCTAACACAAGGCCAGAAGGAGCTTGAACACCTTGTGGGAAAAGAGTCAAGGTGGGGAGTGGACACTTGCTGAAATGAGGGCTTTCATCATCTGGCTTGGTCAGGGTAGCACTGCTGCCAGGCTCTGTTATGTGCTGCCTGAGAATAGGCTTCAGGCCCTTCCTTTCATCTCCTTCCTAATGAATTAAGCCAAAGAATAACTGCAAAAGAAAAAAAAAGATCTGACAAGACTGGTTTTTTCATTTATGTTGTAGCTGAATTTGTGGCAATGGACAAATGTATTGAACTAATGTTACAGTGGTGGAAAGTTCATATCTTACCTTAGGGCCATGGATGATAGAGATGAGGGAGCTCATGCCTAAGAAGATATGTTGAACTACTACTGAAAAATCAAGCTATGTGAAAGCGTGAAAAGCATTTGGAGTCTCTTAGTGCAGTTAAAAAAGTAAGAGTGGACCAAGATCCCTTTATTCCTTCTATCATTTCTTCTCCTTGAAGTATTTGTCTCACTGTATGCATCTCACCTGCTGCAGAATAACTCCTGCAGCAGCTCTCTGCCATATGCAGGAACAGCTGTGAGTGCTTTTGAGGATGCCACTGTACATGATACATTGCACCCTTGGTAAGAAAGGACTTCTGCCCTTTGCCTGGGAGCAAATGTATGGGAGAGGAGTGCAAACAACATTCTGGCTCCCTCCCCTATGGAAACAGCAGATCCAGTCCTGTGCAACCTATATTTTAATGTAGCAGTCCCTTTTAGCAGGAGTGTTGTTGATTTTTTGGAGTACTGACTCGCAGGTATTGTATGCAGTGATGATAGAGAAGCTACTCCTGTGTATTTTGTCTTTCTTGGACAGATTTGCCCTGAGGAGCAAAGGGCTCTGATGGAGGCATAAGAATTAAACCACTAAACAGTGTGGTGTGGTTTAATTGCAAGCCAGCTGCATTGATTCTTTCCCTAGGGTGTAAGTTTGGAGAGCCTTTTTGTCATAGAGGTGGGGTGGTTTGGTGAGGGAAGAAGAGGGGGAACATGCAGGGGACAGCTTTTAGATAAGATCAAAAGGAAGTTTCTGAAGTTTTCCTCAAAAATTTGATGTTTGGGGGTGTGAATGAATCTTAGACAAATAAAAATGCTTAATTCTACAAGGCTTCTCCTGGGACTTGCACAGCTATGGGAAATGGACATACTTGTCAGGGCAGTATTGTCATTCTTCCTATCATAGATAATTTGTATTAACCAGATCAAACATGTTTTGTGCCGCATGCACAGCTCTACTAAAATGAAATGGAAGGCTGCCACTGCTCTGCTCAGCATGGCAAGATCCCAGTGCTTACTGTTTGCTTGCTCTTTGTATATACACTTGCTTTGTAACCAACATGTAGGTTCAAGGTCATATCTTTAAGTGATATTTCTGGTCAGACGATATTTTCCTAGTGTTGCCAATTGAGTTTATCTGTGGAGAGATGTTTCCAAATGTTTGTCAAGTGTTGTATATTGAATGATGTGCAGAGCAGCCTTAGCAAGTCCAGTCAGTGGTTGAGGAATTGGTGGGGGCAACTCCCCACAGATTTCTTTCATCTTTGGTACACACATTGCATATTTAAAACAGGAGAAAAAAAGGACTCAAACCAGCAAAAAACTCACCCCTACTCTTAAGTCTTTAAGGGCCCACATGTTTTCTTGAAAGTGCTTTTAAAAGACCGACTCTTAGCAATTACAGTCCTTGCCTTATTGTAGAACTTATTTTAACTTGATGGGTTAAGGAAGAAGTCAGGCTGGCATCTAAAGAGTTGAAATGACACTTAAAAGTGCATCACACGGGTAGTCAAAGCTTGACTCCTTGGAGTCTGAGGCAAGCAGCAGGAGACAGACTGAGTGGGTGGGTGCTCTTTGAATACCTTGGCCTGTCAGTGAATGCACTTGGAAAGGGACAAGAGCAATAAAACTGACCAAATTGTGGTGTGCTTTGTTCTGTGGCTCTGAGGTTTTGAGGTCATCTTTCTGACTGAAGTGCGAAAAATGCTATTTTCTCATCAAGCCATTTTGCAAAAGGCCTTGCCTTTATATTTAGTGCTGTGCTCAAATTTTAGCACTTTTCAGTCTAAGCTCACACAAGCGGCTGAGATTCTATTCCTTGCTTTTCTCCTGCCAGTAATCTCTCTGCAGGCATTGAGACTCTCATCTGGCACACAGATCTCCCTTATTCCTCTGTCTGCCTCTTGTACTTTTTCTGTGAACAAATACCCCTGGTGTACCCCTTGACCTCTCTTTGCCATGCCAGTCAGCACTTGAGAACAGTGGAACAAATTGCCTTTCTTAGCTGTGGAATTGGTAGCAAAAAGCAGCACTTGGAGTTTTTATAAATCTTGCAATGGTGATGGCTGTTTTCTGTTCTTGGGCTTACTTAAATGTATGAAAAAAGTTAAACAGAGACATCCGTAAGCTATTCCTATATGGATTTTACCATTTAATTATAGATCTTCTTTTGGGGTAATATTTCTCTGAAGGGAGCTTGACAGAGCAGATGCCATTTTGCCTCAGGATGCACTTCTGGTATTGGCCTGGTGGAGAGCTGCCACTTCAGCTGTGGGATTTTGATGATTGCATGAACATCCTGCCACATGAGATTAGAGTGGCGGTACTACCTCCCAGCTCCAGGATATGAAAGATCCGTCTCTTCATTAGAGCTTTCATATGGTGGCAGCTGAAGTGGGAAGAATGGGCTAAAAGAGAGAAGCAATTTAAGAAAACCAAAGACAAATCTACTAAGCTGGAAGGTGATAGGAGAGGAGGGAGGCTATCTCATTTGTGTTTGCTCATGGAAAGGGAGGGGAAGAACAACAGATCAATTGTTAAGTGCTACTGGCTTTATCACAATAATTGTCAAGTACTAGATAGCTTCACTGCAAGTGCAGTGCTAATACCTAAGAAGGGGTAGACAAGGCACATGGAAGGAATTTTTGTGATTTCTACTCATGTACATACTTTTGTCTTTTCTGATTTCAGCAGACAGAAGGAGGGGCACAGACAGATGGACAGCAATCACAGACACAGAGCAGTGAGAATACTGAGAGCAAATCCACTCCAAAACGACTTCATGTGTCTAACATTCCCTTCCGTTTTCGAGATCCTGACCTTCGGCAGATGTTTGGGGTAAGTATGAACACCTTTTCAGGCATGGTAGAGTCTCCTTCTCCACAGGTGGGACATCTGGTGCTGTGTATTTGTGTGAATGAAAAGCTCTTCCCCCTCAGTTTAGTCAACACACTATAATGCAGGATTAGGACAATTGTTAGTGTTTAACTTAGCTGGTAAATACATGAGAACTATAAGAGTGTTCTTCCTATTAAGATATTCATAGACTCATAGAATGGTTTGGGTTGGAAGGGACCTTAAGGTCATCCATTTCAAACACCCCTGCTGTGGGCTGGTACAACTTTCACTAGGTGAGCTTAGAGCTCAATTCCGCCTGGCTATGAACTCCAGGGATGGGGCATGCACAACTGCTCAGGGCAACCCACAGCTTCTCTGAGCAACAACGTTCAGTGTAATCTAACAATTGGTTTGGGAAACAAAACAAAGTGAAACCTCACCTTATTTCTGAGTAAAGGCCAGGCTTAAGCGCTGACTTAATATATCCCTGGCAAAGCACTGTTTTTCAGTTGCATAGAAACATGTTGAAGTATTTCTTTCCTCATGATCTATTTCTGTGATGAAAGATGGCTACAAACAATTTGCCAACTAGTGATTGCATTTGGAAAAGCTAGTGCAAGTTAGATGGTATTTTACATTGTGTATGATATACCTTCTGTTTCATTTGACCACATAGTTTGTCTTCCCTAATCCTTGGATGCTATTCATGATTCTTGATTTATAAGCTCTTTGAGGAAGGGTTTGTTTATGTGAGTACACGTGGTGACTCATTCCATGTGAACACAGATAAATGGGCTAGACATCTCATGACCTAACCTTCAGGTGAAGATAGCTATATGCCATCATCATCAGGGATATTTGACTTGTTGATATAATAAGATCCTTGGCTGATGGCGTGTTTTAAAGTCTTCAGAAATATTTATTATTATTTATGAAGTTAGCAGCTGCTGCCTTTTTATGGCGCAGTCCAAACAATCAAAGCCAGGAAAGCCCAAAGCTCTTGTTACCTTAGGCTTGGAGTGTATACTTTGGTCCTCACTTATAGCAGCTGCTCCTCCAAATTCTGCAGTATTTCTTCTCTTTGATTTCAGTTGTTGCATCTCCTGAGCAATCCCATCTGTGTGGGTGTGTGTGATGCACAAAAGCATACTCTTGCATGCAGAGTAGTGCTGCAGCATTGTAAATGTGTCTAATTCATGGACTTCAATGCTGTAAATGAGGGAAGAATTTGGCTTAGTTGTCTGTAGCTTGGACAGTACAAAAGGAACAAAACAGTCGTCAAAATGCAGAAAGACAAGGCTACATTCAGAGAGACCTGGCCAGGCTGAAAAAATGGGTTGAGGGAAATGTTAATATACTCAACAAGAGTGAATTTGGAGTCTTTCATCATTTCGAGCCTTTGTTTTACCAATCAGATACCAGGAAAATTTTAGGTTTTTTGTGAATATATATTTTTGTGAATAGTGGAACACATTGCCCCCATGGGTTGTGGAACCTCCATCCTTGAAGGTATCTGACTCTACTGGACACAGCCTGGCCAAAAAGATCTCATTATACCTGCTGTGAGCAAGAGATGCACTAAATGACATCTGGAGTCAGTTCCCAGCCAAAACCACGGATCTGTGATTCTGTTACAAGAGGCCTGGGTTTACTTCCATGTTGTTAGGTTAGATCGTTGTTATACTCCTGATTATTATACTTAGATTATTGTTATACTCTTGATGTCTGTGAGAATATTTTCAGAATTAAACTCATCTCCTGGCAATCTGTGATTGCTGAATCTTCTGCTCTGCTTTTGTGGTTTTTCTAGCTTGCTTTTTGCTGTTGCAGGGCTGTGCAGTAGGCAGTTCCATCCGGTTTAGACAAATTGTTGCTGGTATCACAGCCAGTCCTTGGACCACCTGCTACAATCTGTATTTATTGCGTCCTGCTCTGTGTTATGGCTGCTCCCATCTCTTGGGAGCTGCATTGCTTACATAAATTGTACCCCCTTACTGTCCCTTCTCCTGGGACTAGTGCTTAATTCACAACTAGCCCTTTTCACACTTGTTCACCTTAACGCTTTTCTGCCATGTGCTCCTGATGTGGGAGACATGGATAAGATGGAAATGACAAGGATATCCCTGTCCTGGTGACTCTTGCCTATGCTTTGCAGGTTTGGGAGACCTAGGCAGTTTAAATGAACTGCAGTCCTAAGAAGTGACTTGTAGAAAATACAGCCTAACTACTTGCTTTAAGATTTCCTGTCCTTTTGGGGGCCTATATAGTGCCCTTTTTGTGCATAGGAGGGATGGGGAATAATGCTAAATGAATTGGTTTCTGGTGTTCCTCTGGTGTTTATTTTTTCTCTAAATGTCATCTCAAGTTCCAGCAAATTGACGTGATTTTAACTGGGTAAATGATATATTCTTTGTAAAACCTTTTGATAATTCACCTGGCCCTGTGGTTGCTGGGAGTTATGCCTGCCAGAGGAGTGTTCATCTTCTGGGACACAAAACACCCCATGTGCCATTTTTCTGTAATAGAGAACTTTGCGACTCTGCCAAGGAAATAATGAATGATTCTCACACATCTTCCCTTTTCTTTCAGTGCTGTTTCTCTCAGCATGCTCATAGCCTCAAGCAGGAGAGCAGGCTCTCTGGATCCTGCTTGCTCCTATTTCTTTTTCAGCATCAGGATGCTTTCCTTTGTGTGACTCACTGAAACCTACCCTTTCTCCTAAAGGGGACCCATGGTTGTCTGAGTCTTCAGCTGTGACTAGGCTGTAACCCCCATCTTCTCCCTCTCTCTTCTGTGTGTCAGGTCACATCTCCTCAACGTCATATTTGAGAGACTCAAAATCCTTGCCTGGAGTGATTTTTCCCAAGCTACTGTATAAAGAGAGAAATTGGGTAGACAGTAAAGCCATGGAGGAAGAAATAAATGTGATGGTAAGGAGGGAGTAAAGAAGTCCCCTCAAGGATGGAACAGCATGCGAGAGGTCAGCCCAGTCCTGGGGCACAGAAATATCTAATGCTTTTGTCCAGACTTGAGTAGAGGTGGACTTGAGACATGTTGTACCATGTGTGATTAAATACATATTACATAACACTTTCTAAACCTGCACCATTTGGCAGAGCTGCAGACGTAAGGATTTCTTAACAAATTCAAATTATTTGTGTTCTGACCATCAGCTATAATGTGTTTCTAACAGGTCCTTGGGACATCCTCAGGAACAGACCTTATATATAAGGTCTGTTCCTGAGGAACATTTCCTTATATATATGCATCTTACATAGCGGCAAATAATATGGCCTGCTTAAAACACGTAATATTTACTTTACATTTCATGAGGCCAATGAAAAGATTTCCAGAAAGCTTCTTGAAGGAGTAGGTAATTTTTTAATGCACACAGTTCTGCACCCACTGTGGAATAAATCAATAATTGACCTTGTTCTTGCAGATAAAGAAGAGTTAATAGCTGACCTGAAATCCCACTGTTGCCTAGGTACTAGTGATTGCTATTTGTCTATATTTGCTTTGTGCAAACAGAATATGGCATCAGGCAGCACTGTAAGGAGCTTTAGAAGATTCTGTTTCTTGGAGTTTAAACAATTGGCAGGATAACCGCCCAGGAAGGTACCTTTAAAAGGGAAGTATTAATGGAAGCCATAAAGTATGCAGCAGCATCTTTGGCGCTGATGGCCAACAAGGCATGATTCCACAGTTGCTGAAACTGTGGTAATAAGACTCAAAGCATTCTGCACTTTAGGCAAGGAGGGGGAAGTAAATAACAGTGAATATAGGTGCAAACTTAAGCAAAGAAACAGGTGAAAAAGAAAATGTGCTAGTCATGGAGATACTGATGACCTAACTTTAGAAAACCTATCAGGCTTTTTACATGCAAAGATAAAAGATCTATGTATGGGTACAGAATAAAATCGGGAGGTAGTTGTGTATTTTTGGGGAAAAACCCCACAAACAACAGCAAAACAAAAAATCAAATGGGGGAAAAACACCCCCAACTGATAGTGTTTAGAATTTGAGAGGAGGTATTTTTACCTCATCTGGTTTTCTACATATTAAATAACAGAGGAGGATGAAACAGTGCTCACTAATATTTAAAAACCAGTAGATCTAGATAAGGTATGGACAACAATAATAGCCAAAGCAAGGAGCTCCCATTATTCATTAATACTAATTTTTAGCCAATTCTTTTAAGCTAGGAGAGTTGCAGAGGGATAGAACACTGCCCACCAAGATTCACTATTGAAAAAACCTGACAGGGATGACCCAAAGAGCTATCTATCTCTATGTTAATCCAAGATAAAAATAATTTTGCAACATTTTAAAGAAGCCCATTAGAATCTGAAAAAACATGTTAGTATCTGTTTAGCAGAACTTTGAAATAGCCATCTTTGCAGACAAATGCTGTCTTGTCTATTTTGACAAGATATTGTATAAAGCAATACTGATAAAGTGAAACATTGGTCAACCAATTGAATTTGTCCAAGTGACCAATTTTTAAGAAAAATAATACTTATCTCAAGCACAACACACATTAGAGGAATTAAAAACCTCTTTAATGATAGATAATAAGAAGTAGTAGTTACTTGGGAGGATAGCTGTGATCAAGACTGCTTCTATTGTCAGTTTCCCCAGGGATCTGTTTCCATCGCTGTCCTGTTTACTGTCTGTATCAGCCCATGGAGACAGTACTATTAAAACCTTACCAGTAAGGTTTGCAGTTAAAAAAACTATTTGAGGAGGAGGAAAGAGACAGATAAGGTTACTGTTAGAGAATGAGTAGAAATGCCTGGTTGACTGATGATAAATCCAACAAAAACTGTTTGATGCAGCTCATTGTAGAGTACTGAGTATGTGGGAACTGGTCTGTGGTCTTAAGATGGAAAGCTTTCTTTGGAAAGCACTGATCTGGGAAAGTACTAGTGATTCTTGAAGATAGTTGTTTCAGTAATTCAAAGGATTTATCAGGTTAAAGGAGGGATGTGATCTTGCTCATGTTCCAAATTGAAAAGACTGTGACTGCATAATTTTCTTCAGTTCTGAGATCAGTTTAAGACCAGAAGAAATTAACTAGGACTTGGAAGGTGAGTGATTTTTTTTTTAACTTGGTAAGGTATTAGGTACATTATTTACTCAGCTTATTAAAAAGAGATGTTAGGAAATAAGTAATTTCTATACAAATGCTTATATATGAGTGGTATCTGCTAACAAGGGGTTTAGGTCTTGTTTACAGTCATAAGATTTTCTAGTTGGAAGCTAAGATTTAACACAATTACCCTTGAAATAAGAAAAAAAATCATAGTCATTGCAGCTTATTTGAACAATGGAACAGTTTACCACGGAGAAGAAGAGTTGCCATCAGTGTTAAAAACAAGTTAGAACTCTTTTTCAAAATCTTACTCTCCATTTTCTGATGGACATTCTTTGGCTAATGTGTGCAAGGACTTTGACTTGATGACAGTCATGTTCTCCTACACTGGTGGTAAGATGTTCCCTTCCTTTCTGAATTGTGTATGCAGAAGAAAAGTTGATGTTTCCCCTCAGCATGTTTCTAGTCCTTTCAGCTTTGTGCTGTGATAGCGTCTGTGCTTGCACCTCATGGTTGGTAGCTTCAGCCCTTCCCTCTCGTGCTTCAAGAAATAGTTCTCCTCCCAGTGTAAAATTGGCTGGGATAGTCTGGTCATTTTTGGGCTTTTGGATGGACTTTGGAGTCTCCTGGTGAAGATAGAGGCAGGGTTGGACAGCCTGCAAAAGGAAGATCCTTCTGTTCCCAAGCTGAATCTTGAATTGTCTCCACAAAAACAAGCAAGCGGATTGTTTTGGTAGTTCCTATGGATGTCCTTGCACAAAATCTTTCTTCCCTGTTGTGAGAGCAATGGTATGACTCAGAATTGATGTTTCTCAGAATTTACTGTAGTGAAATGCTCTTTGGTTAAGTGTAAGGTAAAAATAAGGACTATGTTGATGATGGTTGCAGGTGAAGGTGGGTTAGCACAGTACAGGCTGTGAATTTTTGCAGATTCTGGCTTCAGATGCAGACCCTGTTTTTTTAAAAACTTGCTCAATCCATAGCTACTACTTGTACACTGTTAGCTCTTTCTACTGGGGAGCATAATCAGCCCAATTGATAAAGGGGTTTTGTGTGTTATCAGCTACAGCAGTAACAACCCATAGATGTTTTCTATAAAGGTGACTATTATGTCCCATTTAATTAATTTCAGTTAATGAAGTTATTAATAATGTCATTTATTACAGGTGACAGAATGGTAGTCACTATTTTTTTACATTGAAAAAGGATGACATAAAGGCAGGTAATATTATCCTTTTCCTTCTCTAAGCATAATTCAAATCTCTACTGCAAGGCTCTTGATGATATATGTTTGTGGTAGACCACTGCTTTGTATGACCCCAGCAACAGAGCTCAGATACTTTTGGAAGCTCTTGCAGCCCTCAAATCTTGGCCTCTGAGGAAACATTTTGTCACTTTGCACTTCCTAAAATATCCTGGTGGATATAATTTCTCATCCAACTTCAGTCTGGTGTCAAGAGTGCAAAACACTTCCATAAGCCTATAGTTTGAGGCTAAAACAATAACAAATTAGACTACAGCTCTTTGTCAGCAGGAATTTGGTAGAATTTTAAGTCTGTACTTGCCAGTATAAATAAATTTAAACTTAGAAGTAATTAGTGGCACACAGGTATTGACAGTGGAAGGAGTACTTGTTTAAGTGTTAAGATATATGGGTAATAGTATGATAGGACAAGAAGGTCTGACCTTCAGGTGTTGATGCACTGGGGCCTGAAGTACAGCAATACCACACTTGCTTAAAGGGACTCTGCTTTCTGAGTGGATTGGACACCTGAAGGAGGAAATCCTGTGTTCTGGATATCAAGATGTATTTTAAGTTTTTTCATCTCCTAGTACTACTGGCCACCAATTGCATGTAATAAATCCTATGTGCCAGTATTGGAGAACAAATATTCTGACACAAAGTGGTCTCACTGGGACTTTTCTTGTTTCCAAGCTCTCCCTGTGATGGCAGTGAACCCCAGCCCTGTCACAGGGCACGACTTTGTTCTTGCTGGTATTGGCTAGAGTTATAAGAGGTGCTGCTGGTTATATTGATGTGTTTCACCTGGACATTTTCTGAAACTACCTTTCGAAAAAGACTTGTGTGCTCAGTGCTGCTTGAACATTGTGCTTTGTCTGCATGCCCATGGTGTGCAGGGGGGCTTGTGCCCCTGCAGCTGCCAGCAGCTCTTGTACTGTCTGTCTTGCTCTGAGAAAGCTCTCTGCTATCAACTTCAGTACTGACCCTCTGCTGGAATGCAGCAATGACTGAGTCATACATTTATCTAAGATTTTTTAGATGTTCTTATGAGGTACTAGGAGCATCTGCAGCAAGACTGTGCTGAATGTCATTTAGTAAACAGTGCTATGCTGTAGCTGGATTTAATTGGATAAAAGGCCTGGGTAAAATTACATGGAGTTGTCTTTTATTGATCTGGTTTCATATGGATTTAGTCTACATGCTAAGTACTCTCAAATTGATTTTGGAATGTATACTGCTTTTATGGGCATGAGTCCAAGTATCTTTTCTGCAGCATCAGTACCAGATTACACTGCAGTCACACCTCTGGGAAATGACACAAAGCAGGAACAAGGAGCTGGAAGTGTAGACCTGGAAGCTAGACTGGTGTTAAGATCTCTCTCTGGGCAGTGCCCTGTGGTAGTATTCATCCCCATCTCACTGTTTCATGTGACAATCTTTTATTTGGGATTTAGAGAACAACAAATGACTGAGAAACTGTGTTTGTCATCATGTTTTGTTATTTTTTTGTTTTGTTTTTGGTTTTTTCTGGGATGGCTGTAGTCTGTAAATCCTGTTAGAAATCTGCTTTCTTTGTGTGGCTTCCTGTTAAAGTCTGATTTCTCAGAAAATGTGTGTTTTGTTGTGCAACAGCTGACCAGGGTTGGCCCCATTGCTTGAAGAGTTGTGACTCAGCTTTGAGGAAGCTGGTGTACTGCTAGTGTAGTGGCAGACCCCATGCTGCCATAATCATGCACTGACTAATACACACCATGATGAGCCAGTTGTGCTCAGCTGAAAGTATATCCCATGGAGCTGGGACCTAGGGAAAGGACTCTCTCTGTAGAATGGATCTAGCCTGCTTATAAAATGCTCTTGCTCACATACCTCATAGTTTCCTGCACAGGATGTTAGTTTCTTGGCTATTTTGAATATTGACCATCTTTACGAATGGACTGTGACACCTTTGAAGTTTAGGTAGCTCGTTGGACTCATCTCTAAGTGAATTTTGTAGGGCTAAGAAAACTGCTCAGACATACAGAGTTCTCTTGTAGGGATGAGGTTGTCACATGATGTCTCTCATGAACTTTTGTTGTTCCATGATTTCTAGAGAATTTGCCTTATACTCCCTGTTGTTTGCACCTCTAGGTTTAAGTTGTCTGGCACATTTTGGAGCTGATTTTGAAAGCTCTAGACAGGGACAGGAGTCAGGGCCAGTTGGAACAGAGCATATAGGAGGGGCCCTACCAAATTGTCAGTGCCTTGGAAGACAAAAGCTTTCTGGTGCCAGATCTCTCAAATTTATTATGTTTAATGTAGCTATGGCCTCAGCTGGAAAAATCTGTTGCCTTCTTGACATCTGTGTGAAAAGAAACACACAGCATGCATATCTTTCCATGCACAATGCTCTTGCATCTATGATAAGGTAGATCGTGTTCAAGCAAGAAGATTAGTTTCTGGTCATAACTCCCGTCTGTTCATCTCTTTATGCCTCTTAAAAACTGTTACTTCCAACACTCCCTGCTACCATTGTAGAGGGTCTGATTTTCATTTACCTGCTTTGCTAAAAATAACTGAAGGCTTGTCAAGTTCACTCCAGGGAAGAGACCATTAAGATAAAACAAGATTCTATAGCTCCTTTGCCATGGCATGACTGGAATAGCATGTGTGTATATTTTCCCATCACATGGCATGTGTGTGAGTAGTTCATGGAGGTGGCTTCTTGCATGACCTGACATGGTAGGGAATGCTGGCCTCTTGGTCACATAATAAGCTTTCTAAATCATGGTGGGGAGCATTGGAGATGGGCAGTCTTGCAATACCTTCTCCAGAAGCTTTGCAGAGTTCTAAGTTGAGGAAGTTCTTGGTAATCAGAGCCAATCAAGTCTGTGAGCATGGTGATTCATGTCTGCAAAGTTAGAGATTAGAGGATTAGTCCTCATGGATGACTTAAGCATGAGACTTGTTTTATTTGGCCAGTACTTATGTCTTGAAAAATACAAACATGCCTGTATATACCTGATTTAAAAAAATTATTATGAGGAAACTTGGTGCTGACTCTTGTATTTAGATGGCCTAGCATTTCCCAGGCAAAAATTGTGACCTTTCACTAAGGAGCTCTTAAAACTTCGATTGTTTGCAATAGACTGTTGACATTTGGTAGGCGAAGCGCCATCCGAGAACAAAGTGCCTTTTTATGTTCCACTAAATTAGATTCAGCTTTGAAGGAGTTATAAATTGCTAAAATGAACTAGTTCTTTTTTTCCTGCTTTCATTCTTCAGGAAAATTCTGGCATGCTACCAGAAAAAAGTGCCTTCCAGTGCTAGGACCTGCTGTAACCATTGCAGCAGTAGGGACAAGAGACGTCGTGTTAGGAGCTGTGGCAATGGCTGCAGCAGAGCCTTGAAGAGCCCCAGCACACATCCTTCTGCCTCACAGAAGGATGCTTTCTTTTAGGGAATTTTATGGAGCAGGAAACCCCTCAGCAGCAAACTTCTATTCAGCAGTCAGCACCTGTTGTCTCTGCTCCTCTCTCCCAAGGAGGTCCTTCCCTCTTGTCTCTTCAAACACCCACAACTCCTGGGTAGAAAAAGAGATTTGGGCAGTTTGTATGGGTGGATGTAGCCCATTGCAGTAGATGTCAAGCCTGTGTTTGCTGTGACCACGTGCTCTTAATTCTGTCATATAGGAAATGGTGTACCTCCATCATCCCATAGGCAGGGAGAGCCATGCCACCTCTTGTACAGCTGGGTCAGACCTCTAGCATTCAAGTGTCACTGCCGGCGTTCTGTCAGCCACGAGAAGTTAAACGCACAGGACAAGGGTTCCTGTTGGTGTGGAAGCCCTGCGTGGGTAGCTCAGCCCGGCGGGGCTGGCAGGCAGCTCTGGCAGCAATGCTCGAGGATCCAGGCCCAGCTGTGTGTGCAGAAAGGGGAGGATGTCTCTCTTTCAAGATGATTCTAATGAGTAGAAAATGGTGATTTTTTTATGGCTTTGTAGATTCTCAAAATAATTTTGGCATTTGCATTTATTGAGAGTCTGGCTGTTTCAGTGTGTGTGGCAAGGCTAGGCAGCTGAGCTGATGTGGCAGGGGACAGGTCCTGTTCTCAGGCAGGGTGTGTACTCCCTTTTGCTTCTTCGAGCTGTAATGCTCACTGACCCTTCAAGCCACTTCAGATCAGTAGACTGTCAGAATCTTTGTATGTATTCCTTTTCCTGGGCTAGGTTTTCACAGGATTGCTGAGCTGTATCAGTTTATCTGCAGGTGAGAATGAAAACTGAGGCCACCTCTGGAAGGCTGGTGGGGCCGGACAAGGAAGGACAAAGGAGCAGGGACAGCCCTTCAGCAGCCACAAGCTGCTAAATTGATTCAGCCCCAGTCATGTAATGATGCTGAGATAGTCTACCAAGAAAGCAATCATGACAATCATGACTGATTCCTTTCATGGCAGTACCAAAGCTGTATGCAACAAAGACAACAAAAAGCAATCAACAGTTAATCTCCTTTATTGACAAGCCCACACCAAGTGTGGGAAAGAAATAGAAAACTTATTTTAGCTGTGATTTGCAGAGAAGCGGTCAAAAGAGGATCCAGCATGGATCAAGCCTAAGCTGTTGAGATGTGGAGATTTCAAGGAAGATGCATGTTTACATTAGCATTATTCAAACTTGTGTAATATAGGATGTTGTGAATTCAATTGTTCTTGGGATGAATAGAGGATCAAGTATTGTCCTTAAACAATAGAACAGTAAAAACAACATCTGTGAACCAAGATCTCCTTTTTAAGAATGGAGAAGGCAGGCAGACAGAAACTATAGCTAAAATTGTTGGAAACGTTTTGTTTGCTTGCAGACAGTTGTGGAATACTTGTTCAAGGGACTCAGCAACTTTTTATTGCTAAACATATTCAAAGCCTCTCCTCAGCCACCATGGCTGTCTGTTGTAAATGTTCCAGGTTTTCAAATCTGGCTGCAAGCCATTCAAGAAGGGTACCCACAAAATGAATATGATACCATTTGACTCTGAATGAAACTGTTAATTTTTTTAAAAAAAGCAAATGCTGTTTTAAGAATGCTGGGCAAAGGGGAGAGGGTCCTAGTGCCTGGACCCTGTGCTCATCATCTTTTTAAACTGTGAAACTATCCTTTATTTTCTTGTTGATCCTGTCTTCATTTGCTGTCAAACTTAAGTCAAAACCATGTTGATGGAAGCTTTCCTAAATAATGGGATAGGAAAAACTGATGTAGCATTTGTCTGAGTGCAGTGTGTATGTGTCTCTAGAATGAAGACTGCTCCATATACATACTCCTAAAAATGACATCTAGACCTGTCTTTCTAGAGAGCAGACCTCCAGTTTGGAAATAGAGCCCTGACACTTCTGGAGGACAGAGCAGTGTGGGCCTCTGTTAAAGTGGTGATACTTTTGCCTCTAGGCTACTGTTTTGAGTCTGGCTGCTTCAGTAAAATATTTTAATATCATCCTAGCAAGGTGATAGATGTAACCCATACATAATTCCACAGAGGTGGTAGATCTACTTCTCTGCTAAATAGGGAGCTCTTTGGAACGCCTTCAGTGCAGAGCTCTCCTTGGAGTCTCCAGGCTGAGGCAGATGTCAGAATTCTATTACATGTGATAAGTTTCATAGGTTGTTGACCACCTACTATATGTCACAGGTTGAAGCTGAATGATCTTTTTCTGAAAAACAAACTGTTGGGAATTTTCCATTTTCATGGTTTCTGAATCTGCCATCAATTCTTTGAGGCTTGGAGTTTTGGAAAATAACAGAAAGGAAAGTAACTTTAGTGTTTGAAATCCCTGAGGCTGGGAGTCTTACGTTACTATCCCTTCCAGAGAAACATTACTGTTAAGTTTCTCTTTGTGATAGCCACTTCAGGAGGAAGCTGAAATGCTGCATTACATGTGAGAAATGTAGTTGAATATCTGAAATGGAATCATAGAACCATATCTTAGATGAAATAGTAGAATGAGGGAACAAAGAATTTTTTAGATTAACAGAGGAAAGATGAGCTTCCTCAAATCCCTAAAACTCTTCTGGAGATTGTTTTTCTTCCTTTAGACTTCTGTGAGAAAACCTGGAGTTTGTGACCAAGATGATCTGCATGTCTTAACCCAGGAGAATTGGGTCACATCACTGGAATTTTATGCCTTTGCCTGTATGCTAGACATGGAAATATTCTCACCTACCTTCTTGCACTAAGCCAGCCCCTGCAAAAGGTAGGAAAAATGGACGGCCAAAAATAAATCTTTTTTCTTTTTCCTTTTCTCTCTGCAGCAATTCGGCAAAATCCTTGATGTAGAGATAATCTTTAATGAGCGTGGCTCGAAGGTAAGTCCTGTTTCTGTACCCACTTCTCTTGTTTTGATTGCAGAGTAAAAGGCAGTTCATTGCCTAGAGAACATATTCTGTAGAGATCAGCAGGAATTAGTGTGATGGGGGAAGGGAGAAGCTATTTTGGAGACTGTCTCCTGTTCCCTCTGACTGGAGACTCTGAGCATGGTCATTTCTGGGCAGCATGTACAAATGCTCAGAGACACTCCTGTCTGTCTGTGGGATCAGGTTCCCCAGCTTTTTGAACAAACAGGGACTTAGTCAGCTGAGCCTTCATACCAACCTGTTCCCATTGCATTGGCAATGGCTGCCCTGTGAGGAAGGCACAATAAGGTAAAACAGCTTTGTGTGATGGGAGACTGTAAGACCAAAAACTAAGTTCACCCCTATCCCTGCCATTTTCATTGCATTAAAATACTTCTGTAGAAAATCTCATATGTGAAAGGATTTTATTTACTGTTTTGCAGACTTGGCACTTCTGAGATACTGACCTTTCATGTTTGAGATATTTAGTGCTTTAATATAAGTATCCTCATTCCACTTGCCCTACCCCATGTGGACCTCCCCCACAGAATTTGCATTCACACTCCTATTTTTTTTCTTACAGATATATTAAAAGGCAAGTTTTGTTGAGGGTTAATGGTAATTTATTTCTCTGGAGATGAGATTTCAAACGTTCCTTAGGTCAGCTTCAGAGAGATTCAGTGATCTCTGTCCTAATTGGCAATTGGTTCTCATCATGTAACCAGTATCACCACAATGACAAATTGCTGTGATTCTCTCTCTGCCCAGGAGGTTCAGCACTGGAATAGCAGGGAGTTTTGCAGGTCAGGAGCGAGGTGCATTGCCAAAGCTCTATGGGGGAAGCTTGCACAGTGCATGTCTATACTCTGCTTGACTTAATCAATGCTAAGATTCCCATTTTCAATTAAAACAAAATTTCCCTCCTTCTCACACACACGTGTGTGCACATGTGTGCATGCACACAAAAGGTTTTGAAGTTGCAATTCAGCTAAGCAGTTTTGATTTGGAGTCTATGCCTTTTGCTTGGATTTGAGGTCCACAGTTCTTATGGGGGCCTCTTTGCTTCAACATATATTCTGGGATATGTTCATGTTCAGAGCCCTCTGCAAATTTCCACCCATGTTGCCCAAGATGCATTCTGAAGTTCTTCAGTCCTGTATTATCTGGAAACCAGAAAGCCATTGATATGTATACAAAAGACATGAGTTTTAGCTCTTTCCCCTCATCTTCTGTTTCTGCTTAATACATGGTTTTCTTTTGTTTTGTTTTTCAGCAAGACAGTCTGAACAAGTAAATGTCTATATGGTTTAGCTAGAGTTTTACTTACCTGCATGGTTAAATATCTATATGCTTTACCAAAACAATCAGCTGTGCTGAATTTGTAAATATTTATTCTGCTCTCTGCTGTTCTTTTGATATTTATAGGCCAAAGCTACCTGTGAATTACTCTTGATTTTAGTCATTATTGTTTGATTTTGAGAATAGCCTCTGGCCTCTATCAAATCCCTACTTGTTCAGATATTATTGCAAAAGAAAGAACAAAAATAACTGGCCTGGCAAAATGTTCTTCATATTCCACTACCTGTGCTTTCCAGAGCAGCGTTTTCCTCTTCACACATGAACTTCACTCTCTCTCTCCCATCCATACAGCCTTGTGTATTAAACGCCCACGGCTGCCGTTTTCCTTCAAGGCAACATTGACATTGAAGGCTTTTCTGTGAAGACTTGATTTATGACTATGAAAAGTACCTTCTTGTGCTGTTGCTAAAGCCCAAGGCTTCTGGTTTTCAGTTAAAACAAAAAATATTGCTGGAGAATTCCTTGATGAATGCTACCCTGAACCCTTAATAAATATTTGAAAAAAAAAATTAAAAAAAAGAAAACAGAGATGTTCTTCTAGGCTTTATTAGCCATGCAGTTTTCTACTGCTTTTTTATCATCTTGCAGTAAAAAGCAGTTACAAAACTGGTAGCCTGTATTTGTCCAGAATTTGAACAGAATGAGAAAACAGCCAAAGAGTTATTTCATGGTATCTTTGCATCCTTCTCACCGACAATAATTCCTATTTTAAAAAGAATGCAAGATTCTTCCTGCTTAGCATGAAAATGGGAGGCCTCAGTGTTTGAGTGGGGTGTAGCTGCACGAAGCACCTGGTGTTCACACAATAATGGAAAAACAACAGTTTGGTGATCTGATGGTGAAGCAAAGGAAATGGATCTTTCTGGAGGCCACTCACTCTTGGGTTCTTCCTCCACCTTAGGAAAAAAATCTGAATGCATTTTCCTGCCCGTGGTTTCCATTCTAATCTAATGATATGAAACCTCTCTCTCTTCTTCTCCTCCTCCTCTCTCTTGGGAATCCGAAAGCAGATGCTCCTGCTGCCTGCCTTGTGCTGTGTTCTCAATGCTCCCTTCCCTGGGTTCCTAAGGGTTGTAGTGTTTTGTGTATATGTTTTGTAAATATTTTAAAGGTACAGTGGTAAATCCCAAACTGCCCTGGGTTTGCCCCCACCCACTGTACAATGGGGTTGAGCAGCGCTTTGTCCCCGCCAAGCTGTGATGGGAGAACTCTACTGGGATTGCTCCAGTGCTGGTCAATAGGAGGGACGGGAGGAAGTGTTCAGGTCACATTCTTCATTTTGAATCCACCTGAGATGACCAGGCAGTTTTCTTTGACAGCCTAGGGAAGCTCTGTCAAGCTGGCTGCATCTTCAGGATCTCTGTGTACTTGCAAAGTTTGGTGACCAAAGAGAGAGCTGTGTGTCCCCTCACAGCCACCTCTCGCCTCAGGTCCTTTCGGAAATGGTATTTGTTGATTTTATCTCACAGCAGTGTAGAAGGCAGTTAATGAGTTTTGCTGATTCTTTTCTCAAAGCAATGTGAATTCTTGTTTTGTAACTCACTTTCTTCCCAGATTCAGTCTGTTCAGCGGGAATATATGGGCCCTGGTAGACCTCACACTGATACTGCTTTGCTGTGTGTGAGAAACAAGATAAAAACTTTAAACATTCCTTGAATTACATTTTGTTTTCTTCTTGTTTAATAGAATTACGTCGGTCTTCCCTTGATGTGTTTGGGTTTTTTTGCTTGCTTCCAGGAAATTAGCTGTTTGTTTCATTCATCCTGTTTACCATTACATTTCTAGCTCTGACTGGTATAAGTGCCTTTAAATAGCATTCTGCCCATGGTTGCAGTTTACCATGCACTTCAGTGAACCGTGAATAAAACACCTCCAGAGGAAGTCGAGAGGGTTCCTGCTCCTTTTGTTAGTGGAGATGCATCCTCTAGATGCATATTTTGCCACTATTGTGCTGAATCGAACAAGTGGACATATTTGCAGAATTAATGCAGTCTGCCTGTGTAATGAAGTACCCTGTGGCATTTGTAAAACTGCAGGGGCAGGGAATCCAAGCTCTTTGCTCACCAGCTGTGTACTGTGTGGCATTCCAAGATGTGACCTCAATGACATTCGGAGACCAGGAGTACGTAAGCACACAGCAAAATCCTGGCTCAGTATGGAGTGGGGTTGGTTTGCTTGTTTGGTTGGTTTTTTGGGGTTTGGTTGTGGTGGTTTTTTTGGTAGCTTTTTAAATGGTAAGAGTTCATATCAGTGCAGAGGAGCTCATGGTTTCAGGATACTCTAAGTTTATGTCCCTCACTGATCTCCAATTGGGAGACCCAGATCTCCAAGTTCTTATATAGGACTACAGTGCTTAGAAGTGCTTCATATTTCTTTTAAAAATTAGATGTATAGTGGGTTACAAGACAAATTGCATCTGTTGGCATTTCTTTAAATGGATTAGGTGCTCTGAGTTGAGCCACTCTTGTTCTGGACCTAGTTTCTTCTCAGTGGAAAGCCCCTTATTACATAAACTGAATTAGAAGTCTTGTTTTCTTTCTAACTCTATTTTTATATTTTTTGTTCAGATTTCATCAGTTGACCCAGAAATACAGTGTTATTAATAAAGTGAGGTTTGAAAACAAATTAAATAGTGGTGACCAGCATCACTTTCTCAGGTCACCAAATCCCTTTAGGATGTCAGTGGCATGAAGGAGGCATGACCAATGTCCCTTTGTCCTAGTTCAGTGGTTTCATGCCTTGGAGTCTGCACTACTGAACTAAAGAGATCAATTAGTCCATACACTGAACTGATTTATTTAAACTTCAATTTAAGGCTGAAGTTTATGGTTTATAATATAAGCTGATCTACTGCTCCTGTGAGAGTGCTTTTCCAGCAGTGCTCATTTCATTGTGTAGGGAACTAGATCTAGGTGCTAAATTAGCAAAACACTGATGAAGCAGGGAGAGAAATGAGCTTGTCTTCAGCCAGTTCAGCCTGTTGAATTCACAGACCATACAGTGAGATCCAGGATCAGTTGAAGGGAGAAGGAGCAGCGCACACCTGGGGATGGCTGGGGCCGTGAAGCCCCTGTCCTGACCTGGCTGGAGCTGCTCTGAAGCCCCAGGCACTTGCTGCCCAGCAGTGCAGGCTGGGCTCCCACTCCTCACAGCTGGTCTCAGCCCCCTCTGCTGTTTCCCAGCGGGGATTGGCAGTGGAGCAGCTCAGGCTGGATTGTGGAAATGATAGAGCTTAAAAATAGTCCTGCAGGTTTTTTTGATGATACACTTACATTTTTTTAGTCAGGTTTATTCCTGCATCTGACTCACCAGATTGCACAGGTACACAGACAGATTCTACACGTGTATGTGCCTTAATGCAAAGTGCGGCATGGCGGCCGGGAGGAGTTGGAAGAGCTGCTGAAATGGTGGCAGCTTGGTTTACACAGTTGCTTTCACCAACTTGAAGGTGCATTTGTGTCTGTGTCTTCAGTAATTTGTTTCTGGGTTTTGTGCTGTGTTGCTGTCAGTGCATTCAGTCCTGCTCATCTCTGGTGGATTATAGCTGAAACCCTCCTACTCTTTCCAAGTGTTTTGGAAACAAGTAGCCCAAACTGCTGCCTCTTTGGCCATTTTTTTCAGGCTTCTAAAAGTTTATTATGAAAAGGGGCTGGGGGGTGGGGGTAGGGGGAGAAAAATCTTGGTTAGAAACAAGCACAGCAGCAGATGACAGATGACAGCAAGGCTGTTTGTTGGCTGTGTGCTCCAGTGGTACAAGGCAAAGACGCTGCTGCTGAGGTGACTGGTCTAAACTCCATGATGAACGAAGGGTTAACAATGCATGGATTTCAAGGGGCTCTGTTTAGTTTTCTTTGCCTTTTTTTTTTTATTTTACTTTATTTTATTTTTGTTGTTGTTTTTTGTTTAATTTCTGTGTTCTGGCTACACCCAGGAGAACCGTCTGGTTTTGATTTCTCCCTTTACGGTTACATGGTAAATTTTCTTTCTCATTCTTCAGAGATGGAAACATTCAAATACTATATATATATATATATATACACATTTATTATTTTTTTCACTGCTCATCATGTTGCTTGTTATTTATTGCAGAATCTGAGGCCAGACTAAAAAGGTGGCAGTTACTCGGTCTCTTCAGGTCCTTTCAATAAACTTTTGGGTAAAAAGGGGTTAGTCTGGTACTGCAAATTACTCATCAGTCCTAAAAATGTTTGTTGGAATTTAGTGTTCACTGGGTTAAACTTATTTTCTGCATGGGGGAAGTCTGTGGCAGTTGCTGGTGGGGAGGAATTGTTGAAAATTTCAGCCTTGTTATCATAACAGCATTATTAAACTCAAACTATGTGTATAATCTAAATTTTAGAAAACCTAAGTATTCTTAGTATTCTTTTTCATCCAGGACCTTCCCTTCCTCTGGCTCCATACCTATTACTATGGAGCAATCCAGTACCTGCTATAAAGCTAAGCTAGTAAATATTGGATACCTGCCCCATCTTTCTTTTTCTTGCTTTGTTGTTGTTGTTGTTTTTTTTTTTTTTTTCCTTTCAAGGTCAAGACAACCTTGCTGAGGGAAAACTGAGAACTCTTTGTTGCATATGTATTTAGGTACAAATTAATCCCTATTCTTTACAGGTCATTTGTGAGAAGGGATAAAAAATGTGTATGTTCTTTTTTCTCTCCCACTTCAAAAATGTGTGTGTATATATATCTAATTGCTAGTTTTTAAACTTAGAAATAACAAAAATGTCAAGTGTGGCTCACCTGTTTTTCCTGATGAGAAGTTGAATGTCTAAGAGATGCATTAATGTAGCAAACCAAGAGGACACAAATACTAACTGCCATAGTCAACTATGTAAAGCATTAATTTATCATTGACATTAAATGGTGCTCAACAGAGTTGCACAAGCTAAGGGCTGATCTGTCAATAAAATACGGTTAATTAGTTATGTTGTTCTGAATCAGATTAATTCTGGTTTAATTCACATTGTTAATGATATTCATATAGTCTGCATGTGGATTGTATGCTACCTTGAGTTAACTTAATAAAAATACTGAAAATTCCTACTGAGTTTAAAGATGTTTAATGATAATGTAGTTTTTTAAAATCCCATATGGACTTTGCTAATTGCAAACAGATGTGAATCAAAATAGTCTTAGTTTGGTTCTAGCCTGCACAGATTAATGTCTAAAAAATTACTTTCCATCTGCACTCAAGCTTTCAGTTCACATCATCACTGAAGACATAGATTTCACTTGGTCTCCTCAGGCTTGTCTAGAACAAACAGAAATTTTAATGCAAAAATAGAAGAGGGAAATAGAGATTCCTGTTGCAGTCCTTACCTCTCCTCCTCCCGCAACCTTTAAAGGCTGTTTTTCCCCATTATATAGAACCATAGGGAAAGGTGTTGCTCTGTTTCTCAGGCTTATCTTTCTCTGTAGGGGCTCTCTAAAGCAGGCACAATACTCTATTCCTTCATAATCAGCTTTGCTATTACACCCCCCTACACCCCCCTCGGTTCTCTGCAACACATTTGAGGGTCATATGTAGTTGGGCTGTTTTATTATCCCCTATGTATTGTAGCTCTGATTTTAATTCATTTAAACAGGGAACTTCTATGCTATTCTGAAAAGGCATCAGTTTGTTATTTATATAGCTCTTCTGGAGAAATGAAATTATCTGAAGCTTTAGATTATTGGGCTGGAGCCCAAAGGAGCGCTTTCGTTGATCACAGCATTGCAGTACCAGCTAAGAAACCTTTATTATTGCTGTTCAGGGGGGAGAAAAGAAACTAAACCTCCCCCTCCCAAAAAACCAACAACCACCACACTACATTTAACAAATTTGTAGCAGTTTTATGCTGGGAACCTATCTGTGGATGATTAAGGCCAGCTTGTCACTTAAACAGCTTGGGCCATTTAAGATTGATACCATAAAGACCTTTTTAAAGGCACTTGAATAATGGCTTGCTTGTGTCGCATTACTAGCAATGCTTAGAAATCAAGATGCTCTCTGTTTTTTTGGGCTATCCAGTCCAAATACATACTGATCCCAGGGTGCATGAAGGAAGTTGCCTGGCTAGCATGCCCCTCCCCTGATAGGCATAGCTGTAGATCACTCTCATCACCTTACTCTTCAATTAACATCGGGAGGGAGTTTCCATTGCATCAAATGTAAGCTTTGTTGTTCTGCTCCTGAGGGTACTGGAGCCAGTGGAGATTACTCTCTATACATTAAAACAGCATTTGCTTTATACCAAGCCACAGCTACCAGTTATTGCTGTTAAGATATCCAAAGAGCAGAATGCAACAATGCTTTTTGTTTGGGTCCAGTCTCTCTAATGGCATAAAGATTGTCTCATCACAGTTATCTGTATTAAGATGCCATTTGCTCCTAGTTAAAATTGTAATTCACTTTGTCATGTTGGCTCTCTCTTAATGTCAGTGCACTCATTTCTGTGGAAGGAAGCATGGTCTCTTACCCTGTCCTCTTACACCACTGCATGCGCTGGCAGCAGCATGAGCATGTGTAGGACTCTGTTGTGTTGCTTGTGTGTCGCTTGTGCCTTCATGGGTGTGGCAAACCTGAATTTGTCTTAACTAAACTGACATTTTGGCAATCCTTGAGCCTTTGTGGTTGTTCCAAGCAGGACATGTTAATTTTTCTGGAAGTTTTGTGGTCTAACTAGGCAGAGATTTGTTGCTATCCACAGCACAGAGGTTGCCATCTCAGAACAAAGCTGAGTAAGATGGGTAGCAGGGTGGGAGGCAGAGGTAGCAGAGGGTTAGCAGTGTCATACAAAACCTGCTTTGACAAATGAATCAGTATTTAGGTGTTTAGATTTATAGTCAAGTCCACTGCAGTACTCAGAGATAAGAATATTTTGGAACTACAGTATGTGATACTTTAAATCTTCACATTAAATATGCTTATTTGATGGTGCCACCTAGAAGCCCTGCTTACTTTCAGGGCCCCATGTATCATTGGGGAAGTTCGAGGCTTAGGAGTAGACATGAGCTGTGCTCTGAAGAGCTTACAAGGGAAGTTTTACAAAGAGCCCTTCCTCTCAACAGTGTTCTAAGGTAGGTAATTATTATTGTCTCCATTCTACAGGTGGGAAAAACAAGGTCCAGTGTTTGATTTGCCCACGGCTTCACAGAATTCCTGGTGCCAGGCATGAACTCAGATCACTGCTCACTCTCATAGCAGTTTCTCAAGAGAACAAAGTGCTGCTCAGTGTCAATGTCCTGTACTGTGTCTGGGGTGGACAAGGGTCCTACCAATATTGGTGTGTTCAATAAGAGGGGAGAGAAGCCCCACTTGGGCTTGCCCAGCTTGCCTGTATCAGAGCAGAGTTTAGTGTTTTTAAACAAAAAACCAAAACAAAAAAAAAGGAAAACTGTCTCGAGTAACTTTGTACTTCTTTTTTGGTCTGGCCTCAATTGCTTTTATGTTTTCTTTTTTTTTTAATTACTCTTATTATTCTTATTATTACAGTTCCTTTTTTATTGATTTTAATTTCTTTCATTTATGAAACGTGCATGAACCAACAATGTGACTCTAGGAGGTTATTGCTGAGTTGTGCTGATGTCGATTTCATACTGTGATATTTTTTCTCTATTTACCTAGAGATCAGTATTTCAATATATAACGATGTGCATGTTTTCCCCCCTTCTCCCGCTGCATGCAGGGATTCGGGTTCGTAACTTTCGAGAATAGTGCTGATGCAGACAGGGCCAGGGAGAAATTACACGGCACCGTGGTAGAGGGCCGTAAAATCGAGGTGCATGTCTTCAGTAATTCAATTTCTTCTTTATATTTATTCTTTTGATTTCTTTTTGTGTCTTGCCTCACTTATTTCACATTTGGATCCTAGTCTCGTGTGTGCGTGTGTGTTTGTGTCTGTGTCCTTCACCTCCCTGCACTGAAATGTATAGAAGTCTACACCCTTTACAGAATATTTTTATTGTTCATTTGGGTATTTTTTTTCCTTTTCTTTCTTCTTTTATTAAGTTTTATTCCCACCCACTCCAAATTTTTGCCCTTCTGCTGTCTTGGTTTTTCCTTTGCTTCAGTTTGCGAGGCTCCAATTTCCTGTTATCAGGCCTGAACAAAACTAACTGAAAGAGTACTGTCCAACTTCTAACTCTGTGTCCAAAAAAGAAAGCAGGGGGCCAGCCAGTATTCTCTTTCCTCTGAGGCCAGTTCTCCTCCATGCAAGTGTGAGATGATGCCTGTGGGAGGGGTGGGGACACATGGGGCAGCAGCCCTGAGTGGGCTGTGCTATACACACTACTGGATTCTTGATCTGCCCGTGGTCAAGAATAGGTTTGGTGAAAGCTAATCCTAAAAGTTTGCTAGCTCTCGCCGCTGGGGAGGGAAGGGTTAATGTTGGCTGGTTATCATGGCCATATGTTGGGCATACCTGGTGTTGGCCAGTTCGGTGTTCCACTGTGTTGAAGGCTAACTGGCATCATCCCTCTCTCCTTCTTTCTTTAAAAAAAACAAACCAAACACAAACCAAAAAGTACAAATATTGAAACAAAAAAGCCGCCTTTTTGAGTAAGATGTCTGCATATTTTGCCTTTTTTTTTTTCTTTTTTTTTTTTTTTTTTCTTTTCTTTTTTTTTTTTTTTTTTTTTTTTTTTTTTTTTTCCCTTTCCGATGGTTTAGCGTTTAGGGCCCTTCACTTGACTCACTCTTTCCATGGTAACTATACACAATGCTGGCGATGGTACAAGTTGGCGGTAAGTGAAACAAAAGTGCTAGAGAAGAAGCTTTTTCTTTTTTTTTTTTTAATTTTTCTTAAAATTACAAAAAAATTAAGAAAGAAAAAATCCATCTGCCATCTCACATTAACACTACGAAATGTGATTTGACTTGTTGTCCCCACCCACCTCCTTCCCCTTCTACCCCTTTTATTTTCAATGCTGTTGAGTAATGCCGCCTGGACTTTGGATGTACATATTGTTTTGTAGCAGTCTGAGCTGTTTGATTACTGACTTCATGGTGATTTCCCCTTGCACATCTTACTCAGAGTTACTGAACTCCAGTTTGGCTGGTTTTTATTAATGCACCCATTTCCTCTTCTCTCTCTCCTGCCCCTTCTTTCTGCTGCTCTTTCTGAGACCTGTTTGTAGCTGTTACTGTTTGTTTTCTCTTTTTCTTTCTGCCCCCTCCCCAGTTTATTTCTTTACTAAGTTAAATGCAGCTGTTGGTCTCTTTGCTGACTGGTGGTTTCTGATTGGTTCTGGCAATTTTTCCTTTAAGTGCTTGTGTTGCACTTTGCTGTAGCAGCTGATTTCAGGCACTCGCTCCATCTAATGATTGTCTGTGAGACCCTATCCCCTCACTCCTCCCCTCCCCACCCTCTGAATCAATTGTGGTGTGTTTTTTTTTTTTTTTCTTTCTTTTTTTTATCTGTGTGTGTTTAACTGCATGCTCTCAGTCTCATCATTGTTGTTTCCCATTATTTCCTTTTTAAATGTGTAATGTTTCTATTGTTTTGGGTCTGAAACAAGAGTAAAATGTAGCTCTGGACTCTCCACCCTGTGTACACCCACCATCCATACATCTCAAGGCCCAAGGCAGCTTCTATTTTTGTATCCATTTTTTTCTTCTTCACCTTGGCCTCCATTCCCATTTGGCATGGGTTTTGATCAATTACTGATGATACATAAGGACTTCACCCTCCTTGCAAGAGCTTTGCGGCTGACACAGGGCTGCAGCAACTTGGCTTCCAAACTAGTCCATCTTTTCTTTATCAGCACCATCTCTGTGGTAACATCCCACTTGCTTGAGCAGTCAAACCGCTTGGAACTATGCAGAGCTCTGTAAAGAGGGTGCAGGGCACAGTAAACCCAAAAATTATCCAGGTCTGCTGCTATGTATTCTTTTTGTCCCATGAGATTTGTGACAATGAAAAAATAATCTGGAAAAAGATCTGAAAGTGATGGGTGTAAATCAATGAATGTAGATCATCTAAACAGTTGGCGGTATTCCAGAGGTTTCCTGAAGCCTTGGGAGTTCAAATCTAATGCTGAGGAACTCCAGGCTACCTTTTTCTACCCGAGTGTCCTGTCAGTGACCTGCTGGGCCCCAATTCCAGCGATGAGCTTGAGAAACAAGTCAGCTTGTGCGTCACCTGGTTCAGTTCCCCTGCCCTGGGCTGCAGAAATTATTCCTGCCTCTTGAACAGAACCTGGACAAAGCATCTAGGGTTTTGCCCTTTTGATCAATGAGCTGTAAATAATCCCGTGCCTAGGGATGGCAGGGTGGTGGACAATCTGCACTTTACTCTCGTTGGCCTTTTATTTAATGTATAATTTTTAAATGCCACGTTTAGCTGTAACTTTTATAATTAAATGGCAACAGTTAAAAGTAATTTAAAGATTGCATTCATGTAAAATTAGCTGTTTAATTTTTTTTTGCTCAGAGAAGCATAGTGTGTGTGTGTGTGTGTGGTATCTGAGAGTTTTCACCATTTTCTCTAACGTTCTGTACTTCCTTCCCTCTCCTCCCCCTTCCCTTTCTTACTTTTAGGTTAACAATGCCACTGCGAGAGTAATGACCAATAAGAAGATGGTCACACCTTATGCAAATGGTAAGAGAGACTGTTTGTACTAATGATGAGCTGAAACCTTTGAAGAAAGACAAAAGGGAAAAGTCATGACCTCTCCTCAAGACCAAAAAGAAACCAACAAAGCCCCACAAACTCTTAATTTGTATCATTATACCATTCAGTAGCAGGGACATGCCCAGTGTGGTCAAGATGGGTAAAGGTGAGAAGGACCAGTGGGTTGCCTGCCCTGCTACTGCAGCTGATTCTGTATGGTGTGATGTGCAGTACTCCTGTGTCTCACTGCCATCACATAGATACCTAAATATGAATGCAGAAACATAACTTAAAATGCGTAACTAGCTTAATAACTTAAGGTAGCTCAGTTTAGGTTCTGTCTGTAAAACGACAGCTGTTCCCAAGCAACCAGTGAAACAGAGCCTTTGTGCTCCTTGTTTGCTTGCTTTCTGTTTCAGACTATGCCTATGTTCAGTAATTTTCCAGTGAACCTAAAAAGAGAAAGACCAAGCTGTTTGGGTAATGAAGAATCCTGTTTCACTGGGATATCTTGGTGGTTCTCTGTGCAGTCATTTTAGTTCATAGGCATATGTAGCATAAAAAGGCTGTTCTCCCAGCAGAACTGAATTCTGCTTTGATAAAGATTTTGAATCTGAGTCTTTGTCCTGAAACAGGCAGCAAAGTTCTTTTTGGTGTGAAAATGTGCCCAAACAGTTTCATCAAGGCAGGAAGCTGTATACAGGTAGTTGCTAGTGTGAGATTCTGGTTTTGATTACAAAGACTCCAAACTCAGAAGATTTTTTTTTTATGTTGCTCTGCTGCCAACTTACTGAGTGGTCCCCTGCCAGTAAATCTTCGGGTACAGAACTGGGGAAACACAGCTAAACAAAAGGCCTGGGATTCTGGGTCACAGTACCTGGAAGGAACTAGGAGATAGTGTAGTAAAAGGCAATGTATGATATCCATGGTATATTGTCTTGAAAACAAGGGCATAAAATGTCATGTATGTGACTGTTTGGTAACAAAACGTGGCTTACTTGTGAAACTGATAACATACAAGAATATTTTGCTTTTGCAGCCAACAGTTTAAATCCAGCTCTAAAGCTATGCAAGGGAATTTAGTATTAGACCAGGCTTAAGGCATACTGGCAAGTATGGTTGTACAACTGTCATTAAATTTGAGAATGGGCACTCCTCTTGTTGCCACCACTGGAGTATTTTGCCATCAAGGTGAGGGGTGCAGCAGCAGTGTGTCTGTACGTCCAGACAGAACCTGCACTGCATCTGTCATTGATACTCTGCCAGCAGGTGAAGGGGTGGTGTTGATGGGCTGCAATCCACAGAGATGTTCATACAGCTTCTAGAGTGGTTAGAGGTGTTAAAAGTTCAGCAAGTGCACCAGGGCTCCAAGACAGAGGAAGCATATGGATTTATTTAAGTAAAAATGCCTCTGTAATTGCTAGCTGAACTGCTGAGATCTTTTCTGAAAGGAATGCTTTGTGGATGCCAACTCAGATCACATTGTTAGCTTTATACCTCTCCTCTCCTCCATTAAAGAGATGGAGGGGGAAAAGACAGATAGGTTTCCAGATGGGACTGGAAATATGTACCTACTCATACCCATACTCCTTTCAGCCCTATTTTCTTGTAGGTTTTATCTTCATGATTTGCAGTTCTTGCCAATTATCCAGATTATATTGAAATCATTTCTCTGCGAAGGCTTTCACCTGAAAAGCAGCATAAAGAAGGCAAGAAATACTGAAGTAACAGTGAGGAGAAAGTGAGATGAATAGAATGATTTGGTTTTATGAACTATAGTTGCATAATGGAGTTAATGAGGAAATTCAGACACTGTTGCTTTTTAGCAGATCTCTATCAGAGAAGGGTCTGATAGACACCAGAGAGAAGTGTGTTTTGAGCATTCAAGGCTATAAATTGACTTGCTTCAGATGACAGTCTGGGCCGGTGGCTTTAGAGAGGGCTCGGATCTGCAGTGTTCTCAGTGAAAGTAAGGAGGAGCTGGCAGCAAGGCTCCTGCAGGGAATGCCAGGTCGCATGGTGCTCATGGCAAATATGCATATAAGGTAGTTGGCATTCCCACAGCAGTGCCTTTGCCCAGTGTGGATCAGCTGATGTTTTCCAGTTCCCTCCGATTCAGTGACCTGGACCTAGAGCTTGACATTAGGAAAAGGCAGTTGGCCTCCATCTACACCAAGGGGGATTGAGGTGAAGCAGAAATTGAAAAGAGCTGTGCATGTGAAGCTGGGACGCATGCAAGAGACCATTCCCCCTACCCACGCTGCCCGTTCCTTCTCTTGGTGTAGATTTTGGCATTCACTGCAGTCTTTGTTGTTTCAGGTTGGAAGTTGAGTCCTGTGGTTGGAGCGGTGTACGGCCCTGAGTTATATGCAGGTAGAGCTGAAGTAGACACTTCCACTTCTGCCATTTAACTGCAGTGGTGTTTATGTTCTTAATCTGCTGTTTCTTTATAACATTTTTACAGTTTTGTTTTTGTTTTTTATTCTTTTTAAAATTGAATTAGCGTCCAGCTTTCAAGCAGATGTCTCGCTGGGCAATGACGCCGCAGTGCCCCTGTCAGGAAGGGGGGGTATTAACACTTACATTCCTTTAATCAGTAAGTAGCCCCCCATGGCCCCTGTATTGTTACTGTGCCTGAGTTAATGATGACCTGTTACCCTTCTTCTCTCCAGTTTGTATAATATATACTTAAAAGGATGGGTCTCGCTGGGAATGAGTTTACCTTGAGCCAGAGTTGCTGTTGTTTACCTTGTGCAGTTGCTGTAACTTGTTCATCTGCAGTGTCTTGCTGTACAGCTGAATGGGTCCTTCTGACATCAAGAAGGCTGCAGAACAAGGGGAGGGTGTGTATGAGGATAGGCCATTCCTTTGCTCCCCTCCTCATTTTGAACTTGAAGAAACCAAACGGACAAATCCCTAAAGTACATATTATACAAGCTGCTAAACTGCAAGTCTGCAGGGCCCCTAGTGGCATGCACCTGGATGCATGCTGGGTTGGGTTTGTGCCCTGGAACTCATTCCCTCTCGGTATCTGTTTATGACAGGATTGCAGATGCCTCTGAGGTTTTACAGAGTTTCATCACAAGCCAGTTTACTTCAGTTTAAAGCATAATAATAGAGGCATTGCTATATTTGGTGCCAGTTATTGGTCACACTTGTTAAATGAAGGTGGGCTCTCAGTAAACTGGCACTTTATGGGAAATTGCTGCAGCTCTTATATGGGCTATCTTGTCTTTCAGGCTTTAAAATGAACATACAGAGGATTGGGTGGCAAAGAGTGGGAGGGGAAAGGAGGGAAGAGACTGATGTAAGTTGTTTGACTTTAAGGGCCTCTTGACAAATTATTTTAAAGAGCCTCTGAAGTTTTGGAAGAACTGTGTGCTGTATTGATAGTAACTCCTCGTGCTTCTCAGATTCTAACCAGAATGCATGGTGGTGTCAAAAGGTGGTGGGGATTTGAGCCCTCTTTGGGGTGGGTAAGGCATGCCAAAACATTAACCTCTTGCATGCCAAACCTCTCTGCAACCCTTCTCCCCCCAAAGGCCATGGTGTAGCAGAAAGTATGTATGGGATGCTTGCTGGGTTATAAGCATGTCCCTCTGCAGGATTGATGCCAAATGTCCCACCGCTATGGAGCTGTTGTTTCACTTTGTTTGAAGCAGGTGGTTGTTCTCTGGGTTGAAGCTTGTATGTTTTTCACCTTCCACCTTGTCTGTCTTTACAGTTCCAGGCTTCCCCTATCCAACTGCAGCCACCACAGCCGCCGCATTTCGGGGCGCCCATCTGAGGGGCCGAGGAAGGACAGTGTATGGGGCAGTGCGGGCAGTACCTCCCACGGCCATCCCTGCCTACCCAGGGTAAGCACTGGTCACAAGAGCAGAGTGCTCTGCGCAACTATGTCAAATAGCTAATCAGTTAACAAAAAAACCCTAAAATTGTCTGGATGGTGAGAGTCAAGATCTTGCTAGTGCCAGAGCATTTCTGCACATGATGGCATCCAGTGGGGGCAAATCTAAATTTTTCTGTTACGTTCTTGACTGAAACAATTTTCAGTACTTGCAACAGCTTAAAGTGCTGATGGGTTCCTTCTCATAATTTCTCAATTTGTCTGTATATGGTATTTGTCATCCATTGACCCAACATGTTATAGTGCTGCTGAGAAGGACACAAAGAGAAGTTTTTAAATTCCTGAAAAGGTTCTGCTCTTTGCACTCCATTTGTGTTTCCATATTCAGGAATGAGGAATATTATCCATTACCTTCATGCCTCACCATCTGGCAGTAGGACACAGAAGAGCCAGTTACCCACAATGGATTTGCTTTCTTTGTTGGAGACGGTTTAAAAAGGTTTAAAACAAAGATTAATCAAGTCCATTAATTTAAAGCTGGGAGTGTTTGGGATGTAGAGAGAACGATAATACAATGAAGCAATGGCAAATGCATGGCCTTAGCATTCTTTGCCCTCAGATTTTCACTAGTAATGTAGCGCAAAAAATGCTGTTACAAAGGAGCATTCTGCTGTTTAAAAGGGAACTAGGAGGGAACTAGGTCTCTATGTGAGTTTTGGTTTGGGTTTTTGTTGGTTTGTTTAAATGTGATGGAATGACAGATAAATCAGCAAATGCCTTCCAAGCTGTCTTTTTTTTTGTTTGTTTTATTTCTGATTTTGAGGATGCTTTAATCATATTGTCTCTGGAGTTCTACTTGCCATATTTTCCAGGCAATGTTCTCAGAAAGAACAGGAATAGGAATGAATCCTGCAACACAGATGTGGACTGACCCTTCTTTTCTTTTACACTAGGTCCAAAAGGGAAGAAAAAAAAATCATGAATCTTTTATTAAAAAGGAAAGTGGAATCCATACACGTCAGTGCAGGGAGGTGGCCTAATATATGCTGGATAAGCTCATAATACCTTCTGTAGGAGATTAAGTGATGAGAGCTACTGTAACCCTTTTAGAGTCTAGTCTGATATTTAAAGTGGAGCTCCAGGAAGCAAGCTGCAGTGGTCATGTATCTGTCTAGCTTTGCTCTTTGGCAATTTTGGCAATGTTTGTATTTAATTCACCAGAAGACTTTAAATGAAACCTCTTGTCTAAACACTGGTCTTATGAACAGAGTGTTTCTTCTGGGTTTTCAAATCCACTTTTTCCCACCACTCCTAGTTTACATTCTCTAGCCTCTAACCATATCCTCTGCAACTTGTCTGTCTATTGCTCTAAAAATGGAACAGTCCAATTTCATTGAGGAGTGCTCCACAGTGAAACAAAGCAGCAAAGCTGAGCTAAGTGCTGCCATCTAGCAGAATATGAAATATTTGCACCAGGGAGGGGGAATGTGCTTTTCATCCCTGTGACTAACAGCTAGAGCATTCCTAGCCAGAGACTGTCAGGAGTGGGGCACTAGGAGGGCCTTGTCTTTGATATAAATCCAGACTGCGTCCCATGTAAAAGGCTTATTTTCATTTGAAATATGGGCCAATATTTGAAATATTGAGCCAAGGCTCCAGTGATTAGCCCTTCCAAATATCATCTCATGTCTGTGTTTACTGGTATTACACTGAATTTTTCTGACCCTGCTGACTGATCCCATGTCTTCATGGGCAGCATACTACCTAGTAAACATTTACAGGGCACCAGTAAGCAAGGCAGATTTACAGAGGCCCAGAACTGTCCCTAGTCCCAAGCACTGGGGTGTAATTAACTACTGCTGGTATTTTTTTGTCATCATAGTCTGAGTCTCTACTTTGTAGAACAAATTTGATTCCTAGTGGAATAATACAACATGTGCTATTCAATTCCATGTTGCAGTAACCTGTAGGACAGCCACCACTCCGTGTGGGTACTGTTGACCTCTACTGGGTCAGGGACAGGCATGTGTTCCTGACACCTTGCCCTCCATCGGTTACTTTCTTCCTGGCCAGATGACACCATAAGATCAGTCAGCAACATGAATGACCAAAACATAGTGAGTAATGTGGAAGAAGACAGTAAAGTAAGCTGCAGGTTAACTCAAACCTGATAGAAGGAATTGGTTTGCACAAACCTCAGTGGTGTTTGAGTTCCTAGTTACAAAATTTTATGGTATCACTGCATTTGAGAGCTTAGCAGAATTTTAAAAATACAGAAGGTAAATTAATAAAAGCTCATTGGTATTGCCATACTGGATCAGACCTGAGCACCATCCAGGTTAGAGTAAGTTTTGACAGTGTCAAGTGCTTAACCAGAGGAAAGTGCAAGAAATCATAGTTCTTAACAGTTTTAATATTTACTTTAAGAACTCAAGATTTGCAAATGCATATGCAGAATGACCATACTTACATATGGCCATGGTTGTTTATCCAGAGGAGGTTTGTGATACTTCAGAAAGCAATTGCTTAGACTGTTTGAGCTGATGTAAGATAGTCACCTAAACCTGACTTTGAATACTAATGCAACCTTCAGTCTTAACTGAGGTACCACTTGGCAGAAATAAGGAGACATTATAACCTCTGATATATAGCATGAGTAAAAACTGTACTGGAATATTGCCCTGATTTGTAGCAACCACACTTTTTAAATGAGAATGCTGACAAGTAACACTTCAGCCCAGAAGCTGTAAGAATTTAGACAGTCGGAAAAAACCTCATCTACTGTAAAACTCTCAAAGCTAAATAAGCTTGATAAATTTTATTTCTCAGCCTGTAGGTTAGTCATTGACTTGTGCATGTTCATTAGTACCTATATGAGGAATAGACTTGCCATAGTAAAGAGTAATTTAGTCTAGGAGTGTAAATATATATGAGATTCACTGATTTGAAACCAAAGTAGATAGAAGACTAGATACTGGGCAGCAGAGAGCTTTGAGGGTGGTTTTTTCATTCCTTTTACAACACAGTCAGCTGTTGGTACACCTAAATGATATGCTGGCTACATTACAAAACCAGCCTGTTTCTTTTTCCCTTGGATGTGTTTTAGCTCAGCTAGTAGTCTTTTTACAGATTGCACCAAGATTTGACTGGCTGCCAGACTGTTTTATACTTCTGGTCAAGCTACATAACCGGAATGTGGTTTTTGGATGAAGGAATTCTCTCAGTTTTTGCTAGCATTAAGAATCACAAATATAGATATTCCACCACATAAATAAACTTTGCTAAGTTTCGGCTCTGGAAGTTGATGTTAGTCAAATCCTAACTAAAGGAAATGGAGAATTCATGTGTGTTTGAGTGTTTGGATCCAGGAAGTATTGCCCTTCCCTGTTATTAGTGTTCCTTGCAGTTTTCTCTGGAGAGCTGATGCTAGCATCTCTTGCTGACAGAAATAGTGGCCTGATCCAATGTGGTAATGCTTATGTTCATCCAACTGATTGTGTTTGGAATAACTGTTAAAACTGCTAACCTGTTCATAAACCAAGTCACTTCCTCTGTCATGCATTTGCCTTTCCTGCAGGAGCAGGTGGAGTATCACTGCTAAAACATTCCTGGTCCTAGATAGAGAACCCAGCAATGTAAGTCACTGCCCCAGGAGCCAAACTCTTTGTTATGTGGTTGTAAAAATGTAGCTTCAACAAACATGATCTTATGGCCTGCTTCTCCCTGCTGAAGTGGCTCCCCTCTTCCTCTAACAAGGGTCTCTATCTTCATACCTGCTCCCAGCGCTCTTGGAGACTACAGTAACTTTGTCCATTGGGAATGGAGTGTACTTTTCCTGGGGAAGGCAGCAAGACTAAATTATTCAAGCAGTAGCTAACATTGCAAGATTTTATTTTTTATTTTGTTTTATTTTTTTAGTAATAGCATGCAGAATTTTGGCAAGACCTGCTGGGCTTTTTTTGCGTGTGTGTGTCTTACAATAGGTGGGTGTCTGAGGGTGGCAGGCTCTTGGCAGCATTTCACATTCCATCTGATGAGTAAAAAATAGTCAAAAGAATAGCTAGTGTTCCATACCTTCTTTTTCCTTAATGCTGTGAGTAAATCATGCACATCAGCTCCATGAACATCACAGATGGTGAGGCTAATGCTTTTTAAAGCCTTGAGCAAGTTTGTGTGGAGTTCTTCAGAGGACAAAGCTGGAGGAAATTCCTCAGTATGTGAAGCACACGCTGAACTCAAATGGGTGGGGGGCATCTCCTCTCTTCCTTCCTCATCCTTCCCCAACCCCTGTCCCCAGAGCGAGCTGTGTAGTTTTATCCTAGTGAATGCTCTAGTAAGAGCAGCTATTTGGGAACCCCCAGGTTCTGTTTAACAGTTTTTTTGCTTGAAGTTCTGAGAGAAACAAAACTATGTCTTAAAGCAGAAAAAGCACCATCCCATGGAAACCCTTCCAGTTGCTCCTCTCTGCTGTGGAATTAGTCATTACTACCAGGGACTCCCACTGCACCTTTCAATTTTCGGATCTTGGACCAGTCACCTAACCTTTTTAGCTCATTATCTCTGCTTGTGAAAGCAATGCATTGTGGGTATTTTTGGTTTTTTCTTTTCAATTACATTTCTCTGTGTTTACTTTGATCAGAATTGATTGACTTGTTTTCCTGAGGTGTTGCATCGGTTCTTTAAGATGCTGAATAATAATACTTTGCATGCTTGTGTGATCAGCCAAATCTTATCGCATGTCTAATGTGCAGGGTAAAAGGAGGTGATGTATGGATGTCAGAAACAAAAGTCGTGCAGCCCTGTGAAGCCTGAAAAATGTAATCAGGCACAGGTCTCTGAACCACACTTCCTGACGTAGGTGACTCCATCCCCTGTGGGATGCCTTCTGTGAGGGGCTCCTCAATTTCACAAGCCCACTTCATGAAGCCAATGTTTCCATGTGTTTTAGAGGGTAACCAAAATCATTCCAGGAGAATAACCAAAGTGGAAGTTTCTAAACCCTTGTGTCTCTCTTCAGGACGTCAGATCTTTTTGAGTGAACATTTACTGTACAAGATGGTGGTTCCCCTCCCTCTCTCCTTCGCATACTGTCTCCCCCTCTGCCCACCCCTTCCCCCTTTGCATGCCATGGAAGATGACTTGGAGCCGTGCGTGCGCACACACATTCTCTTGCTGATTTGCTCCTGCCAAAAGCCCAGGTTGTGGATTCATACATCACCTGCCTGTGTAAAATGCATGTGCATGCTGCCGTCCTCAATAACCGGAATGTGTTTTCTGTTCTTTTGTTTTTTGTTTGGTTTTTTTTTTTTTTTTTTTGGTGTTTGTTGTTTTTGTTTGGTTTTTTGTTTTTTTTTTTTTGTTTTGTTTTGTTTTGTTTTTTGTTTTGTTTTGTTTTTGTGTGGATTTTCTGCAGTGTGGTTTACCAGGACGGATTTTACGGTGCTGACCTCTATGTAAGTACACACACTGGAGCCTTCTTTTCCCCAACCCCTGACAAGCCAGCCTTTTTTTGTTTTCTTTTCTTTTTCTTTTGGTTTGTTCGTTTGGTTTGGTTTGGTTTTTTAAATATCATTTACTTTAATTTTCTTCTTCCTTGTGGATATATATATTTATATATTTAGGAATGCAAGCATGCTTCTCTGTCACTGCGCTTGCCCCTGGGTGCAAGACCTAAGCCTTTGGGTTTCCTGATCATTGCCAGGGTCAGATTATTGGGTGTCCTGTCCCCCACATGCACACTGGTACTAATCAATCTGAGAGATGATTAGCAAATTAAAATTTCTCTCAACACTTCTCTCATTTACATAATTTGGATATAAAAATAACAGGACTGGTTTAGCCTCAGACCTTCCTTTTCCTTCTCCCCCTCTTCCCTTTCTCTTCCCTCTTGGGGCCCTTTCAGGTTTGATTTGTGCAGCCCACACTACAATGAACAAGTTGTATGTTTTAAAATGTTCACGTGCCACTGGGATGTGGACATTAACCCTTTGGGGAAGACACGGGGACTGTTTAAAAATGGAGGCTGAGATGCTAGAGTGAAAACTGACATCTCCTTTTGCTGGTAGGAATGGCACCTAAATAGGCTAGATTCTGTCACCTCTTCAAGGAACTGTAAAGTACAAATATGTGGAGATGATCGGTTACAAGAGTCAACAGCCTCCTCCTGTTTGGGAATTAGCTGTGATATTACAGGAGACTTTGTCCTGTCACTGTCTTTGTCCTACCCGGTCAGTCTGTATTGCAAATCTCCCGGGATGTCTGTGTGTACATAGGTGGGTTGTGGATGGAGGTATTTGAACTGGCCAGTGAGAAAAGTGCTTTCCTCTCCAAGAGAGAGCTGTTGCAGAGCAGGAATATGGTAGGAACTCGCCTTTCAAAGCAAAAATGTTCAGGGCCACAACTGCCACTGCAACTCGTGGCCTGCCTAACTGTATCGGAGTTCCTAGTTGTGGCATTGTAGGTCATGGCTCTCTGGAGCTGGGACGTTTTGTATAGTTTGGGTAGTGGCACAATTGTCAGCATGAATTCATTGTCAGCATTCCCTCTCCTTTGAAGGTGCTATTCTTGACATTTATAAAGAGCCCTGGGGTTAGATTCAGGATAATGAGTCTAACCCCAGGAACTAGCTTTTGGATTTTGTTGGCTTATATGGAGGATAAAGTTCTGGACAGGTGTTTTTCCTGCCCAGGTACAGCAGTTGGAAGATGTGCTCTTTGAAATAGAGAGAACTGCGTGCATTTCTTCACTCTTCCATATACTGTCATGCGTGCAGTCCTTTAAAGATTGATCTGCCTAGTCAAGTGTTTCTTTATAAAGGTGTGTCAAGGACTACAGAAGGTTCTGTGTTTTCCTGCCTCACTCCTAAAACACCACCTTTACAGACACTGACTTTGCTATAGCAAGTAACCAAGAAAATGAGTGGTGTTAGTGCCTCTTCCCACACTAAAAAGCTGCCATGTTGAAAGGGAAGACTGGCCAGGGTTAGGCCCTGTTTCTCTAAAGAAAGCTCCTTCAGAACTTTTTTTGGGGAGGAGAGGCTTATTTAACATGTAAGGACAGAAACTTCAGCAGTGAAGAACTCCCATAACCACTTGGTGCTGCAGAGCAGTGCCGCCATGCCATGTAACATAAAGCCAAGCCCCCAGGTCAGGTTAGAACCATTAAGTGGATTAGGTGGATTTCTGATGACTTTGCTGTTGGTGTCACTGTCAGAAAGCAGCATGATAGATGAGAGGACTGCATCAAAGTAGATGGTGGTGCTTTTTCCTATGTTATTCCTGGCCAGAGCCCTCCAATGGAGCTCAGGATAAAGTTGTCATTATCCAAACTTGAAGTTGCCCTTCCAAACAATTTGCTTAGCACAGGTGGAATGACTTCAGTGTCTCTGTGTCTCACTGATTTGTTGTGCTTTTCACTGCAGTGCTTCCATCCCTCCGGTTGCTGTGATAGGTTTACCCAGAGTCTGGAAGGTATGGCAGAGGATAATTTAGTTAGGACTGGGAAGAAGTTAAATCGAGATTCTCTTAAGACTTCTGGCTCCATAGGATTGTGGAAAGAAGCTGAGCTGGCAGGGGCTTGTTAATGGTAGGCCAGATGAAAGGGAAGTGTCCCAAGTTTGGGCTGCCTTTTCTGCATATATACTATGCACCGATTTCTCATTTTCCTCCTCCTCCTTTTCCTCACTCCTTTTTTCTTTCCTGGGGCAACCATCCTGCTAGCCATTTCTTCTGTGAAGAAGGCATTCCATCTGTTGTTGGATGCGTCCACTCTGGCAAGACACCTGAATTGATAAAACAACCTGCCCCAGGATGCAGAGGGCTTCATTTTGGATCATAAGAAAGGTTATCTTTCTTCTACAGTGGGGTCAATCTGGGTGGCGGGGGGGGAAACCCAAACAAACCCACCTGTGCGAAGACTGCTCCTGCCTGTGAAAAGCGTGCTTGCATCCACTGGAAAGAAAAGGCTGGTGAGCCCCGCTGTGGGCTGTTTGTATGATTGTTTCTTTCCACAGCTGTGTTTTTTTGAACTGCTCTTCCTGTGTTCTGTTATAGAATAGTCTTACAGGAACCAATCATTAGCGCTAAAATACCTCAGGTAGGAGTGCCAGTGTGACCTGCCAACCAATCAGATTGTGGATTGCAGTGGAAAAGACTGAATTATACTAACCATTCCAGCACCACATTAGAGATGGGAACAGAGGCTTTTTTAGAGCAGCACAGACTCACGTGTGAGCCAAGCCCCCGCTGTAGCAGGGCGGCATGTGTCCAGATTTCCAAGTGGCATTTCACTCAAAATAAAAAAGCCAAACAAAAAGAAACAAAAAACCAACAAAACTTTAATTCAGTGGAAGGGTTAACAAGGTCATGCTTGTCCCATTACCATGTAGAAGCACCTGCTGCAATGGACACCGTTGTCCTGTCACCTCTTCTAATTCATTCATGTTCATTCCTGGTGCACATATGCCCCCCCTTCTAATACAGAAATACCAGAAGCGGTTCTAGCCCTTTCTGCTTCTTAACTTCTGTTATATGGAAGTATGGGGGTGGAGAAGAAGACACATCTGAGAGATGACAGATAAAAGATCCCAAAATTTGGCTCGCTGCCTAAACCTGGTGAGCAGTAAAATGTACCTAACTGGTACCGTGAGTTACACATTTCTCCAGGGTTATGGACACGCTTGTGTCCTAGGGGCAGAAAAGCTCTGTGGAGTAAAGAGGGCGGTGACATACTTTGTGTGCCCTTCCAAGGCAGGAAGGGAAAAAGAAAAGGGAGGTTTATACCACACTGGCATAGTAAGCTGTAGTTTTGTATTTCTTCTTGCTTTCATTGGATTGATCACCTAATATGGACTTGAAGAGTGGAGGAGAAGATGCACTTGAGCTGAACTGCATAAAATGCTTATTTATTTTCATTAACACAGTCAGTAATTGGAATGCTGCGTTAGTTGAGATTGCAGCTTCCCGTATATGCTGTTTTTTCATGTTTGTCTTATTTCAGAAAGTATAAAACAATACT
This sequence comes from Prinia subflava, assembly GCF_021018805.1. Classification (NCBI taxonomy): domain Eukaryota; kingdom Metazoa; phylum Chordata; class Aves; order Passeriformes; family Cisticolidae; genus Prinia; species Prinia subflava. Next base: position 20,977,156 of record NC_086250.1, on the reverse strand, counting down.
GAAAAAGCGACCATGTAATGTTAAAGAAGGAATTTAAAATATAATTTAACTTCATTGATGAGCCAAGGACAGTAACATCACAGAAGAGTCATTTTAAATTTGGGCTTTTGTTCATTCCCAAGCAATACAGCTGTTTGACAGCTCAGGTCTGTAGGCTCCAAGCCCTACACAGGGAAACAGATCCAGCATAGCCCCAGCAAGACTGGAAGGCAAAGAAAAAGAACTTGAATCAAGATAAGCAGCATTTAGGCTGGTCTTTATTTCTCTCACATGCTCCTCAGACAATCCAAAAGCTTATACAAAAAAAAAGGCTAATCTTGATTTACACAGTCCTTTTGGTTGTTTTTAATGCCCAGTAAAAATTCATAAGCCTTCTCACTAGTTCCCATTTCCTTATGGAGGCAGTAATTAAACTGTCCTGTTGATGGAAACATCTGTGACATAACATCTTCACAAGAAGTTCAGCCACTCTTACTTCTTTTGAGATGAGACTAATGATTTAAAAAAACTGAATTGAACCTGGGTAACCTGTCCCTGTGGAATCAAATAGGTTGAGTGGGAGTTTGCATGGCTGTCCTGAGTTTCAGGCACTAAGGTTTCTTCTGTTGCAGTTTGGCTGTGGCACTGAAGAAATATGTTGAAGCTGGCAAGGGCCTTCTTCTTCTTTTTTTTTTTTTTTTTTTTTTTTAATAGTTATTTTTTTCATCTGGAAACACATTTTTTCCTCTTTGTTGCTGTGGTTGCAGATGCTGTATGCTGTTATAATTTTTATTTACTGGAGTACCTGAAGTGGGTGGCACCAGAAATCACTAGGGGTCGTAGGACCCCACAGCTGAGCTTGCGGACGAGCTCTGCATATCAGTTACAAGTTTTGTGTGAACAGGAATATCAGGGGAAAATACCTGGTGCACCGGACAAGCTTAACGGGCTTCAGATGCATTTATTGAATTATATAGGTGGATCCCGGGCTATGGAGAATAGGAGCATCAGCTGGGTAAGGCAACCTGTACAGTGTCTGCCTTGTACAGTGTCTGCTCTGGTCTCAGAGCTTGGTGAAAGGATTTATGAAAAAACAAAGTATAATTGCAACAGTTTGTCCTCTTTCCTTTGTCCTGTTGTGGTGTATTTGGACCTACTGGTCATGCTAAATACATCCCTGTCTCAGAAATCTCCCAGCTGTCCACAGTCATTGCTCCTATGACAGGAATGCACCATGGCCATTATGATCCCCATTTTTGGTTTTATTTGAAGTACACATAAGTAGACTTTGCAGATTGCTTTGAAATGAGCAGGTCTGCCTGCACGTGTGTACCTCTGTGCTGAGATTTTTTTTTTGATTTTACTTTTTAAATAACCAGTAGCTTCAATTTTGCATCAGTGCATGGTGAAAAAGCAATACACGTCAGCTATTTCTTAACTTCATTTCTCCAATGAGTTATTTCTCCTTTTTTTTTTTCTTTTTTTGTTGTTGTTGTTACGCAGTTGACTGAAGAAATGTTAACATCTCGCTCTAAATCTCTCAGTGGAGTCTCTGTTCCCTTCTCTGATATAACAGATGGGTTATTGCTTGTTATAATTATTAACATTGTGGTGTGGGACAGGGCTAGGGTGGGAGCCATTCTGGGGGGTGAGGACGGGGTGCTGCGGGAGTTGTTAAGGTTGGAATGTTAACTCCAGTGGTGACTGACTGTTTCCGTAATAGCAGGTTGTTGTGGCTGCACGCTCTAGTACTTGAGGCTGTGTACTTCACTGAGCTTGTGGTAGAGCCTAGGGCGAACTGCTGTCCCAAGAGAATGCTGGGATGGATAGAACTAGCCAATATGAGTCTGAACGTGGTGACTTTGCTGGTTGTTCTAGCTCCAGATGTCAGCATGCTTAGTTTTTAATTTTGATTAATAAATGTTACTCCATTCCCCCTGCCACACCTGATTCCAACCCTTCTTTTCTTCTTTATTTTTGTTTTTTTTGTTGTTGTTGTTGTTGTTTTGGTGGTTGTTTTGTTTTGTTTTGGTTTTTTGGTTTTTTGTGGGGTTTTTTTGGGTTTTTTTTTGTTTGTGGGGTTTTTTTTGTTTGTTTTGTTTTGTTTTTGTTTTTTGGTTTTATTTTGTTTTGGTTCTGTTTTGTTTTCCTTTATGAGAGACATGAATTAAAAGAGAATTATATGATAAGCTGTTTTGGTTTCAAACTGCATCGAGCTGTCATGTTCAGAGTCTATGCCAGGCACATTTGAAGTGGCTTCTGGTCTGAAATGTGACTGGCAAGTGTGGAAGTGTGAGGCAGAGCGGGAATCAAGGGTGCATGCTGAGGCCAGCTGCCCTGCAGAGGGTAATGCCTGGAGAAAATGCCTCCTACACTGTGCCCAGGTGATAGACCAAGGGTTCAGGAAGCTCATAGCCTAAGGGGGGAATACTACAAAGTTTGGTCCTAGTTTTGTGAGCTTAATGAAGGTTTGATTTGGATTCATGCTGCACCTCATTCCTCTGGCCTCTGTCATGTTTTACATGGTGGTGCAATGATAGCATGGCAGAACCAAGCTAAACATCCGCAAACCATCAATCCAAAATGCAGGATTTGAAACAGCCAGGTGAGATTAAAAGGACTAAACTGTAACATGACATCTTTTTTCCAGGCCAAGTGATGTTTCACAGGGATAGATCTATGTTGCTTTTTCTCCTCTTAACTAGAAGAGGCTGCAAGTCCCTTTTCTCTTGAGTAGGAAAAGGTCTGCAAACATGTTTTGGGTAGTATATTAGCCTTCACAGGGCAGGCCACACAAAAGAAACCAATATTCATTTAAAATCATTACTTCTAATTTAAAAGCTACTCAGGTCCAGATTGAGCACAGTTGAGCAAAGACAGTTCTGTAGTGGAGCTGATCTTGTACTCTTAGTTACATGTATGCAAAAGATATATAGGGAAGAAGTGGTAGAGGTATGTTGAGCTGATTCTGGAGGTGAAGAGCATAACTCTGCCTTCTGGTCCTTCAAACCCTGAAATATCAAAAAAAAAAAAAGGCAGAAGCAATCTGGAATTTTCCAATGTTTTTTTATCGCTCATTGTGTTTCTAGAAAGTCAAAAGTATGGTTCATTTACCAAGCCTTCATTCCAAAATCAAAAAAAAAGAAGTGTTCAAAAATACAATAAAGATGTAACCAGGGCTTCAGAGCCCCCTTTGCTGCCTGCTGTGCCACCTTTGTCCCTGGTCTGAAAGGTGGCTGGCCTTGGTCTTCCAGTACTGCAGGCCTTGCTCCGCCCAAAGAGCTCCTTGTGGGAGTTCCAGGAGGAGACTCACAGGTCTTCTCTGAGTCAGAATTCATATTTTGACAACACAGCTGTTACGTACGTTTTTAGTAACTACCTCTGATCACCTTTGCTACAGATATGTAGCATGGGCAGAAATACAGCAACAGAACAGACTGCTCTGTCATAATTTCCCTTGACCTGTTTCCTTCTTGTATGGAAAGGAGGGAAGAACAGTCTGGTTGGCCTCAATATTGGTTTGCTTGTTGACAGCCCTGAAACCACCAGGGACTGTCTTCTCTGACCATCTTTTCCTGATTGCTTTTCACCTTCTCTGGCTATTGATACTTTTGCACATGTAGACCCAATTAAATTCTAGCCCTTTGGGTTTTCCTGGCTGTAAAAGAGGGTAAAAAAAAAGTAGGAATTTCTCTGAATGGTCCCTTTTCTAAAATACTTCACAGAAAGTGTCCACCTCTGATTTCCCCTCCTTAAGAGGAAGGGGCCATAAAAATTACCTTGCATGCAAGATCCTGGGTCTTTTCATTTCCTCCATGCCAAATTGCATTTTCTATAGGGCTGTAACAATGCTTGTTCTCCCTTTAGTGTATTCCTTTTGCTAAGGAGGATAATGGAAGGGTGTCCCTGGACCATACATGGAGTATACATGAGTTAATGGGTGATGCTTCTGATAGGTATGACATGGGAGCTGATGCAGTTTGAAACCCTTCCTCTCCTTGTGATGTGTGTGACTTTTTTTTAATTGTTTTTTGTTTGTTTGGGGTTTTTTTGTTTGTTTTTTTTTTTTTATGCTCTGCATGGGTGGACAGGTATCTGTAAAGTCAGTTCTCTTCTCTCCTGCAGGGTGGATACGCAGCCTACAGATATGCACAGCCTGCTACTGCAACAGCAGCCACAGCCGCTGCAGCCGCTGCAGCAGCTTACAGTGATGGGTATGTAAGGGAGAGGTGTCCATGGGGACTACTTGCTGTGCTCAGGGATTCAAGGAGCATTGATCCATCACAGAACTTCTGCTTCTTTCCCCCATTTCTTTGTCTTACCTGCACTCGCATGTGCGCACATGCATGCACCACCTAACATGGAAGACTTGAATGCAGAGTTTGTCTCTGCTCCCGGACAATATTACCTTCAGTGTATGGGAGCTGGCACAAATCATGTCCTCTTCCCCATCCTTGTGATTCTCCTCTGCACAAAGTGGGCAGCATGGTTACAGCCTCAGAGTCAGAGATCTGGCTTTGGGCAGGTTACTTAATCACTGGGTGCATTTCTCTCCCCATCATAAAATAAAAATGACTCAGCTCATGCAGTGTTCTAGGATGCTTTAACATACAGGTCTGAATAGATACAAAGGACTGTCTTTATCAGAATGCTTGCCTTGAGATTTTTCTCTGCCTGTGCAGTGAGGCCATGTTTTAATCCTAGCACGTTAAAGTTTATACTCCTCTCATAGTGGAGAATCCCTCACTGCTTTCCATTTAGCAGCTGTTACTGTGCCAGTAGCACTAATGCCAGCAGTCACTCTCCTCCCTAAATTGTATCACTCAATTACCCAAACATAAGGGATGCACTAGCTGCTGACTTTTCAAAGATGCCGACCTCTTCCCTGCAGGTCAGGCTCATGGCCTGTGCCACATTCCTCCTGGCAGGTTGTTCTCTTGCCCATCTCATACAATGCATGGCAGCATGCCCATAGGATCTCTCTGCAGAGGAGCTGCCTGCGTGCCTGTGTGTGCATGGATGCATACATGTGTGTGCAAGGGCATGCTGCTGCTTCCATTACCTGTGGTCAGACAGCTATTTCTCTGCCCCTCCCAAGTGACTTTTCTCTTTATATCTTTTCTCCCTCTCTTCAGTTATGGCAGGGTGTACACAGCAGATCCTTACCATGCCCTTGCCCCTGCCGCTAGCTACGGAGTTGGCGCTGTGGTAAGTGGGATTTTCTTTCTCGTGCTGTTTCTCATTTCCAGCATGGGGAACAGCCACTGGGTATCGTGCCGTGAAACCTCACCCAGAAAAACTTCTTTGTTGAGGGAGGAGGTCCTTAGCAGCAGTGCTGGGTCCCCAGTTATTCCACATTTCTATCTATGTGTGAACTAAGAAAGGAACCAACCTGTAGGAGACCGGTTATTACTTAGTCTTGCACATCATCTTGTACAATGAAAATAAAAAGCAAACAGAACTGCCACAAGCCAGAACACTGTTGGTGTCAGTGAATCAGTAGAACTGTATTGAGGTGATACACAGAACAAAAATCAGCAATAGTTAGAGATTCAGGATACCCTTTCTTGCCATTTTCAGTTCCAGGAAGTAAGGGAATAAGTTGTTCTTGTGACATCTTGCATCAAAGCTGCTTCACTTGGTTCCTTCTTGCACTAGTGGAAGGATGCGGTGTCCTGCCTGCCAGCAGTAGTTATGCAAGGGCAGGATGAGGTATGCTGGCGTTGGAGGGGAGTGGAGCAGTGTGCTGAAAACACATGCTTGCCCATCTGCTAGCCAGCGCAGTATCTGTGTTGTTGCAAAGGCTGGAATACAAATGTGCTCAGAGAAAAAGACACCTAAAAATAGATATCTGCAGTGTAGCACCTCCATTTTAGCCTCAGCTCATCATGTGGATTCTCTTTAGGGTCAGTGAAGGAAAAACAGGTAATTCTAGGATACCCAGTCATCATATCTATTTTAAAACTTTAACTTGAGGTGAGGTGAAGAGCATCCTAGAAGTCCTGGTCTCCGCAGTCTATAAAGGCAGCCTGGACAACTGGCTTGAGATTAGGACTGGTGAGTCCCCTCTCTGGTACTGAATTCCCTTCCACCAAGACTTGCCAAACTTCACCTCCAGCTGGCTGGCCATGAGCATGCCCTCCTGAGCCACATCTTTGGTTTTGCAGACAGAGTTCTTTCTTGCTTCTTAGAGGTGCTTGACGGTGGTGGGTCAGTGCCAGGACAGGTCCTTCCAGAACCATTTGGGTGCTGTCCTGGGTATCTCTTCACAGTTCTTCTCCTAACAACCTTTTCTTCTCCCATTTAATTTCTACAGGCGAGTTTATACCGAGGTGGCTACAGCCGATTTGCCCCCTACTGAAGTGACGTGAGCCCCCTGCAAGTGGGACAGCCCCCCCAGTTCATGAGGCCTGGCTATTGCAATATTTACTAGTAGAGGAACTCTATAGCAAGTTGAGGAGGAAAAACAAACAAAACAAAACAAAACAAAAAAAAAAAAAAAAAAAGAGAAAATACTTTTTTATACCTCACTATGTTCTTCAAATATGTATTTTTTTTCCTTTAAATTTCTGCCTTTAATTCTTTTGTTCCAAAGATTGTGCTTTTTTTTTTTTGTTTGTTTGTTTTTTGTTTTCATTTTTGGGTTTTTTTTTTTAACTGTGGTAAAAATAATGCATTTCTGTGTCTGTATGTTGGTGCATAGCTTATTCTACCGATCACGGAAAAGGCGATTAGCGATAAGGAAAGTTGTTAGAAACTGATATCATGCAATTAATCAGGAACTCGCAGACAGTTACTTCCCTGGGTCTGATGCTTGGTGCCTGTAGGACAGGAGGATGTGAGGGAAAAGTCTCCACCTGCTGTGTTTCTGGTCTGCAGAAGGAAGCACTCTTTGGCTGTGGCTGGGACCTGAATGCTGGTGGGGGAAATGGTAATTTACATTTGGAAATGGGGGAAATGCAAAGACTTTCCTTGTTTCTATCACCATCTGATGCGCACAGGTTTGTGACAGTTTCAGCAGTGTCAGAACTTTAGACTTCACAAGAGAAGAGTCCCTCAACCTGCCCAAAGACTTCAGCTGTTACCTGCTCTATAGGGGACAAGACTCTGAAAGGAGTTTTTGATGAGGATGATCTTTTCCCCACACACAGAACTTTTACTCACTGATTTTTGTCCACTGCAGGTGGCTGTAATTGTCATAGTTTTCATTCCTCCTTTTGAAGAGCATTGTCTCTTGCTGTCCCTTTCCTCCCCTTCATTCCTGGAGGAGTGGCAAATGGAGTGCAGGATCACGCCGAGTACCTCTGTTGTGGACAGCGAGTGTTTTAACTTGGGGAGGTGAAGCACCTGCAGCCTTGCAGCAGAAGAAAGCGAGCAGAAGAGTCGAGCATGGCACGTGTTCTGAGGCCCAGCATGCAAGGGCTGTGCTCCTATTCATCCTGGGCTGCTTAGGTGTTTTTGCAAGTAATCTATTTCAAATAACATGAGTGAGGAAAAACCATAAGCTACTCGAAGTGAGGGACAAGCATATGGGTCTGTCTGCGGGCGGGAAAGGATCTTCTATATCTAAACATGATCCTGAAGTAGTTTTGTATCTGGCAGAAGAGTTTGTGCAAGCTCTGAATTCATAGGAACTTCCTATCACAAACTATTTCAGGCCCTCCCATAGCTGCATTGGAGCCCCTGGGTTTGTTTTGCACAGCTTCTCAGAGAAAGTTGTGCAGCTGTCTGCTGAGTCCATATAAACACTACATATTAGAAGACTTGGAAGGATAGAAACTGTTTAACTGAGGGCTTCACGACTCCCAAGACCATCTCCTTTCTGCTCTCACAGACAGAGAATTCGCTGTTTCAAAGGCAGCACACTTAGATGGCTGTGACGTGATGCGGAGTTGCTGCTCTCCAGACCTCCCTGTTCAGCTGCTTGTTCCTAGAGTGCTCCCAATAATCCCAGTGGTCAGAGGCAGGCTCTAGTCACATGCTGGAGAGATGTAGAAGTGTAATTGTACCAGGCTGCCTTGACTCCATGGATTGGTGACAGGGTGCGCCACTGCCCTCAGAGGCGCAGCTTTGAGGATTTGTTGGTGGAGCCTCTCCAGCTCCTGTCGAACACCTGCTTTTCCATCCACCACTGATACAAAATAGGAAAATTCCTGCATCATAACACTAAGCAACATCAACAAATAGAGGTCCCCGCCTCTGGGGAGGTGTCCTGCTCCAGCCACACAGCCACACATTTTTTGCTCTTCCGCAGTGATACATGGAGCATCTCCGTGCACAGCAGAGCGGAGGCACCTCAAATGAGAAGAATGGGGATGCCATTAGTTAAGCTAGAAACGCTGAAGCTATTGATTTTTCTGGAGGAATAGCTAGATAAAGGGGACACCAAACTGCCAGCCTGTTGGCCGCCTTTTTTTTTTCTGGTTTTGTTGTTGGTTTTTTACTTTTTTTTTCCAAGCCAAAGTTTGGTTTGTTGCTGTTGTGACAATTTTTTTGTTGTTTGTATATAAATATTTTAGCTTGAAAATAGGGAGGGGGAGAACAGGGTGTTGGGCCTTTCACAAAATCTAGGAAATGAGGGAGACTCAGGGAGTTTGGGGGCTTTTACTGCCTGAGTTGGGGTAGAAGAGGGAGGATTTGTGGTAGAGATAGTCATATTCAAGGGGAGTTACTTCCACTGCAGAGCAGCCAGGGGACTTGTGGAGCTGGGATGCAACAAAAGCCTCTACTGGACTTGTTCTCCCTGCTGCAGATGGAGGGCCTGAGCTAGGCCATCCCTTCCCTTCCCTCAGGCAGTTCCTCAGGCTGTGAGCCCACGAGCATCTGCAGAGCCCTGCTGGGCTGGCTGCTCCCCCACTGCCCCTCTCCTACATTCAGTTCAGCTGGTTCTGACTGTGGCTCCCCAAAAGCCGGGTTCTCCCCCCCAAGTGTCCTCCCCTGCCCTGGCAGTGCCACCTGCAGTCCCCCCTGCCACTTGGCCTCCCTGGGAGTAGGGAGGCCAGCTCCATTTCTGCCTCCTGGCAGAGTCTATGCATGGCAGCTTCAGCCCGCCCAAGTATATTAGGAATGTGAGGGGTTTAGTGCAGAAGCACCCAACCTTTGGGGGGCCATGGACCCCCAATCTCCGAGTAATACCTGTTCTAAGACCATCCTGCCTGATTCCTCCTGTATCCAAGCCTGGCCTGCTCTGGTCCCTCCCTGCCAGGCTCCTCTGGTGCATTAAGCAGCCAGTGTCTCTGTGGCTCCGTAGTTAATGCTGCAAGATCCTCTGAGGGGGCTTGCTGATAGCCTGGCTTCCTGCTCCCAGCACTGAGCTGCAGAGGGGACATCGGGACACTTGCATGGCTGGGGACCAGAGGCAGCTCACTGGTTCCAGGTGTCCAAAGCACCAGACCTCCCAAAAACTTGCATGGCAAGGTTTCTTGAGTGAGTGTTGTGCCGTGACAGGAGAGCTCTTCAGCCTTCCCTGTTGGCGAACAACAGCTCCAGTTTCACTCTGATGTGTTATGAACTGGCTAGAGATGCTTTCAGAGTAGCCAAGGTGTGGCTATATCCATCTTCTGAAGAAGTGAGGACAAAGCCTATATCTCCCTATGCAAAATTAATTGCGTTTAATAAATTGAACTGGGCCCTGGCTTATGACAATGATGGCAGCTAGTGCTTGTCTGTGTGATGGGTCTGCAATCACAGGTCCCTTACAAAGCAGAGTTTGGCTTTCTGAGGGAAACCACCCAGGCAGCCTGGCAAATAGCTTGTTGTTTTGTCACCTTCTAGTCTGGTGGCATCTGGGATTCCTCTTGATGCAGAGAAAAAAATGTATCTTTAGGTATAGCTGTTTGTAATGTCTTGCAGTAGGTCCAGCCAGCACATGACGATACACAGATGAAATTTTGGGTTGAAGAGTTGGTTTATTTAATGTGCTGGTCTGTATTTCCTTGCAGTTACAGTTGTGCTGGTACAAAGTAACATCTACTGGTATTCTGTATTCTCTACTGGGAATAAGTTAAATTGATGCCCAGCACATTAGCAAAACTGTTGTCCTGGACCCCATGTGCGGGAGGCTGCACTGTTGCAGGTGGGTTAGCTTTTCTAAGAAAAGCCATGACAGGACCTGGAGGCAATGGGGAGCTCGGTATGAGCCTACTATAGCCAGCTTTTCCTGGGTTAAACAGTTAGGCGGATCCTGTGTCATGAGTTCAGATAGACAAAGCCATGTTTAAAGATAGCTGTGGCTTGGCTGTTCCAGTGCCTGAGAGGGAGCAGACTTGTCCAGCGAGGAGCACTGGCTCTGGAGTCTGAGACCTGTGTTTCGGACAGGGCTCTGTCAGTGACCCCTCAAGGGTCCCTGTGGGGCAGTCTTATTGCTACTTTAGACTTCACTTCCCCATCCCTAAAGTGAAGTTTATCCCCTGTTAGAACAGGCTGCATCCCTGTTCTAACCTGTTTTGAGATCCATGGATGTGAAGTGTACAGCAAGAGCTTAGGAGGATTTTCTGAGTAGCTGGCTTGAGTGCTGGTTGTGGAACGGTTAATGAAGCCATTTACCTGCCTGAAAAGAGACACTGGCTGCTGGGCTTTCAGTCCCAGCACCCAAAGCTCCCTCAGTGGGGAATACAAAGCAGAGCCTCCCAGTTCTACCCATGTTTTTCCCCAGCCTATCCCTATCTGTATCTTCCCATGTATCTTCCCATCCTAGCCACGAAGATGGAGGCAAGTAGAAAACAGGTTTGGGGAGCACTTAGGAATTTAATAAAGGGAAACCCAAACAACAGCTCTGGGAAACACTTTTGCTGAGTCTAGCTCCAAAGGGAAAGCACACAGGCAGCTTGGCAGAGGGCCTGCTGCCTGTGACCCTCCAGCCGGCAGGGTGGGGAAATGCTGTCCTTGGTGTAGAGGGGTGATTTTTAAAGTGTTTTACCTGTTTGCACTGTTTTAAAATAGGAGGGGGGGGAAAAACAACCTAGTGAACAAGATGAACATCCAATGTAATCTTCTTTGTGTTTTTATTTTTGACATGCTCTTGGATAATGTCAAACATTTTGTAGTATACACCAGTGAGACTTGATTCTTTGTTGCATAAAACACTATTTTCGGTGATGTTAATGTCTGAAAAGCCCATTCCCTCCATCCTCACCTTACTGATTGCCCTCTCCACCCTCTAACCCCAGTAAACTTCTACAATGTCAACAATCCGGTCAACAAGGCAAGCAGGAGTCTGATAGCCGGAGTGTGAAATGGGGCCCTTTGCAAGCAGGCTGTGGAGTTTCTGCCTGGTGTGCTTTGCTCCAGCCAGGAGCTGTGTGGAGAGCCCCCATCCCTCTGCAGTGTCTGCACCAATGGCAGCCTAAACGGGACTCGGGATGGCCGTGTCCCATCTCTGTTGCCACTGCTGACTCTGGAGGACAGCTTCTTGCTGGGGCTGCCAGTGCTGCCTGTGATTGTCCTCTTGGGGCCATGGGCTGCAGCTGGCCCAGGCTTGTGCGGGAGACCAGCTTCCCATGCTGCCTCTCAACTCATGGTAGAGCAGGATTGCATCAGCCAAAAGCCTTGCCTGATTTCACCAGGAGATTGCTGGTGTCTAAAGCCGTCCACAGAGATATTAATTCGGCTAGCAGTCAGAGCAAGCAAAATGCCCGTTAATCTTAGGAATGTTTTTTCTTTTAAAATTTTTATTGATGTCCTGAAGTGGGTCAATAAATCTCTTGCCAGATTCCCAATTCTCTGGTGGAGGGGCTTGTTGCTTCCCTGAGGAGTAAATTCCTTACAGAAATCAGGCCTCCCATATTAGTAGTGTCAGTTCTGGTCATGTTTTTCTATTTTTTTCTGTTCACAGTATTTTGTGTGTGTGAGTGTTGTAGTTTTGGCAGCTCAATTTGGCTGCATTATCAAGTGACAAATTCCATCCTCTTTTACCCCAGGGGATATGATTTGGTTTTGTTTTCTTTCCTTAGGTTTTTGTTTGTTTGTTTGTTTGTTTGGCTTTTTTGTTAAGCTTTGTTTGGTTGGGTTTGGGTTTTTTTTAATATGATAAATCCCGTTTGTAAAATAGTTGGAGCTAAAACCTGGGGCTGGTAGCAAATGAGAACCAGGGCTGTAGAGTGATATGGAGCTGGTGGAGTATTTTACTGACCTCACAGGCTGATCTCTTTGAGACTTGGAAAATTTCAGTGCGAGGCTGAGATACCGCAGCACCTCCAGTGGCAGCAACAGACTTGCCCCTTCTCGCAGTCTCCCCAGCACCTCCCATTGCCAGGTACCGCCGGGGAATGGGACGTGTCCTGAGTGGGATACGTTCCCTTCCCCTGGACCGTTTCCTAGGATGCCCGAGCCACTTGCCCAGGGTCCCATTTCCCTGCTGACTCTGGAGCAGCAGTATCTGCATCCCAGGGCTTTGTGACAGCGTTTAACCTCCCGCCTTCCCTCGTTAAGTATCATATTGTATAGTAGCTTTCAGACCATACAGTATTCATTGGGTTATTCCTATTATTATCAAGTAGCTGGAATTGTGAAGGTTGGAGTAGTTAGATCTTTAGCTTTTATTCCTTTTTTTTTGTATTACTATCCATGTGTATAAATTATTGATCATGTTGCTGGCTTTTATAAACTCTAAGCAAGGGGGGAAACCCTTCCTAACCCTTTGCAAATGGTAATGAAGCACTGTTTTTAAATAAAAGAGAGAAACACCAGTCTGCTGGCTCCTGTGTTGTCTGTTTTTCAGCACATCTGGATAAATTTCACTGGTGCATCACCCTGGCAGGTAAAATGCAAAGCAAGGAAGCTGGTGTGAAGAACAAGCTGGGAGATTGGATCTTCTTAACAGTGATAAAGGGTGAAGCCTTGGCAAGTCACACTGGCAAAATCCCAGCCTCATCTGTTCCTATACCAGCCTCTCAAAGTCCACACCTTTCCTGCCATTCTTTCCCATTGCTGCTTATTAGCAGAAAAAGGCCAATTGTTTGGTATTTGATAAGAAGCCTTTTTTCTTTCTTTTCTTTTCTTTTCTTTTCTTTTCTTTTCTTTTCTTTTCTTTTCTTTTCTTTTCTTTTCTTTTCTTTTCTTTTCTTTTCTTTTCTTTTCTTTTCTTTTCTTTTCTTTTCTTTTCTTTTCTTTTCTTTTCTTTTCTTTTCTTTTCTTTTCTTTTCTTTTCTTTTCTTTTCTTTTCTTTTCTTTTCTTTTCTTTTCTTTTCTTTTCTTTTCTTTTCTTTTCTTTCTTTTCTTTTCTCTCCAGGCCTAGTTGATGTTTGAGCCTGTTAGTGTGGAAGGAGAGACAACCATTTCAAATTATGGTATTGGCACCTCCTTTAGTGCCTGTGTGGCCAACCTTGCTCTGTCTGTGTTAGCACAGGTTTAATAGTTAACACACCTGGAAGCTGGGGTTCCTGTGTTGGTGTAAATTTCCTCTGGGAGTTTGGATACGTTTTCTAATCACTGCCCGTGTTGTCCTGCCTGTAAAAAGAGTATTGCTGCAGACAAACCGAAAATCATTCACATTCTGTGTAGTACTTCCTCCAGTGAAAGATGTCATGCAAATACAGATCTGTGTAATCAGGTGCCTTTTAAACTGAAATGATCCTAAAAATGGGGAATAATAAATCCCTGTATCTAATTGGAAGTGATTATTGAAACAATAACTGAACAAAATGATACAGCCAAATACGCCTAGTACAGTTGAGGCTGGTGCTTTAATTGCTTTTGGAAATGCAAGGAACAAAAAGGGTGGGATAAGTTGGGTCCCTGGGCAGTAGGATTGTTGATTATGATGCAGGAAGGTGTACGAGCTCCTTAAGCATTCCTTCCCAGTATTTACCAAGGATATGTTCCTGTCAGATGATCCTCATTTCATTCTAACAATAACTCAAGAGGGTGTTCAACAGTGACTACTAAAATTAGATGCTGGGAAATCAGGGCTGAATAATTGTTGAAGAAAAGCTGGTTAAGGGATTCTGCATCAGTGGAACTGGGAAAGGTCTTAAAAGGAAGTTCTGCTGTGCTGGGAGAAAGGTATTGCAGAGGCAGGCTCCAGAGGCACAGCCAAGGAGCTCTAAGTCTTCCAGCCAACCCTCATTTCAAGGCAAAGCTGTAAAATGGCTGATCCTGGAATTCCCTAATTAGTCAGGAAAAGTGTGGTATTCAGCATTGCTCAATGTGCTTTATCCAAAGTAGAGCTCACCAAAGGTAGTGAATGTGCTTTGAATGCACTGCAAACTGGCCGAGGAAGCAAACGTGGCTCATTTAATACATCCTCCCTTTCTATAAGCTGTAAATAATTGTAATAAGTAACAGAAAAATCACACTAGTCATAGCTGATCATAAGCCATGGTGATTGTTTCTATATGTGTAGGTAGCATCACCTGAGAGTGACAGTGCCATTGTCATCAGGAAGGACCTGGGGAGAGGGTTTGGCAATAACCTGGCAGTGGGCTCTGTGCCAGTGGCTTGGTGTCAGCCCAGGGTCCACCAGCGTGGCTGCTGAGCAAGAATCTCAGTGCCACATGGCTGTGCCTGCCTGCTGCATGGTGGGATGGAGTCAATAAATGGTAATGGTTGCTGGAAAGCATTTGAATTACATTGAAATGATTTATTAATTCAAACTGAATTTGCAAAGAGCTCAAGGGTGAGGTTAGTGTGACTGCTAAGGCTGCATCTTAGGCTGGCACTGACAAGCTGCATCAGGAGATTTGACTCAAAAGCTCAGGAAGAAGTCCTGATCCCTGTGCCAGTAGCAAAGCTGACTTGTCAAGATTTTGCTGCTGGACTTCTATGGACTGTACTGGCTCAGAGGTGGTAGCCTGAGCATCCCTAAGATAAGAGAGTTTAGCTTAGCAGCTGGTGTGGGAGGAAGAGTTATTTGCATGCCCTCTTTCTGTCTTTATGCAAAAAATTGCAGAGTTGTAGAATAATTTGGGTTGGAAGATATCTGTGGAGACCATCTAGTGCTATGTCTTGGTCAAAGGTCAGTCAAGTTCATGTAACTGTAGCATCTTCAGTCTGAGCTCAGAGGGGAAATGCATTCTGCAGTGCCAACACTTCAGCATGTCCTGGGAGGTGAGAGGTGACCCCTGCTCTGCTGTGTGCCCTCAGCTCTTTCCTTCCCTGTGCAGCTGAGTTTGGTTGTTGCTTGCAGCTGTTACACTGGGATGTGGAGAAGAAAAACTGCAATGTGCTTAACTTTGATTTAGACAAGATGTATTTTTTATGATGGCTCTCAGTTTGCCTGAAACACGATCATTTCCGGCATAGCATGTCTGGTGCTGGCTCCTTGCTGTTTCCAGCATGGTTCGAGGACTGGAACTGGGTGAGGGAAGAGGAGGGAAACAGGAAAACAACTGTGAGAGCTCATGTGTTATTTGTCAGGGAGGATAATTGATTGCTTTCTAGAGGCACCTCCCAAGGAACAGAGAGCTGACTTTTTCATGTCTTTCCTGCCAACTGGTGTAACATTCCCCAACACATGGCAGGTGAAGCTAGGCAACTCCACCCGCAGCTGTGGGTTAAGGCACTTGCTGCAATTAGTGATTTCTAAAGCATTTCTAAGTGCCAAATGCTAATCCAGGAGCTTCCAGTGACTTGCACCATCCAGCTCTATGCTGACCTCACTGGAGATGGACCATCCTCTATCCTGGGTGCACTCTGTTCACCTTGAGCTTTCACTGACCCTTCGGCCCAAACCTGGAACTCTTGGGTGCTGCTCCTCTTCCCTTTGCTGGTTGATGGAGGCAGCCCCACAAACCAAGCTCTTGGCCACAGGGCCAGCCCGAGTGTGCCAAGCCCAGCATTCCCCCATGGCACCTGCGGCAGAGGAAAAAGCTCCTTGCTTGTGTGAGCCCCGTAACCAGGAAAGCAATAAGAATACTGGAGCTGAAACGGCAGGATTTTTGTTTCTGGCAAGAGGCAGTCATCTTCTGCAGTCTCTGACAGTGCAGCCAGGACTGTTTGGCTCCTGAGGTACAGTGGCTACCAGCCTGGGGCCACCAGCCCATGACCAGACTCTAGGAGTCAGCCTTCCCACTTGGAGAAACCTCACTGCATTTGGATCATTTCCTGCTGCAGCACACCAATACTGGAATGCCAAGGAGGAGATGCACAGAGCTGGCACTGGGAGCAGCTGTCCCAGTTTGTGGAAACTTTCTTGCCTTTTTAAGGACATGCAGAGTGCTGTGCTCTAACTTTAGCACAAAGGTATGGTTGACTTGGCTTCTTTTATTAATGGATGAGTATAAATATATCTGCTCTTGGTGCCTGTCTTGTTCTTCCATGTGTAAACACTGAGCTCTGTCCCAGCTCCTTTTGATGATAAATTCCTTGTCTTTGGAATCACAAATCACCTTTATATGTGTCAGGAGGAAGCATCAAAGCCCAAAGTCACTTTGTTTTTTATAGCACCAGCGCTCTCCAGCTGAACTCTGCTCAGACATCACTGATTTCATGGAGCTCTGCAACAACAGCAGATCTGGCCTGTTTACAGTCTTACTGAAGTAGCCTTTGAGCTCCTCTGGAGCCCTGCTGCCCTCTCTTATTTTTGCAAGGATGTTGCCCGTTCTTCCTGGCAGGAGGCTAGCAAACCTTGCTTCCTGTTTGAAACGCCAGGGCTTTTCTTTTTCGGTCAGTGCTTCTGAGTTCTGCTGCTCCTGCTCCACAAGAAGCGCCTCTCTAGAAATAGCTCCTTGCTCCTGGGCGAGCACAGCTCACGTGGGTGCAATGCTGCTGGCTGTCCCCGCACTCTCCCCTGGTGCAGGGCAGCTGCAGATGCCTGTGCTCACAGCACAAGGAGCTGGGGAGGGATTTTGGCTCACCCCAGTTTTGATGAGGGTGAGCTGCCTGCTCTGCTGGTGCCACTTGGCTGCAGGGCATGAAGGTGAAAAAGAAAAAGGGAGAATCGGTGCCATCTGTGCAAAGCTTTGCACAAGTGGTAGAAAGCTTCTGTGTTTTGGGAGGCTGATCAAAAATTTTGGGGAGAAAATGAAAAAGTCAGGGTTGGGGAAAAGATGGCATGTGCTGAACTTGCACAGTGGCCTTGAGGGTGGTGGCTGAGCTGGCTGCAGAGCTGTGTCCCAGGGATAACACTCTCATTTCTTCTCTGGGCACCCACAATGGGGTTTGTGGTAAAGGCACAGGAATGACCCCCCTGCTCCCCACTAACAGTGTGACATGACCAGCGCTAAGCTGAGAGCCAGTGCATCCAGAGCTCCAGAGAGGTGAGTCTGACACACTTCACGGGGTCAGATCGGGTGAGACAGCCTTGAAGCATCGGAGATGACAGCTGTGGTGAAGCCCACTCATTCCTGGTTGAGATGCAGGTCCTGCTTTGTTTGAGAGGGTCATTAGCTCTGGAGGGGAGGCCAGGCAGAGCCCAGCTCAGCAATCTGGGTCACTGAGCAGCTGTGCAAAATATCTCTTCAGCCCTGGGCTTTCAGATAGCTTTGACTTGAAAAGAGCAAATACCTGGAGTTACTGCAGAGTTGAGGGAAAACCCCATTCCCACAGGCTGGTTAGTTACATCAAATACCTCCTGCACTATGGATTTGGTACCTGTCAACAGCAGCATGAGTAAGTACTGGGGCCTGTCCTGGCAAGTCACTGGCCCCCAGCGTTATCTGTGGGAGACCATGAAAGGCCTCCTCACCATCAGCCAGTGTCCTCACACCAAAACTGGGCAAAAACCCTGCGTGCAGAGCTAAGGGAGCTTGATCTGGTTGTCCCCCCAAAGACCAACATGCAGGCAGCAGCTGTAAGGTATCCCTAGTAGCAAGGAGGGCCATAAATAACCCCAGGGATGGGATGCCAGACCTCCTGATTTTCCTTTGGCTGCTCCTGGAGCCTTCAAGCTCTCAACTTATGTTCCATTCCACTGAGAAATGGTGCCCTCAAAAAAATGAAACTGAAGCCAAATTTTCCTCCAGGGCTGAAGACTTTTGCGCCTGGCCAGAGCTGCTCAAATGAGGGAGTGGTGCCCATCAGTGGCTCCCAGCAATGGCTTGGGGTGCTTAGAGCCATGACAGCACCCTGGGAGGTGTCTCAGGTGGGACATGCCAACAGCTGCACAAAACCCACTGTGATTTGCAGGCCAGGTGTGACCTGGCACTGCAGGGGGAAGTGGGGAGTTCTGTGCATTTAGAAAACTAAATACTCTGGAGTCTTGCCTATCTCTGGCATGCCCTCATCCTGCTTGCAAGTCCCTGGCAGCTGCCTTTCCCCAAGGCCTCCACTAGAAATGAAACATCTTGACAAAAACAAAGGGGTCCTTTGAGACACACCTTGGCTGAGCATCCCTCTCCCTGCTGATGGCACCAGGGACATGTACTGAGTGGCCGTGGTGCAGAGCCAGGAGCCACTTTGTCCCTGTGATGTAGCACTGTCCAGGTCTAGTTGGAGCTGAACTGGAGATGCATGGTGGATTTGAACTCTTGTTTCCTTCGGGAAGATGTGAAATATTGATCGTCCTATACCTTTTTATAACTTCCTGTCCCCTTGCAGAGGATCCTCACAGATGAGAGGTTCTAGAGGAACAGGAGCATCCTTATGGGCACTGCCATGGCTGAGACCTCAGCAATCCTTGATTGCTGAGAAGTGCAGGAAGTGTGTCCTGAAAAAGAGCTTGGTCTGGGTACAGTACGTCTCCTACGTGACCCCTGGAGATTTTGCTCACCACATGTATACACATCATTCCCTCCCTGCCACTGCGACTCCATCAGTCTCCTGGGGCCACGAGTTTCTAGAACAGTTTTACCAGCACTGAGTGAGCATCTGTGTCCAAAATACAATGAGAGTTGCCAGGAGGAGAGAAGAGGCAGTGGCTGAACCTCGTCTTTTCTGCTTTGCAAGCAATCAGGTCTCAAGCTTTGAGCTCTGCTATGCTGCCCTGACTGATTGGCTTGGTGGTAGGTGGCTGCTCAGGGAGTGCTGCAGAGCAGAACTTATCTTTTTCCAAATCCTTTGCTTCTGCCTTCTAGCAGCCAACAAGTCCTCATGGAACAAAATCCTAACATGCTCAGAGGCATGTTTCATGCCCAGAAATGTTTCTGGCCTCAATTTCACTCCAGGCATTGGGGAAAATACAAATGCTTTTAAAAGCTGCCATCTCATTGTCTAAGTCAGAGAAACCAAGAGCCATGAATATTCCTGACCCACAGGAACAACAGGGCTCGAGCACACAGGATGGTGCAAGGCAGAGAAAGCAGAAAGGCACATTTTGAATGGTACTTTAGTAGTCTAGTCATCTGGATAGAATTAAAGGGAGAACCAGGACCAATAAACCTAGGTCTGGCCAGCCTCCCAGGACTCACTGCAGGACTCAGCAGGACTGTGAACACCCAGAGCTCTCTTACCCACTAGGGCAGTCAAGGCCATGACGTTTCTGAGATTCCTCTACCCAGGACAGTTTATTATTCCACTTCATTTTACAATTTATTTTTTAACAGCTCTTTTCTTTCACTAGTGTTACTGCAAACAGCCTGGAGAGGCTTCAGAGCTTGGGAGTTACCAGCCCTCACTTCCCAAAGCCACAGTGAAGCACCTGGGTCTGTGATACCCCAGGCATCTCCTGGCTCTTCATGTGCAGGAAGAAGAATTCTCCACTTCCAGAGCCAGAGCTGTGCTGCAGCACTGTGGCCACACCAGGAACAGGACTGGCCTCTTCTCTTTCACCTTGCAGGTATCACTGAGCAGCGAAGAGCAGCAAACCCAGGACCCAGTCTCAGACCTGGCCCTCTGGTGGTCTGATTTTACAGCTGATTCCTGCAAAAAAATCCCCAAGCCCCTGGGTGGGAAATCTGGAGGACTAAAGGATTGTCAGCATGGTGCTAATGCTGAAAATTGGGTCAAAGCGTTGACCAGAAGGTGAAGGGACCACACAGCCTGACAAGGGTGGCAGGGTAGCCCTGGCACTGGGGCCACCTGAAGGGAAGAGGAGGAAGGGGTTCTGTGAAGTTTCATCCCAAACCTCAGGCACATGATAGCAGGGATGGCTGTTTGCCTTAGTGACAGCCAAGGGGAAGAGGCTGGAGGCTGGAGTGGAATGACTGATGGGCTGTGTCCTCTGGGCAGGGCCATCACCTCCTTCTGCCCACAAGACCACTTGGTGCCTTCTCCTTAGTCCTCAGTTTGAAGAATCAGACGAGTACCTCACACTTGAAGCTCTCTTCATTAGTATTTTGCACTAGAGAACAATTCTGCCAGGAGCCACATGACGTCCATGTTTTCATTGCCATCACTGCAGCTGCTTGTGTTTCTGATTTTAAAATATCTGGGTCATGAGACATCACCTGATGGAGACCCTGCCTTCCTTAGCTAATGCATTCCCCAGTCTGTGGGCACAGTGACTCAGGGATGCTGTGTGATTTCCTCACTTATGTTTTCCTGTCCCAGCTACTGCCTTGAGGATTTTCCTTCTGCATCTAGTCTCATAAATGCCCTGCTGGTTTCCCACATGTGAAGTGTGAGTAGAGAGGTCTCTCATACCTCTCCTTTCCAGGCTGAACCAGGTCCTGCCTGTAGCTGCACTTCCCATGTGGAGCTGTACCCACATCTGGTCATATCCCTTCACTCCTGCAGGGACCCAGCACAAGCTCCAGCCATTCAGAGGTGATTTTTTCATTGTGTGGGTGATGTATGGCCCTAGAGCTCCTGTTTTCCAATCCTGCTCACCAAAATTGGACTCACGTCTCCATCCACTTCTGCTGCAAGCTCAGGGCTGTTTCAGGAGCACCAGGGTTTGAGCCAAAGCTTTGGGAAAAGGTTGATCTCCAAGCATGCCCTGTGGGCCTGGAGCTGGAGATGCTAAGCAGGTGCAGCTCCTCCTGCGTCTCTGTGCTCCTCAGCATGTCTGGGGTGTGAATGCTGGGATATGAACTTGTCAGCATTTAAGGGTGAAAAGGTTATTTTTCCCACATTACCTAGCTCCCACCTGTCAACTGAATGTCACAATAATTTAGGTGTGGCAAAAGTAGCAAAAGTCATTTAGGTTCTGCCCAGCATACCAAGAGCTGGAGGTTAGCTCATGTGCATAAGGTCTTCCCTTAGGTCTTCAAGAAACATATGGACTGGGGTCCCAAAACTGGGGCAACTGGGCAAGCCCTGCCAGGGCAATGTTTGTGTGTTGCTTTAATGCTGTTCACACAGGTTTACCACAGCAGCACCCTCTATCAGAAGTGGGTGATGCTGTTCCAGTGCCACCTGGTTCAGCTGCCATGAAATCACCCGTAGCATTTTACAGGAGACGTTTGCCTGTGTGGGGATGTTTGTGCTTAGGGTCATGTCTATTTTTGCTTCTATGCCTTGTATTTTTAAATTGGGTTTGATCGGCACACAATGCCTGCAGCGCAGCTCCTTTCAGGTCAGCTGTCATGTCAGAAAATTGCTTTGAATATGTCTGCTCATTTCAAGCTAAATATTTACTCTGTGATTAGATAGTTTTTTTCAAATGCTATTTTTTTAAAAAAAGTATTAATGAAAAGTCAGTATTAAGTTGCCTAAGTGGATGGGAATAAGCAGATGGAAAGCAAAACACTTCTGCAAAGGTGGTGTGGGTGTTTAGCATTCACAAAATGTCCCCGTTTCTCTTTTCCCCTGTGTCCATCACTGTGAAAATCTGCTCTATTTGTTTCTGTGCCAGGACATGCTGGGGATATTGCAGCTAAGTGCATGGAGGTGAGGGAAAAGTCTTCAGCGCATGCTGTCCCCTCCTGGCAGAGCTCCTCGATGGTGTCCCTGGCTGGGCTCTGCCCCTGGAGCCATTAATGCCGTGTCCCCAGGATGCAATGCAGCTATTGTGGAGTGGCAGTGCTGGAGGCATCTCTGACACAGCCCCCTTCAGTGCAAGGCACACCCCGTGTGTGCTGTGCAGGGACGAAAATTGAGAGAGAACTGGGCCAAGTGTGGTTTCATGTTTTCTTGCTGCCAGAGTAGTAAAAGTTGTGCTCTCGCACAGACAGAGGGCTTATGCAGTCACACGTGGGCGAAGACAGAAAAGAAGGAGCAAGTTTCTTACTTCACCGGGGCACTCAAAAAGCATTTGCTGATGTTGCAAATTCATTTCGAAGATGTCCAAACTCGTGGCTTCTGGTTCACCTGGGAATTCAGAGGGAAAAAAAATAAAGTAAATATTTATGTCAACCTCACTCGGGCTGAAAGTATTTCTTTTAGGTTCCTGGCAAGCCAAAAGCCTCCTGACACCCTGGCATTGTGTTGCATCAGGCGTCTATGTGGTTTGATTTTGCTTTCAGATGAAAACATAACATTTCCAAGCTCCCCTCCCAAAGTAGATCTCCTTCCTATCTATGTAGCATATTTCTGAACTCCTGCGTGAGGGCAGGGAGCAAGACCCTGGACAGTGACATGGCTACCTCCTGGCTGCCTGAGGCTGCCCAGCTGGGGGAGCATGGGATCCTGTTCCCCTGTACCACACACAGATCAGCAGATGGAAACTGCCCCTGGATTTCAAACTAGAGAGAAATTAAAGGTAAGAAAAGAGGATAAAGATTGACATTTAAACCTAAAATACAACTTCAAAGGATACAACAGTTAAACCACTAAGGGAAATGTCTGAAGTTTAGGGATGTGATTTTGTGAGGAGCTGCAAGTGCAAGCTTCCCACTTGACCTGAATTCAGTGGCAGGGGAACTCTGCCTCAGAGCACAACCTTACTTTTAATTACTTCTAGCTAAATCTGTATGAAGTAATTGTGTACTATTAAACAATCTCACTCAGCATAAGATAACTCTACTTTCATTCCTCTTATCCTGTATAAATAAGACACATATCCACTGGCTGCTGTGTAAATAACATCACTGCCTCACCCCTGCCAAGGGATGGCCCTTCTCTTTCTACTTCGCCTTCTCACCTCTGATGCGTTTTGGCTATGTTATGTCCTGTCAGCATGCCTAAAGCCAAGTAAAAACATGCTGCTTGCAGCAGTCAGTTGTATTTTCTAAGGCACTGCTTACACTGCTGTCTCATTGCATCTGCTCAGGTAACCCTTTCTGAGCAGAGAATGCTGAACAAGATGATCTGATCCACTGCAGAAGCTGGGATTAGGTGCTGGTTCTTCACACTGTGCATTTCTGCATACACTGGATAAGCTGCTTTAAAAAGTTAACTTGGTACATGAGCTCATGAGCCCAGTCCTGGAGCTATAATTTGGAAGTAAGAGATGAAATTTCCTACTTAAAATAAAACTGGCTTAGAATTATGAAGTCATGGAATGGTTTGGGTTGGAAGAGACCTTAAAGATCATTTAGTTCCAGTTCCCCTGCCATGGGCAGAGTTCCTTCCACTAAACCAGGTTACTCAGAGCTTCATCCAACTTTGCCTTGAACACCTCCAGGAATGTGGCACCCACAAGTTCTCTGGGCAATCTGTTCCATAGCCTCACTTGCTCACAGTAAGGGTTTTTTTCCTAATATCTAATCTAAACCTACTCTTTCACTCTGAATCTATTCCCCTCATGTCACTATGAGCCCTTGCACAAAGTTTCTCTCCATCTTTCATATAGGCTCCCTTCAGGTACTGGAAGGATGCAATTAGGTCACCCTAGGCCTTCTCTGTTCCAGGCTGACCAAACCCTATTCTCAGCCTTTCCTCATGGGAGAGGTGCTCCATCCCTCGGATCATCTTAGGGCCATCTCTCTTTGCTTTCCGCATTTCCCTCCTCCCTGTCAATGTGCACCATCTTGCACAGCAGTGTGGATGTCCTGCAAGGCAGATCCTGTGGGTATGCTGCTAAATGTCCTTGGCCTCCCTGCCCAGTGCCCCCAGCTGGGATATGTACCATGCTCACCACTGTGGTGAGCTCCTTGGACACTGATCAGGCTTAGGGGCTCCTGTGCTTTCATGTCAATGCTGCTTTCCAGGGCAGCTTTCTGTGCAATGCCTGACATGTTCATACTAGCAGGCACAATGTGCTTCGAGGAAGTGTCCATGACTTTTTCCCTCAGGTAGAAAATCCCTTTCCCAGTTACCCTGCTTTGTTCTGGCAGCTGGAGGCTAATGGTGGCCAAGACATGCCATGCTTGGGGGTCTTGTTGTGATTTTGGTGATGTGGTTCATGTGGATCTCTTCTGAAGGCATTTCTCAGAGATTTCAGGTTAGGGAACTGCACCAGGAATGCTATGAGCTGTGTTACAGCTCCTGCTAAATCACTAGCCAAAGTCATCAAAATGTTTCTTGAAAATTTCTGGACTTGGGAGGATAGGGATGATTTTTGTAGAGCTGGTAGGATGATCCCACTAGAAAAGTCCTGCTGGTGCTCTTGCTGCTCCAGCACCATGGAGCACTTCCAGGCATAGAGGCTTGCAGAGTGGCTATTCCCACATCACTAGTGTTTTCCTCACGTTAAGCTTTGCCATGCAGGAGCTCAGAGGCTTCTAGGATGTTGCTGGTAGCCATCAACTGTTTTCAGAAAATGGAATGAAAATCCCATGCCCCAGTGGAGCCTGTTTTCGGCTTGGAGTGTTGAGGCTGAGCAGAGCCCAGCAGAAATGGTATTTTTCCATGTGTGCCCATGGAGGGTAGCGATCAGGGTGCCACCTCTGAGTGATGAGCTGGGCAAGACGGGGGGCTGCCTGTGCTGAGGCTGGTGCAGGGGTGCCCTCGCAGCACAGTACAATGTGAGTGGGAGGAAAGGGGAGCAGAGCAGCAATGAGAGCGGAGAAACCATCTCAGTCACAATGCCTTTCCGATGGCACCACATCTGGCACGCACACAAAGAAGATGGACTTACCCCACACAAGGACGATGTAATACCAGTCATGTGGAGAAAAGAGGAGGAGGGGAAATACCATGGAAAACAAAATCTCCAGGAGAGGGAAGCATTTCTGTTAGGAGAAGTGGAGCAAGGGGAGTGGCTCTTAGAATTGCCAGGCAGGGAAGTGCCGTTTGCACAGAATCACTTTGGAGACTGGCACCAACTCTCCCTCTTGTGGGCACTTCCCTCTGCTTTGTGTAGAGTCTGGTAGCTGCTGGTCCTGCCAGCAGCCCTGAACCTCTGTTGGCTTCATCCTGATGAGATAGTTCATAACTCCTGTATTAAATACCCATGTGAATTAGGCCAAGAGGGTGGCCTGAGCTGCAGAGTCAGCACCTGGAGTACCCTGGCATTGTGCTTATCACTCACCGGGTGAGAGGCACAACTCTGGCTGCAAAATGAAATACCCGAAAGCAGGACCCATGAAAAGGGAGCAGCAGGTATTGAATCAATGGCTTTTCACACTGACTCCTTGCAGGTCAGACTGGCCAGGACTTCACTTTCCTGCGTTCCTCTCACTTTGCTCAAGTCAGTCTTTTTAGTTTGTTTAAAAAATCAAACAAGTCAAAACCTACCACATTCCCATCTGAATTTCCACCTGAACTCCTCCCCTGCCCCAAAGATTCTCTCTCAGCCCAGACTGTGCTCATGAATGAGACATTTGTATTACAAGTTTTTTGACACAAAAGGTCTGCATGTTTTGTCTGGTCTATCTGCAGTCCCATTTCTTTTCCTGACTTTTTGATCCGTGGTCCCAGTGTGTCCTTCTCTGTTTATTGTTTATGATTTGGACTCTCTCTGCCGCAATATTTAGGTAGGCCCTGTATGTCTTCCTGTGAGAGCCAGTGTACCTCTCTGAGCTCCATGAGCTGCAGGTCTACAAGAGCAGCAGACAAATGCTGGCCTTTTGCTCAGGAGGATAATAAATCCAGCTTAATTTGGCCTTTGCTGTAAACTCATAGACAAGTCACAAAATTAGCACTGAAACACGGAGAAGAAGCATGAATTCACTTGGAGCAGAGTGAAATTCACCACATGGAGTGAAATCTCTGCTGCAGCTGATGGGGAAGGAAATAAAAGGACCACAGGCTAAGATAAGCAATTTTCAGACAGATGCTGCCACAGACCAGCTGGATCCGACCAGCTGTGCCACCAATGCTGGAGCACTTAGCGGGAGGAGGAAGATCAAAAAATAAAACCGTGGTGTTTGAGGAACTCACAATTTAAAAGGCACCAGAGATGGGAGCCCTGCATGTGCAGAGATCTTTGAGGGTAATGGAGCTTCATTTTTATTGTTGATTTGGTTTGTTTAGAATGAGCACACCTGAAAGCTGTTTGTGAATGGTTAGAAAGTGATTATTGGATCTTTATCTTTGTGCATTGGCTGATCTTCTGCAAAGTCACCAAGTCAGAAAGTTGTTTTAAACAGTTTGACTTAGTAAGGCTGCAGCCATGTCTGAAGTATATTTTGGGGAGCACGTATAAAAGGATTAACAAAAATTATGAACTCATGAAAAATTCTG
Organism: Prinia subflava; assembly: GCF_021018805.1. Lineage (NCBI taxonomy): Eukaryota > Metazoa > Chordata > Aves > Passeriformes > Cisticolidae > Prinia > Prinia subflava. The sequence continues at coordinate 20,950,915 of NC_086250.1, read as the reverse complement.
CCTATGGCTGTTAAATGCAAGCATGCAAATATAAACTTGGGAAGTCCTTTAGCCTCAAGTTGCTGTGATGGAATAGAGCTGCTCCTGCTTGTTACACTTTCCCCGGGCACATGCCACTAGTGTTGTTGAGGGAAGAAGCTAGATGAGCTACTTGTCCATGAATCCTGTGTATGAATGATGCTTACAGGTGAGCTTTCCAAAGGTGCCCAGCCTGGGACAGGTGTATATGCAACCCTAGATCCCAAAGAGCTGGAAGGGCTGGCCAGGCTGAGCATTTGACAGGGAAGCTGTGATACACTAGTACCACTACCTAAGGAATGAACCACTGGACTGGGATTCTCAGCAGAGGTGAAATCTTCCAGTATTTGTATTTCTTGTGTCAGTATCTTGTAGCCAGCAGCAAGTCCCACCAGTGGTTGTCTTGCCAGGAGGACCTTGAAGTGGAGAGGGCAAAAGATCTGTTTGCAAGCACAGCAAAGGAAACAACAGGGTAGAGATGCAGAACAGAGACCCCTGACCCCAATTAAATGGTAAATGTTCTGTTCAGGCAGCCAGGCCACCGGTGCTATGTTTAGGGTGCTCACTGCTGCTCAGTGCTGCCAGCGGCTTGGAAAAAACTATTATTATTTTGCCAAGTATTTTTTTTCAGAGGGATCAGTTTTCCTGCAGGAGTTCCCAGTAAGACCAGCAGAGCACAGAAAACACCACTGGATTAGGGGCTGCTTAAACTGATGCTGCTTCTCAGAAGTGAAGTCTTGGTTGTTCCTCTCCTCCCTAAGGGTGCACTTGGTGTTGGAATGATAATGCAAAATGAGACCCTGAACTTTGAAAAGAGCCAACTGCAGCTGGAAGCAAGAACCTGCTGGAGCTCATTAAAAAGCAAGTGTAAACATCAATAATATGAGGGGCAGATCTTGGCTTCCCCATGGGCTCTTATCTCGCAGAAGCTCTATACTTTGTGGATGAGAGGCTGTTTTGCAGGCAAAGGGAATGAAAATGTGTCTTTTTTCTCTCTTTTCACCCCATGAAACTCAGGCAAAGGGAAATCCTAATCTGTATGTGTTGTTTCACTAGCTAGACAGTGTTGCCTAGGGTTTTGGAGGATGGCTCCATGGATGTTTCTTCCACAAAGGATGCCTGCGTAAGTAGCTCTGCCTCCCCGCTCCCCCTGCCAGCATGCATCAGTCCAGCTGTGTGACAAACCAGACCACAGAACTTACCTATCTTCAAAATACACTCTCCAAAAGATAAACACAGTTACTTCAAACTCAGACCAGTTGTTTAATCCAGCTCATTTGAAGCCCTCCTAAAGAACTGCCCAGGCACCATGGGGAGGGGTGGGGAAGGATCTGTTGTCATTGCCTCCAAATCCAATTTTAAAACATGCAGAACCTTGCATTAAGTACTGGTACCTTGAGGGCTATTGCCTTCCCAGTGTGCTGAGAAGGAAATTTGCAGCTGTATCACCCAATTTTACCATGTAGTGATGGGCTCTCATACTCTTTTTTTTGAGAGGCTGACAGCCCACAGACAAGCTGTGTGCTGTGTGCTGTGTGCTGAGGCCCAGTGCCCCCTCTTCCTCGAGGAGTAGCTCAGACAGGAGGAATTATTTATTGTTTTTGGCTCCCTTCAGACTCTGGGCATGGCTGTTGGTGTGTCCCAAGGAAGGGGGGGGCTGCACACAGGGCACTTGTTTGCACAGTGGCTCAGCTCTGTCACTGCTGAGGCTGCTCTCACTCTGGTCTTGGCCATGCTGCAATTGCTGCTGCCTTTGCAGGCACATGAGTACTGCTCCAGTAGCAGCCAGGAACCTTGCAAGGCACCACCCTTATGCCCATGGCACTGGGAAGAGGAGAATTAGGACATTTCCACATAAGGCAGGGAGTGGGGAGCAGACACTCTTTCCAGTTGCCTGGATTTCATCTAACATGATCACTAAATCCCAGCCTCAGCCACATTGTAAATGTCTCTGTTGAAGCTTCCTGTGGGCAGCTCTGATCTGCAGAGCTCAGGGTGGCAGGCAGACACCCAATCCTGAATGCAGGCTGATTGCTTGACCTTTTTTGCCCATATGTGTTTTTGTGGCCCTACCTTTCTCAGTTGTCCTTCAGCAGGCTTTAGTTACAATATTTTATTGATGACGAGGGACAAGGGAGGGATTCCTCTCTTGCTTTAGTGTTTCAAAGGGTAGTACACAAATCTTTGAGTGCCAGTATGGTGTTAAGAAGTCTAATCCACCTGCAGGGACTGCTGCATGCCACATTTCCCACTGACTCCTGGAGATCTGCAGGGTTGCACTGGCATGAGCCTGTGTTCTTAACTTTAAAAAATAATTTGCTCCTGGATGGCTTTACAATCTGCCTGTTGTTCTCTAATCATACTCTTTCTTTCTTAAACTGCACTCACCATTTCCCACACAAAATCCTCAGTCCTTTTGTGCTCTGCATTCCAAGTCCTTCAGAGAAGCTTTGCATCCCCAGAGAGAGCTGCTGCAGCCTCAGAGACAGCCTTGGTTTCTATATTGTAGCTTAAATATTCTTGTCCTGGATTGCCCTTCTGCTTTCCTGCACGTCCTCCCACTGAATGCAAGCAATGGTCTGCAAGAAGTGTCTTGTTTAGCTGAGATAAATGCTTTTTCCTGGTGCTGTGCAGAGTAAAACACACTGTGAGACGCCTTAATAATTGCACAGGAGCTGTGGGTCATGCCTGTGTTATGTCTAATAGTCACCAAAGGCTGAATGCTGTGAGCACCGAAGTGAAGGTAAAGCTATCTCTGATCTTACGGCACAGGGCATGATCCCTGAGAGACTCCATGCTGAGATACTGGTAAGCACATAGCACAGCCCTGCAAACTCACAGCCCAAATCTTTTCCTGATGCTGAAATCTTCTGCTCCTAGTCCTTCCTCTTCCTTTTAAGCAAGCAGGTTGGGTCACCTCTCAGCTGCTGAAATCCGGAAAACCGTCAGTGTGCAAGAGTCCTGCCTGGAGGCATTGCTAAGAATAGTGCCCAAGAACAAGGGGAAGAGAAGAGTGAGCCTGGAAGGGATTTGGCCACTGCCATCATCAGTTAGACTCCATCTCATTTCCTACAAGCAGCGGAGGCTACACAACACTCACAGTTTTGGATGGTGCTCTTACGTGACAGTCTTCTGCTTCTCAGAGTACTGAAGTCAAGGGCAGGGCTGCCCAAAAGACAGTGCATTTGCCCCGCTATGAGATCCCATTACTGTATCCCTCACCTCTCCAGATAAAGCTGCTGTGAGTGCAGAACTCTCACCTGTTTGTCTGCATGGACTGAGCTGCAGTCTCCTGAAACAAAGCACAAATGAATCTCTTAGAAGAAGCTGCATTTCAGCAAAATGCCATAGAAACCACAGCTGTGTTACAGAGGGCCTTTTCCCTGGCATTATGCAAGAGGTAATTATGTAAGCTGTTGTTGTATAATATTCCTGGCTTTTTCAGAGTGCCAGCCTCCCCCTGACCACAGCAGTGTGTATTACTAACGTCACATCATGCTTTATACAACCCAGGCTCACAGCAGAGCTGGGGCTGCTGTCATCACTGCTCCCAGCCATGGGACCCTTGGCTGCTCTCAAGGCTTTTTAAAAATTGTGTTGTGGGGGGAAAAAAGCGCATTGAAAATAAATAAATAAATAAATAAATTTATCAAAATATCTGTTTGTTCCTCTGAGACATTTTGCTGTGTAAGCACACAAGATGGTTTGGGCTGTTTCTTGAGGAAGGACTGGATTTTGGAACAGTTCTGTCTCTTTCTTTCTGGAAAATTTATTTCACAAACTTACTTCAAATGAAAAATAATTCTGTGATTTCTGCCAGTGCCTCTCTTGGGTGCCCATTTCCCTACTTGTAGCAGGTCTGGCTGCAGAGAAAACAGAGCTAGAAATTTGTTCTCTTAACCATCAAGACAGTGTGAGGGACTGCTGGGCTTGCCAACATTCACTTTCCAGACCAGGGTTGGATTTCTCTCTCCACAGCAGTGATACTCTACGAAAAAAATTGAATATGGCCAAACAAACTTGGATGTGGTCCATCCCTGTGGCTGGTGTGTGCTCCTGTGTGTCTCCCAGCTCTACCTGGGTGACTGAGCCCTATGTAATAACCCCCAAACAGCTGGTGTTTCTGAAACCATACCCAAGAGTCAATCCCTGCTCTTTTACTGGTGTGTTTGTGGGCTCATGCAAGTCATAGAACTTCTTTCATCCCTCGTCAATGGGGAGGACAAGCGGCTTTTCTATCCATGGAACAGTGGCATGGTCTAAATTAATGGATACCTGTGAAAGGTGTGCCAGCTGTGGAGGGTGGAGCAAGACAGAAGTAGGATTGCACCCACTGCTCTGCCCGAGATGGCTCTTCACCTGCCTGCTGGGACTCTTAGGTGGGGGGACCTTTCCTAAGCACCTTTTGATAGCATTTTTGAGTAGAAACAAGCCCCGTGAAGTCTCTAGAACTGTACTTCTTGCGGCAGTACCCTGACTCTCAGCTGTGGCTCTACTGCTGTCCCATGGGATCTTCGTCTGCCCCCATCCCACCACTCCAGCCCTCTGCAATATCAAGCCTGGAGGATAGGGGGGACGGCGCAGTATCCCAAGTGACCAAGGAATAACGATGTCTCTACATCCCTCACGGAAGATGAGCGCCTTACCAAAGTTCTGCACCCAACGCTGCAGCCTTGCCTGCCCTACCTTCGAAATGAGAGGACTGCCTGTCTGCCGGCTCCCCGAGCCTTCAAACCGCGGCAGGGCTGGGAGCCCCGCGGTGCTCACGGCCCGGTGTCCCACGGCCACGAGGTGGCAGCAAGGCCTGGCCCACGGGGCCGCAGCGCGGCACCTCCGCCCGCGCCGGGCCGGACAGCGAGCCCCAGAGCGGCCGGGCTGGGAGGGGTGCGCAGTCACCCGGGGCACCGCACCCTGCTCAAGCAGGGGCTGCTCCAGCACCTCCATCCGAGGGGCTTTGCAGTGGGGTGAAAGCGGCCGCACTGCGCCAGTGATGAACCCCAAAGCTTGACCAAAAGCATCCAAGGTCCATTTCTGCTGGTTTAGGGAGAGTGCTTCAGGTGTGGGTGCAGAGACACAGCCACGTGTGCCAGCACAGCTCCGGTGTGGGCAGAGCTGCTTGAAACAGGCTATTCAGTCACCTGGTGCATTTTAAGGGAGGCAGCCGATATGCTGGCTCTCTATGGTTTGTGTTTATCCAGATGATTATGCACGTGATAGATTTTGCCCCAAGGGGAAGACAAGAGGCGTGTAGGTACTCAAATGTTATGTCCTTTTCATGGCTGCAGGGCTGAGGGGTGGTCTGGAGCACTACAAAACTTTTAGTATTTCTGTAGACTATTTATCTGAACTCTAGGGAGAAGAGCTTACAATTTCATTTCATTATTACTTTGCTCACAGAAAAAAGCATTATGGAATCTCATACTCATTTTAAGTCTTCAGACCTTTTAATGTTAATGTCCATACCAGGACTTTCAGCTTCACAGCCCTGGGGAAAGCTACAGAAGGCGAAGAGTCAACCAATTTCAAATGGAGTTATTACAGCAAATGTGTAGTTCCAGCTTGGGGAATATACAGAGCTTGGAGCATAAGCAGCAGCCTCTCATGTACTGGGAGCACATTTCTGTTGCGTCTGAAAGGTGTGTAAACCAGTGTTCAGGATCTGCCCAAGCCTGGAGTTGTACAAATGCTTCATTACTGCTGTGAGGACGTGGGCAGTGAGGTTGCAGATACGTGATCTCCCCTGTTTCAGCCCTGCGCTGTGGAGAGCTGCACGAGAAATGAGTTGGAGGAGTACTAACTTCTATTCCATCAGCTTAGTTTAGTTTGGGTGATTGGTAGTGACCTGGTGTTTGCATAGATAAATCAGGATGAAATCTTGAAGTATTGGATATAGATTTTTGGATGTGAAGCAAACTGATGCATAGAGGAGACAGAAGGGGAGGATTTCAAAGTCTCAAGTTGACTTGGCTGATAAAAGCTTGCAATACGTAATAGCCAAAATGTCCTTACCTCGAGGCTTGGATGCCAGCTGACACCTCCATTGGGCTGTTGCCATCCTTCTTGCCCACAGCATTCCCTTTAAACCTCTGTGTTTCTAAGGGACGTGAGGCTCTGTGCTTCCATCACCTTTGCTGCCTAATTACCACTGAATGTGGGCACCTCTCTCCCCTTGCAAGGCTGGAGCACGGAACTTGTAAGGAGTGGAAGGGTGCAGAGGCACCGATGCAGCTCAGGTCTTGCAGCACTGTGGTAGAGACTGTGGGGTTGAATGCTCTTTTCCTGAATTCCCAGGCAGGTGTCTTCAGCCTATGGATGATATTTCTTGCTTGCTTTCTCCTTGGAAACATGTAGAGGCAGGTGCCATGGTTCAGGACAGCAGTACTGGTTGAGCTTTGGTATCAGGCTGCGCTCTGACTGGAGCAGCCCCTGGAAGGAACCAGTCACCCCGTTGGTGTGCCAGGCCATTATCAGCCCTGACTGGGAGGTAGGATAAAGTCTGGGAGCCCCCCTAAAGCATATTCACACGATTTGTTAGCTCGGTGGCTTTTCCTTCCAACACTGAAATTTTTTGACTTGACAGGAGTAGCCAGAGACCAGAACTGCTGGCTGGGTGGGTGTTGAATGTAGCTTTGCTATGTCCTCATGTTTCTGGTCTGCTGCAAATTACCTTTCTGGCTCAGCTGTACATATCTTGGCTCCAATATCCAGACTCAGCCATCAGCTAATCCTAGGTGTTTCCCAGAAGAGCAGGCATCAGGATCCTGGCAGGCAGGTATGGGGGAACTGGCTCCCATACAGCTTTTTATCCATTCATTCCTCCTGCAGCAGGAGTAGAAATGACTGGGCTGCTTTGAATATGGTTATCTCTTAAAGGCATGTCACAAGTGGTGTGTTACCCCAGGAGAAAAGGATGTGAGATCATTAAGGGAAAGGAAAGGCCTTTGGAGTGATGGAGTCAATACTACTGGCTGTCCTGGCCTTTTCTCCTGCCCACCCTTGGCAGGCTCGAGGAGAGGGAGGCAGGGTGGCCTTGCAGATGACTGTTCTCTTCAGGAATCTCCTGCCATAAAGCTTGACACTGTCTCTGGGTCCTTGGGAACCTGGGACAGGCTCCTGGCACAGCATTCCGGTGGTGCCCTTTCTGTCTAGAGTGGGACATGTGCCAGTCCAATACGAAAAGCAGAAATGATGCCATCAGTGGCACCCACAATAGTACCTGACCCAAAATAGCTTCCTAGGAAAAAGCAGGGAGGCTGATTAGCTTAGACAACCCTGAAAGACAGCAAGAAGTTCAGCTGATGATTGACAGGTGTAGGTTTGTGGGCAGGGGCTATAAATCCCACGGGTGAGCTCTCCAGCCACCCTTTGGGGAAAGGCAAGGCTGCAGGAACTGCTCGGGACCTCTCTTTGGTGAACCATGGGGCTCAGTGACCAGGAATGGCAGCTAGTCCTGACCATCTGGGGAAAGGTGGAGTCTGACATCGCTGGCCATGGCCATGAAATTTTAATGAGGTAGGCAAGGAACTTCAGTTGTAAGAGTAAAGCTGAGAGCTTTTGCTGAGAGACGTGCTTGTCAGTGTTTATTTCAACAAGGTGTTTTCTTTCTTGTAGGGTGGAAGTTTTTGCATTGCTATTTTTGCGTTAAAAGTTACTCACTATGTAAAGTGGCTGTGCTTCTGTCTCTCCATCTCTCTATGGGTGCAGGAGCAGAGTAGTGCTGCTTTTAACACATGGCTGTGCTTTGACTCTCTGCCTCTGGTGGCCATGTTCTGCTTTGGATCCTCATTTCCCAAACACTACAGTGAGAAATGCTGGAGTGAAATGTGTGTCATGGGGTTTCAGATGCTCTGCAGAAAGGATGTGGGGAGGCAGAGAAGGAATGAAAGCAGGGGAAGATCACCTCTGTGGCAATTTTCTTGGAATCTATTTCAGTAAAATTAACTGCAAAGTACCTGACTGTTTCCCTCTCCCCACCTTAGTCTCACCTGGCAGAGCCCTGCCCATCTTGCTTTTTGACCAGAAATCTGTGTGATAATGCTTGTCCACTACCTCATGATGAATTTGAGGTCTGAGTATGAAATGAGGCAGATCCTTTCCCTTACTTCCCTCCTCCATTATTCCAGTGTCAGAAGTATTCATGAGGTCTCCAACTGAGAGGACCCCATCCTCCACATTGTCCTTGTGATCCCGGCACTCGGAGTGGTGAACACCCCAAATACTGCAAAGTGGGAAAGAACATTAGGGGGACATTGGAGCCTAGCTTATCCCTTAAGACCAGAGAGGATGAAGACTTTGAAGAGATTCTCTTCAGCTTCCTCTCAGACTTTGCACACCCAAATGTGCTGGAAAGGGTACAGACACTGAGAAGAGTAGTGGAGATCTGGCGCCTGCTTGGGATTTTCTACTCTAAGCATGGCTAAGGCAAGGAGCCCACACCTCCAGGCATATCTACTGCAAAGCTTTGAAAAATGTTTTTCAAAGATGAGCCAAAGCAGGGGCTGTTTTCCTTACCTGCTTTATCATGTCCTTGATCAGCTGCCATTTGAAGGGAAGGGAATGGAGTGGGAATGAAGTGGGTGGAAGCATGATGGTTTTCCCCTCTTGTGGTCCAGAGAAGGCAAGCTGAAGGGGCAGCAGGAACCTGAGCCATCCTCACCCATCCATCTCTGAGGTGGCTACTTTGGCTTTGAATTTGCCACATGCTAGTAAAAGCAGTTCTAAATGGAAAAGTAATTTTTCTTACAAGTATCACAGAGTAGAGCATAGCATTAAATAAATAAATAAATAAATAAATAAATAAATAAATAAATAAATAAATAAATAAATAAATGTCACCCTGTGACTTTGTGCTCTTCTGCCAATTCAGATATCCTCCAAGGAGTTTCTGAGGGAGGAGAGAGGCAAGGGAAAGAGGGTGGGGGAAAATGATCTGGAACCAAATTCCTCCATGTCGGCAATCATAGGGTTTTGGGGGCACTGTAAACTCTCCCATCCAGATGACATTCAAGAACATATGACCTCCAGATATAAGGGACCTGAGGCTGGGGCTGATTTTTTTTTTTCCTTCTTTTTTCTTTTTTTTTTTTTTTTTTTTTTCTTTTTGTTTGCTTATTTTCACATGACTACAAGAACTCACTCTCAGTATCATGTCTAGCCTTGGCTCTTGGCTCTGTCTTAAAACTGTTCACATAATCCAGTGGATGGGTGCCAAAGAGTTATCAAAACTATATGGAAAAAATACAGACACTTCCTCTGTTGCTTTAGCCGGACATGTTTAGGGCAGTGTCTCTGTCATGACAGGAGGGAATGGAAATAGACAGTGGTGATCATCTTAGGAAATAGGTAAGAAGATGGGATTAAAGTAGATTGAATACTCAAAGGGAGGTACGTCAGGAGCTTCTCCTCTCCAAAGTCATTCTGGTTTTGTCCACAGACTCTTTCAGGACCATCCTGAGACCCTCGATCGCTTTGAAAAGTTCAAAGGCCTGAAGACCCCCGATGCAATGAAGGGCTCTGAAGATCTGAAGAAACATGGAGCTACTGTTCTTACCCAGCTGGGCAAAATCCTGAAGGCGAAGGGTAATCATGAGGCTGAGTTGAAGCCCCTGGCTCAGACCCATGCAACCAAGCACAAAATCCCTGTCAAATATCTGGAGGTATGGAAAAGGGCAGGGAGTCTCAGTGTCTGATACGTAGTGAATGTGTACAGTATGTGAGAGTTGGGCATTCATTTACTGTTGACTAGTTGGACTTCAGTGAGCTCTCCCTCTAGTCCAAGGTCTGTGTGTGCAAGCAGGAGGCACAGAAAGGGCTCATGGTATGCAGATGGTATGTGAATATCCAAGTTTAGATTTCCCATTCCAACCACCACACACAGTCTGAACAACCCTAGACAACAATAAACCAGCCCATGCAGCCTATGCATGCCTGGGAAACTCTATTACATAAGGACTGTCAGTGACTGGACACAAGGGACATACAATTTTAGAGTAAACCCTGAAGGATCCATTGGAGACCAAGACCCATAAAACTAAGTGTTATACAAACACAGGGCATGGATTTGCAGTCTTAATGGATGAGGCAGACAAAAAGTGGAAAGGGCCATGGTCTACTCAAGGTTATGAAGCAGATCAGCGTCAGAGCTAGGAATAGAGCCCAGTGCTTCTGCCTAGCCCAGGCTCCTTACATGCTAGACCTCACTGTCTCTCCAGAGGCTGCAGGAAGGCCTACTGAATTAGCTCAGAGATATTTCCAGGCTCTGCAACCTATTTCTTAGTCTGGCTTTTCTGAAAATAAACCTTGAGTGTCCCTTCAGTTTTTCTTTCTCTCTTTCCTTTCTCTCAGTTCATTTCTGAAGTCATTATCAAGGTCATTGCTGAAAAATACGCTGCAGACTTTGGGGCTGATTCCCAGGCTGCAATGAAGAAGGCTCTGGAGCTGTTCCGAAATGATATGGCCAGCAAGTACAAGGAGTTCGGTTTCCAGGGTTAGCACATACGCACAAAAGAACACGATGGAGGGCCTGGCCACGCATCCTTCCCCAGCGCTGTTTCGGACATCTCACAATTGGCCATCTCTGATGTGTGGGAAAGCTTTGATGAGAGGCCAAGAGTCACTCCAGGCAGCATAGAGGCACTCAGAGTGATATCCATGATAAACTGTCATTCTCTGGCTTCATATATACAAAAGAAATATTCTGCTTTCTTAGGAAAAATAACATTAGGGGTTATCTGTGAGCTTCAGAGTATCTTATCCCCTTTCTCTCTCTCCCTGAAACTCAGTCCCATCTGAGAGGCAAATGGCATGGCCAAAGATGAAGGGATGTGGAGGATCAAGGGAAGTATTGAGTGTGGTGAATGAGTGAAGGAATGACTCAAATGAGAGATGTGAGAATGGGAAGCAGGGACACAGCATCCTATTCCTCCCACATGTGAGACTGTTAGCAGGTTACTATGGAGAGCTTCCAGCACATTGTTACCTTGCTTTGTGGGGGTGAATGCAGCCAGTCAATCTCCAGTGCCTGCCAGTTCTGGAGAGTTTAGTTGTTACTTACATTAGCAAAACTATGAAGAGCAGTACTCCCTGTGATCTGTGGGCTTCTAGCAGCTGCCACTATGTGTCTGGAGGTCTGTTGCACTGGGAAGTGAAGTATGTGTTTCTCAGAAATAAAAATCCCTGCACCAGAATCGTGTGTTTGTTCTTGGCTGTACAAACACCTCAGAGAGAACTAGGGGAGAAGGAGAAAATGGAAAGGTGTTTTGCATACATATCTGGCTGCAGAGCAACCTGCACTGTCAGTCCATGACCTGAGCAGCACGTGGAATCTGTCTTAACCAAGGACTCAGGGCACTCAGATGTCACCATGGGGACGTGACCTGATTACCAGACCTCACAGCACAAGACAGCAGCCTCAGCTCAATGCTTCAGAGCTGAGAGAAGTGCTCCCTGACTGTGGCCATGGCCACTGCTGTGCTGGGAGAATGTGGTAAGATCCCTTGTTCATTTATGGGGAGGTGGCATGTGCAAGAAGACTTGGGTCCCAGAAGCAATGCAGTGCATCGCTCTCTCCAGACACTGGAAAGGAGGAATGATCACCCCAGGCTGCAATGGCAACATACGCTGTAAAGACCTAAACTCTGGTCTTTGCAGCCTTTCGAATTTTTGCTGAGGTGCCTCTGCAGTGCATGCTGCATTCTGTTTATGGATGTACACCCGCGTCCTGTGGGGGACCTTAAGGGATAGACATTATGGCAAGATGCCTCCCTCTGCCTGTCACTGTCTCCCCATCCCAATACCAGGGGATTGCGGCTAGGGGAAATGCATGGAAGTGACACAGCTGCTCTTTTTGGTGTGGAGAAAGTAATGCACCTTATCTCACAGAGACAGTGTGAGGGCAAGCACAAGGAAGAAAAAGAGGTGCTTGGTAACAGCAGCTACTAGCAGGACCTAATTCAAGGTACTCCCTGCTACACTGTGTGCAGTGGAGACAGTGAAGGAGCCACCAGATCCCTTAAAAATCAATCCTGAACCAGCATGATCTGCTGTGTCTTTGGTCAGGGCAAAGGCCAAAAGAATTCAGTCTCTGAAAGGAGAAGGAACAATAAATTCCTTCCCAGAACAGTGTATATCTGATTTGTTACCGTTTACAAATCCTCGCTTTACCTCTGGGAGCTGGCTTGGTGTTTCAACCTTTCAGAGGGGGTCACAAAGGCATATGTTGTCACCTAGATGAAGTTACAGCCAGGTGGTCCCTGGCTTAAGCAGTGTGCTTCATCTGACTCCAGTCTAGTCTGCCTGGTTTTGTGGGGAGGGCAGTATGTTTAATTAAGGTCTAGGATTGCTTGTCCAACACAATAAGATTTCCTGCCAGTGCCAACAGACTCTGCTTTAGGATTAAAAGCTCTCCTATAGCAGCTGCCTCCATCAGTCTGAGTGGGACTGGAGTTGTGTGGATATTTTTATGTAGGACAGGGTGGTGGAGGAGGGAGAGTTTTCATGTGTGTTGTGCTTAGTTACCAGTTATTAGGTACCTGTACTGAATGTCAGTCCATTGGGAGCACTGACCTTCTCTCTGCCTGCCTTAACCCCATTGTGTCAGTGTGCTAGGGACCACACTTAAATCTGTTGGTCAAATGTGGGGCCTAATGGAGGTTTTCCGGTTGAGCCTATGGCTCAGTGAAGATGTGCAAGCCGAGATGAACCAGCACGTTCAAGTACCAATAACAGTGCAGGTAACTCCAGCAGTCTCAGTGATTTGGGGTGCTTGTGGTGAAATCCACATCTCCGCACCTTTGCTACTCTAGGCACAGAATATGCCCTTGGCTGAGTCCTGACATAACTGCAGGGATATATGGAATTCCCACAGAGTCTATAAAACTCCTGCAATAGCCCCTGCTTTAAGGGCTGGGGAAGTTTCCTAGAGCCAAGGGGATGGCAAGGAAAGGATTTTTCAGCTTTGTGCTGTATTGATTCAGAGTCCTTGCTGGACCCTTTCATTCTGCTGCTAGCATGTAAAGCTTTTCTAGTTCATATATGGGACAAAGTCCTTTAGTGGAGATAAACCATATCAGTGCAAGCCCAGACATTTTCCTCCTTCCTTTCCAGAAATAGCTTTACATCAGGTGGATGGCTCCCAGGGACTTGTCCCCAGGCCCCTCCCCATTGGGCCCATGTGGTGTCACATACACGTTCCCAGTCACACTGGGATGTGGATTGTGTGGCTGCCAGCCTCCTTGCTCCAGCACGTACACACTGACTGCAGCCAGGTCAGGCTTGCGGCCCCTCTCCCTGCTGCAGTTTCTATTGCATGGCAGAACTCGCCATGGTACCGAGCCAGTGACCTGTCTTGGCTCTCTTGGGCTTCGGTGTCAGACACCAGACACTCATCAGAATCTCAGATGACGGGAGCAGGCCCATGCTTCCCAGACACTGTGCAAATGAGCTGTCAGCCCCAGCCAGGGTGCAACAACACTGCAGGCTGTGCTGCCTGTCCCCCTCGTCTTTCCCTCTGTCTGCTGATCCTGCCTGACTCCAATACACCTGCCAACGTCAAGTGGCATCACAGAACAAGTGCTGGGGACCATACTATTAATCCTGTGATCTGTCTCTTGGTCACCTCAGTGGGAGAAAGGGATAGGGCTCCGATGACTAATTATGTTAAATATTTAGCACATTAGTATGAAGCTTGTGACATTCTTCATATTTGCATCTCCCTGCAGGGATAATGGGAGGAAAGGGCAGGGATGTTTCTAGTCCATGTAATAGTCACTGAACAGATAAGTCTGGTTTCTGGGAATTGAAGCACAGATAGTGCCTGAAGGATGTAATGCCTATATGACATTAATTTAATTAGGAGACAAATGCTCACCTATACTACATGCTTTCAGATAAGGATTATTTTTGTCATGATCCCTATCATTTCTAGCACCTGGCCAAAACCTATCCTGTATGTTATGCCACTGAGGAAAATAAATAAGGAACTGGGTGTTTTTTTGATGTAGACATGCTTGCCTATTACATTTTTTCCAGAATGTGCATGGCATCAGAGAATGTCCTCCTTCTTCCTGGACTCATTCATTTCAGGTTTGCTCAAGGCTGCTTTTCCAGGCTGTGCAGGCTTAACAATCAGAGTCTGTACTACTTCTCAAACTGAGTGCACACACAGACACATGCAGACACACAGATACACACATATCTATACACAAGAACCAGCTTCAAAACACACATCATAGCAAAGCTCATCTGTTCAAATCCTTCAGATTCCAGCGTTCTTGTGTGCCAGTTCTTCATCTGAAGGGATGACACACATGAGTTCTCACATTGTGTGACTGAGGTACAACCTTGAAATAGCTAAGGTCTAACCAAGTGGGAAGACAGAGTATGCAAGGACAGGGCACCTGGGGAGTACTGGTGGATAGTAGGGCTGTTAATTTCATGAAGTTGTGCCACCAGAGTCAAGGAAGTCACCTGGAACTAAGTAAGTGAGAAGAAAAACTCAATCAGTCTCTTTTATCCAACAGCCTAATATATAAGCACTTATGAACATGAAAGAGTCACAACAATGCAGCGTTCTTAACCAGAACATAAATCCCCCCCTCCCATGTGATCATAGGTACAACAAGCCTGTCTCCCAGTCCTGTGACTTCTATAAAATCCTTATCCAAATGCCAGCAAAGGTGACCTTGTGGCTTTTTAAAGCAGTACTTTATAGTCACTTGACTGCACTTTACCAAAGTCCTTTCCCAGTTTGGCTTTCATCCCCTGCAAATAAATAAACAGAACAGGTTGCCTCTACCCTCCCCTCCAGCCCTGTAGTGACCACCCGTGATAAGCCGTGTCAGACAGGCAGGTCTGGGGCCGTCCTGGCCAAGGCAAGGCATGCCCTGGCATGAGGTATGCCAGCATATCTGGTAGGTGCATGGAGAAGGCAGTGTGTATTTGGGATGGGGAGGGATACATACTGGTGTGTATCTTAGCTGCACCTTATGTCTGGAGGAGAGCTTAAAGGAAATTATGCCTGTTTCCTCTTTCCCTTCTCCAAGGAAAGCTCAGTATTAATGCAGCTGCTGGGTGCTTGATCTTATTTTAGATTGTCCTTAAAGCAGGTTCAAATGTTCAAGTGTCAGAATAGATTTGGGTGGAAGACCTGGATTATTAGCTCTTAATTCTCTATGTCTCCACGCTTAGCTTGTGGATATTCCGTTACTTCCCAGTATAGATAATAAATTGTGCTTTTATTAAGCATTTTTATCTTCTGTCCTCCCTTAACATGTTTCCTCATTCAATATAAATTCCAGCATCCAAGCTCTCACCAGAAGGGTGGAAAATTCCTGGAGCTGATACCCTCATCCAGATCTGGGCTTGCTCTGCTCAGGGCTTGCATGACATCGGACTAGTCCTCTTGGCAAGCCTTGGGGTTATCTGGAGAGTTAGCTGATACAGTGTCAAAGTGAGTCTGTGTTTTTTCACTCAGCTGGATGAATAGTCTGGTGTCCTTTGAGGGATGCCATGGATTAACTGTGAGTTGGTTTGGTATAAAGGAGTAAAAATACCACAGAGTTTTGTCTAAACCAGCCATACGGTGTCTCTGCAGAGTCTGGCTAAGCAAAGGGTTTGCACCAGTCACACTCAGACAAGCTGTCTCGAGATGGTGGAAAAGGAGGCAGAACACACCAAGTACCACACTTGCAGCCCTCAGCTCCCTCTCTGAGGGCAAATGAATCCATGGATTTTGTAAGGAAGAAAGAAAAATGAAATACTGGTGGGAAATGGAGGCACAACTGCTTCCCCCACAAGGCTATTTACTCTCTTAGTGCCTCTTGAAGAGCAATAGCATAATTCTGACAACCCTTCGGCTGTGATATAATGGAGGGAGTTTTCTAACTTAAGCTGCTAATTGGTGTGCTTTTGTGTGGGAAAAAAGATGGAGTTTTCCCACAGTGCTAAGAGTATGGATGTGATGCTTTCACAAAGCTGGCCCATAAATCATGAGAAAGAAACTTTTTGTACATTTTGTTTTTGCCTTGATAATAGCATGTATTACTAACTCAACTAATTCCTCAGGTAATTTTATCATGTCATGTTTAAAGTGGTGTCCCTATGTCCCTATGTCCCCTCTACAGAAGAGAAATGATCCCTCAGCGCATAAAGTCATCAATTTTTTTCCTTTCCAGTCAAATCTTCTGTCCTGAAATGGAGTTCTTCATAACACTCACAAATTGTTAGCTCATAACAAGAAGAGTAATTAGAAAATAATTCTTAACATATTTCCTACTATGATTTTTCTAGTTTAGCAAAGTCATAGCTTCCTTTTCTGTTTTAGATCAGAAACTTGTTGACTGTAACATCTGGGACATGCTCTGTTCTAATGTTAATGGTAATTAAGAACTCAGTTTCATCCAGTTTAAAACTCTCAGTCTGTGAAATACTGAAACTATACCTGAGTTATTTGCTCTACTGTTCTTAGCCTAGACCTTAGTTAGCGGCCTATCTATGCTTTCCATCTACAGTACTGTGCAATTAAGCCCATTTTAGGGAGGGTAAACTCAGGCAGTGAGACACAAGCACATTATTTTCAGGCTTTGTTCATTCAGCTGTCTACTAGGCCAGGCTGTTGACTGCAGGGCAGTGGATGTTTGTGATCTTTTTGTGTAGGAAGACCTGTGAAGTTGTGCAATCTGCCAGAGAGCAGTTCTTGCTTTGAAGTGGTTGCATTTTAGCAGTTGTGAAGGACATCCTGTATACAGACATGCAGTCACAATTCGGGTGCAGTGTAAATAGCCCGATAGATTACAGATGCTGCATGCAAACTGAAGCAGTCTAAAAGCTTTGGGGCTGAACTTGAAATTATGTCATCTGGAGATGAACTATGAACTATGGTGGCACTTGGGAGTTTACTAATCTTCTCACTTCCATAGAAAAGAAGACTCCTAGACTGAGATAATAAAGGACATGGTTATCTAAATATGTCACCAGCAGAACAGAGGTCCCTAAATCCTAGTGTCTGAACCTCAGATCTTCCTGTGTAGTTATGCACATGCAATTTCATCTGTAATTCCCTCCTTGATTTCTAACATTTTGTCACCATCTTGGGTGGGTCTAAGCCATCTAGGGTTCATTTGCCTCACTTTATAATCCACAGAAGCAACCTTCTTCTGCCTACTTTGGCAGATCCAGTCATATTTTGCCTAATCCAGCCTCCAAAAAATGCTGTTCCTACTACCTCTGTCCAATAGTGTGATTAGTGAACAAGGTTCAGGTGCATGCCTGTTATCACATAGATAGCTCATAATCCTTTGGTCTTTTAAAAATGAGCTGTGCCTTTCCATTTTGGAAAGGGCTTGCCTTCAGGAGACCAGGTTTCAATGATGGATCCCTGCCTGACTCGTGTGCCTGGGCTCTAATGGAGTAGGCTTAAAACAACCAACCAACCAAACACCGCCCCCCGCCCCCCCCCCGCCCCCAGTGCTGGTTTTCCTACTGACTGTACTTAGCTAGCCCTCCTCACTCAACACATGGCTGGCTGAATCCTTTTAAACCACCAAACTCCCTGTTGGTGTGCTGGAGTCCTGGGCAAGTGGTTCAGCCTGAAGTATTTCTGCTCTAGCAACCAGGTCTGTCTAAAAGCCTTCATACACCTTTGAGGCTGTTACTGTCTTAATGGGACCACTCCTTCTTAAGGGGATTCTCTTTGAGAAGAAAAATGGAGAGAGGAGGAAGAAGATATTTCTGTGCCTAGCATTAAATGACATATTGCAAAGCATGAGGTATCTGCTTGGGAGAAACAGCTTATGTGACAGCCTGCTGTGTGGTGTTCAGAGAGTCTGGGGTTGTTTTCCCTGCGAGCTATGCTTCCAGCCTCTCCTCCCAAATCATTGACAGTAACATCTGGATCTATCCATACTCATAGTTTTCTTTGGAAGAGTGCGAGTGCAACAAGAGAAAGAGGGTTTTCTTTCCTTATTGCTCTGTTTTGAGGACAGCTTGCAGCTATGCCTGGCTGGAAAGAATGTACAGGTTTCATGGAGGAAGGTTGAGAAACATTTCCTTTCTGCATCACATCCCTGTTCATACACATAGTGGCTCATAACTGGGAAGTTTTCAGTTCCAGTTCTTCTGGCAACATACAGTAGGGAAAAATAGAAATGGAGGCAATACTTTTTCTTTCCATCTACAGTCAAGTTGCAGATGGGCAACACTGCATTGCCCTCAGTAAAAGGGTTAATTATGGAGAAAACATGTTAGAGCCTCTCAGCATTAGAAATAGACCAAAACAGAGTAAGTGCTGCATAGTACAGCATCCTTTCAAGTACTGGTGTTGGTGAGAAAAGAGATAATACATACTAGAGAGTGTCTATTGAGAGAGAGAGACACACCACTTGTATCTTGAGGGCAGAGAATATTAGAAATAAATTTAAATAATAGCCTTTCTTTGGGCATTTAATTTCCCTCCTGTTGGAATTGCTTACCTACAGTTATATACAATTAAGTCTGTGATGAGAGCACGTGTGTGTGTGTGTGTGCGCGTACATCACAAAGGCTATAGTTAATACACAGAACTAAATGTTTTGTTCCGGAGCCCCAAACGTACATGGCCTCTCAATACTCATGAATTTCAGTGGGTGTGAGACCTTTCAAAGACCTGGATTCATACAGCAAATTCTTTGCCACAGGCTTAGGATTAGTGACTTCTTTCTGCTCATGATGCAGTACAAACTTGGAAATCAGCTCTGCGTCTATTCATCAGCTGAAGTATGAGCCCCTTTTATTAGTGCCTTTTGTGGCAATAACTGTGATCTATTTAAAGCCTCCAAACTGCAATTCCCCACAGCAGATGTAGTGGAAGCAGATATTCATGGAAATCAGTCAAAATGAGCTTGTGTTGCTGTGCAAAGGGTGGGCTCCATTCTGCTCAGCAACAGTTACTCAATTCTTGCTACATGGGCTTTGGCTCCTCCTTTGGTGGTTTGGGGCTTGGTGCTAGGTTTCCTGGGAAAATTTTGCTGCCATTTACAGTTCCTGCTTCATATTCACTGTCTTTCATTTCTCCCCCTTACAGGGCATTCAAGGAGGAGACACTGCTCTTCTTGTGGCCTAACTCTGCATCGTCAAAGATGTCATGGCTAAATCCATGCAGTATGACTGCCAGCCATGGTCCAGTGTTAACAGCACCAAACTCATTCTCATCCCAGCAAGTGATGATTAAACAAGAACTATGAAGCTGCATAGGTGGGTAGGTGTTGCAGAAAACCAGGGGGGCTCAGTCAGATACTTTTATGTGGGAAACTGTTGAGATGCTTTGGTTTGTTTGGGTTTTTTCCTTAATGAACCGTTTTATTTAACTCTCATCCTCTGCATTTGGCTGACTGGTGTCAGAGCTGGCCAAGTTCAGGGTTTCTCTGCCTGGTAGGATACCATAGATGGCTGTTAGGAATTCTGGATAGGAAATTTTTTGGTACAAATTACTATGTAAAACAAGGCTCATATTTACAACAAGAGCTGCTCCCTGTTAGACTGTTCTTATTGGAGTTGGACTGGAGCAAACCGAGAAAAGAGCAAAAGATGCACTAGGTATGCCTGAGAAGGCAGAGTCCTTGCAGTGTGTAAGACTCTCGCAGGAGTGGTCAGAAGTCCATATAAAACCTCAAAAGTCCATACAGGGAACAAAACTATTCAATACTAGTACAATTTAATATTTATGACACAGGTGGTGGGTTCAGGTGCATCCTCAGCAATTTTGCAGATGACACCAAGCTGAGTGGTGCAGTTGACTTACTAGTGACAAGGGATGACACCAAGTTCTGCTCCACTCTTAAGCTATATAGGGTTGTGTCCTGAGAAAACTGTTCTATAGAGGAATTAATGCAACTCCCCAGTACAGCCTAAAGTAGTTGTCATGACATCGCTTGTTCATTTGTTTATTTTTCCCTGAGTAATTGAGATTTGGCCTGTGACAGAGACGGTAATGAGAAGCATATTTGCCCACCCAGGCTGCAGAGAAAGACTGTAAATGATGACATTAGTCAAGTAGGAGTTTGAGTCATGTTTGGTACCACAGCACAGCTGGGTCAAGAAGAAATCCTCTGGGAAACTGAGCAAGGAAAAATGGGAAAGAAAAAAAAAGCACTTCAACTAGCACTGACTATTTCTTCTTTGTTGTCATTATTTCCTTGGGATGTTGTCACATGCTTTACTAGAAGATATATTGCTTGGCCCAAGTACGAGGGATTTCTTCCTTCCAACTCTTCAGTAAATCCTAAAGTTCTTCTCAAACCAAGATTGCTATAAAAACTGGGATTCCTGGTTCAGACTCTTTCTTCCATTCAGTTAATTCTTACTGTCCAATGTCCCAGATGTGAAACAGCTGCTCACACAGCAGCATCTAGCCAGTAGTTGGAGATCTGATTAGACACTGAAATGAGAACTGGAACCTGGGAAAGGACATTTACATCTTCAGATTCAATCTGCTTCTTTATTACAGACATAGTAGTGGGCTATGTCATTCCACATTCAGATGGCTGGCTTCAGAGTTTCATTGTAGAGCATCTTCCCCAGCTTTCCATAGGACATCATTTATCAAAAGAAAAATCCCAAAAAACCAAAAAAACAACAACAACAACAACAAAAAAAATCCCAAACAAACAAAAAACAAACAACCCCTCCCTCAACCCCAAAACCCACAAAAACCCACAAGCCCCCCCCCGAAGCCTCCAAAAACCCCAAAACAAACAAAAAACCCCACCCCAAAACCCTTCCTCAGTGAAAACCTTTTGATCCATTTGAGGCATTATCTTTATTCTAATTGGTGGATGAATGACTAAGTGTTTGGGCAAAGCACAAGAGACCAAAGATAAATAGTCTGTACTCTGTAGACAACCTTGCTGAGCTGACATTTGTTCCCAGTAAGGGTTGCACTAAGATATTTTCCCAATAAGGTAAAATTATTCTGTTTCACTCCCCATGAATGTAAAAAAATAAGAGTGTGACTATCATTCCTTAAGTCACTTGACTGTCTTGTGCTGCAGATTCACCTTTGCATTGACATAACTGTTACAGAAGACCACATCCAGTTTTGTAGTGCAGCTTCTAAAATTCCTCTAGAAAAGCTGGGTATAAGCACAGCGTACTTGACATGCAGCTGTTGACTCCTGCTGTTTCTCTTGCAGGCTTAACCTGCTCCAGAAAGGGACAGTCACTTCAACCAAGGACAGACTTCACTCATTTGCTTCCAGATGCTCCATCCTGGTGCAGAGGGTAATGTGACACGATTTCATTACATGGCCTAATATACTCAACACAGCTTTAAACGGTACAGAAGCAACACCAGTGAGACACAAAATACACTCAAATGGATCTACTTGTTCTTCACATAACTCCTTTGGGTAATTGTGAAACATAGGGGGCTCGATGTGTAGGACTAGGCACCATGACACAAAGGACTTCAAAGAGATTCTAGCAAGTACAAGGTGTCAAGATAAGAGGTAGCTCAGCTTACAAAACAGCCAGAGAAAGGAGATGAGCACTGCCAACAAAACTGGATTCAGTTGCAGAAAGTAACCCTAAGTGACACACTTTGACATTAGCTTCATTGTGAGCTCAACTTGAAGTTTATGGAGGGAAATTCTTTAGCCATGCTTTATTGAAGGACAGAAAAAATGACCTCAGATGATACAGATGATGTCTACTACTTTCTAAAGAAAAAAACCCACCCAAATCTATTTTTCTAATGTCATGTGGGGAGCACATAATCATACATAAGATGTAGTGGTTGATACTGTCACAACAGACTTCCCTCGTTTTGGTAGATGTAATGAGTTGGATTGCCACATTTTCAGTCAAGCCAAACAGCATCAAACCATTCCCTGGGAAAAGTTCAAATGCAAATGGTCATACTCTGTCAACTGTGACTCATTGCATCAAGTCCAGTGACTAAGAGGGTCAAGAACAATTAATTCAGAGACTAAGGTACCAGAGCTTTCACTTCTGCTGCTGCACTTCAGGATCATGCTTGGAATAAAGCTTGAGAACTCATTTCACCAGCTTCTCTTCCTGAGCTTTGGGGTCATCACTGTTTCTCTGAATGTGAGCCCAGCACTCTGAGGTGAGCGACAGAGGACAGTAGCTGCCTGGCAGCTGCTCATAGGGAGTTTTATTTTGCCTTCCCTCTTCCTTTAACCAGAATTTCCACGATTGGTCATGGAAACCTTCCTGCAACACTGTCAAGGCAAGCTGCCCATAGATGAAGAGCTTAGCGCTATCCAATTTCCCAGCTGAGAATTTTCCCACCTGGCATTATGCAGCAAAGGAATGGTTACTCAGGCTTTTAGCTACCAGCACGCCACTGGACTTCATAGCGGTTAAAGCATGAGGTTTAACAAACTGACATTTGTTCAAGTGTGTTTTGTCAGAAAATTCCTCCCTGGCCCACTGGCAGAGCTGGGCCGCCGGGAGCCGCACACTCATTCTCAGCCCTGAGGCCAAGGGGTTGCCCCAGGAGCCACCGCGTTTGCCCAGCGGCAGTGCCCTAGCTCGGGGCGTGTGAGGGAGGGGAGCCGCGTTTCAGGGGACGCTTTCAACCCCGCTGCTCGGGGGTCATGACTGCTGCTGAAATAGCGGGAAGCGCTTTCCCGGCGTTTCAACTCCCCCACCCTCCAAATAATCCAGTTCCTCAGAATTCTGCATTTTGCACAGGAATTTGTGTTTTGGTGGCACCCCGGGGGCGGATGGAGCCAGTTCTGAGCACAGGAGGGGGCCCTGGCGCGGACATGGCGCGGGGCCATCACTGAGGGGGAGCCGCCACGAGATGGCGGCCTGGCGCCTCGCGACCCCGCCGAGGGGCGGGGCGCGGGTGATTTTTCCTCTTCTTTTCTTTCTTTTCTTTCTTTTCTTTCTTTTCTTTCTTTTCTTTTCTTTCTTTTCTTCTTGTTCTTGTTCTTTTTCTTGTTCTTGTTCTTGTTCTTGTTCTTGTTCTTGTTCTTGTTCTTGTTCTTGTTCTTGTTCTTGTTCTTGTTCTTGTTCTTGTTCTTGTTCTTGTTCTTGTTCTTGTTCTTGTTCTTCTTCTTCTTCTTGTTCTTGTTCTTGTTCTTGTTCTTGTTCTTGTTCTTCTTGTTCTTGTTCTTCTTCTTCTCCTTCTCCTCCTTCTCCTTCTTCTTTTCCCTTTTCTTCGTCTTTTTTTTTTTTTTTTTTTTTTTTTTTTTTTTTTTTTTTTTTCTTCCCTCCCATTGTTGTTGGTTTGGTTTTTGTCTGGCTTCTTTCACACCAACCCCTTTCCCCCCTCAGTCGTCTCCCACAGTCAGGGGAGCTGTGCAGAGCTGTGGGTGAGCATGTAGGGGTCTGTGCAGCGCACAGCAGCGGTGGGAGCCTGGCTGCCAGCCATTGTGGAGGAGTGTGAGGGATGCTCCTCGGATAGCCCTCGACAGGGAAAACTTGCTGGCCCATCCCTTTGCTGCTCCCACACATATCCCCAGCCCCTTTCCTAACCCGCAAGGGAGGGTCAGCGCGCTGACACAGAGCGTGGCTCAAATCCATATTGAGCATGGTGTAGGAGAATTCAATCTCCTCTCTCCTCCTTCCATCCTTGGGCACCCACTTGCACCTCCTTCTGCCACACTGGCCTCTCCTGCGATTTTGGTTGCCCTGTACCAAAGGCTCAGAGGTTTGCAGGTGAGGGACAATGAAATGTGAGAGGATGGAAATCCTGATGAAAGCCAGTGCCAGATCAGCTGGACAACTCCAGCCCAATACACTGGCAAAACATGCGTTTCCAAGAGGCTTTCCAGTTCCTGGAAGCCTGGAAAGGATGGGGACCCTCCTCTCCATCAAACCCCAGCATTTAGTGAAGAGTTGTAGTCCTGAGCCATTGAACATGGATAAGCCCAGAAGAAAGATGTGGCACCAAAGCAGACCAAGAAATCACACATGCCTGACATGAATCTGCTCTAAGCAGCTTCCCCTTCCTTTCTCCATGTGTCCTGTTGTCCTCACCAACTCCAAGGAATGATTTTCCATGAGGCTGTAGTATTCTCTGCTGGGCAGAATGATCTGTTTTGTGAACTCTCATTCTTTTTTCCCCATTGCAGGTAATTTGTTTGACTGTTGGATGTACTTCATCAGGGATATAACCTAGATCATTGCACTAATCTCATCTTAAAAATTTTTACTTCTCTTAATTGTCCTTAAGAGCACTCAAAAACTCACAGGTCCTGCTTGGTATTGGATCTTCTGAGTTCTGCAGCTTCCCTTAAAAATAGATCTTGAGTCTACTGAATTAAATGGCATGAAAGGCTTTGAGACAAAAGATGGAGTGGAAAATGTTGTACAGCTGTTCTGCAATTAAAAAAACAAAAATAAATAGCAGATTCTGTTCTTTTTGTATTGGGGGCTTAGTGTGTAGGATTTTACAAACTCAGTTAAAAATAAACCAACCCCAAAATTATTAACACGAAAAGTCAGTTAAAAAAAACAAACAAACAAGCAACCACCAAACAACAATGGAAAGTTTCTAAACTGTAGGAAGCAAAATGATTTTTGGAAGCATCTTTTCCCTTAATTGGATATCTGTTTCTAGATGGACTCAATTGTGCATGGAATCCAGCTGTATGGCTTTTGTTTGGTAATGAAATTATCAGTTCCTGAAAGTGTGAACGTCATGTGGAGAACTCCATCCATGCCTTGAAAAGGACTCCTGCCAGAGCAAGGCTGTGTTGGCTGTGCCAGAGGGTGCAGAATCAAGCTGTGTTGTAATCCTTAATTGTATGTATTCACATAATGGCCTTTTAATGGTGCTGGTGGGTTTGTGGGTTGTAGTTAGTGCCCCAAGAAGGCGATGGAAGTCCATGTGCCAGTTTAGCCCAGGATGTGCTGCTTTTATGAGAGGACAGAGGAGGTGGGTCTAGGTGTAGGCAGGACAGGCACAGGACAGCCCTGCTCCGGCAGCTGCCCTTGCCTCTGCCAGGGCTGTTGAAGCTGGCTGGGGCTCCTGACAGATTTTGGCCAGGGGCTGATGACTAATGTTGGGAAGAGCAGCTATTGCTCCAAGCACTCTCTTTCCCCTGAAAGACTGCAGGAGCATCTGTCCCTTCTCTTAAGAGCTCTCTCCCAGCCCTCCATTCCTTTTTACGTCCTCTCCCCTCAAGGCTTCCTTTCTTACATCAAAATTTACCTGCCCAGGCTCCTCATCCCACAGATGTCAAAACTCACAACACTCCAAGGATATGCCTCTTTTAAAAACCCAGTCCAACCCCACTGCAAGCCTCCTTATTCCCTTCCTCCACTCAGCTCTTGCTGCCATCAGTGAAAGTGTTGAGGGCTCACTGTTGTTTGACTTTGGGGTATTAGGACTCCCCTGGGCCCTTTTGCAAGCATTCCTAAGCTTCACAGAGCCTATTTCAGCAATATTAACAGCCTAGTTTTGCAGAAGATGGAACCCATGCCATACAGGTAAGTCTCTGTCCCACTCTAGACAAAGTCCTGCCTCCAAAGGCACTGAATAACCACAATGTAACACAGATATTTCTGTCACACCCCAGTCTGGGGTATAATTCATGTTCTTCATTTGCAACCAGGTAAGATTTAGGACCTTCCAACCCCCCTTTCAATTCCATTGAAAATTCAAATTACCCTTCAGAGTATGTGAACACAGGTCTAATTCCCAGGCATGCTCAAGCTTTGGAGAGATTCCAGTTTAGTTCTTTGCAGCTCCACACCCTTTCTAGCCACTGTATGTCACCCCTTCTTCGGCCAATATTTAGCAGAAGACTTCTCCATTGAGCCTCCAAGATGTTGGCTGTCAACAAGCAGACATGAAAACCAGCCTCCCACTTCTCTCTTTCTTCCTTCCCTACCTCTCTACCATACTGCAGAGTCCCTTGGGCTCCTGCCATGTGGAAATAATTCCATAAAACAATCTAGCTGTCTCAGGTACATGGATTTGGATGACCTCCTTTCACAGAGTCTCTCCACAAGTTTTCTGGCATATCCCTTATCCCTTCACCCTGTACTGTTTTACTACTAATGCACCTCACAGTGGGAAAACCAATCTACCTTCTCTCTTCTCCTCCTTAAACTAGATGGTTTATTTTTTACAAGAAATAAAAGCAGACATGAAGCCATGAGTCCTTCAAGGAAAGATGTTTTCCTCTCCTCCTCCCTCCTCCTACATGACATGAATCTTAGGCTGTATTCTGCAAGTTTGATTTGAAGTAATCTTCTTACTGCTGGCAGAATCTGCCTCCGCGCCCCTCTCTGCTCATTCAGTGAGTGACACTAATCAGTGGTGTGGGAGGTAGGGACAATATCAAGTACCAAGGTGATTGACAAGCCTCACTCAGAAGGTACATGTACCCCAAAAAGTATGTGAGGGTGAAGTAGGGTGGATCATCAATCTCTTTTTATCATTGCCCATTGCCGGCACAGTTTTTCAATTAAATTAATGGTGAGAGAAGAAGAGAAGAGAAGAGAAGAGAAGAGAAGAGAAGAGAAGAGAAGAGAAGAGAAGAGAAGAGAAGAGAAGAGAAGAGAAGAGAAGAGAAGAGAAGAGAAGAGAAGAGAAGAGAAGAGAAGAGAAGAGAAGAGAGAAGAGAAGAGAAGAGAAGAGAAGAGAAGAGAAGAGAAGAGAAGAGAAGAGAAGAGAAGAGAAGAGAAGAGAAGAGAAGAGAAGAGAAGAGAAGAGAAAGAGAAGAGAAGAGAAGAGAAAGAGAAGAGAAGAAAGAGAAGAGAAGAGAAGAGAAGAGAAGAGAAGGAAGAGAAGGGAAGAGAAGGGAGAGAAGAAGAGAAGAGAAGAGAAGAGAAGAGAAGAGAAGAGAAGAGAAGAGAAGAGAAGAGAAGAGAAGAGAAGAGAAGAGAAGAGAAGAGGAAGAGAAGAGAAGAAGAAGAGAGAGAGAAGAGAAGAGAAGAGAAGAGAAGAGAAGAGAAGAGAAGAGAAGAGAAGAGAAGAGAAGAGAAGAGAGAAGAGAAGAGAAGAGAAGAGAAGAGAAGAGAAGAGAAGAGAGAAAACAAAGCAAGTTTTTCCCCAAACAAAGCTCTATTTGTTGAAGATTTTAGAGTATTTGGGGGGCTTTTATCTCCTGCTAAATGAGAAAATGCCTCCATGTTAATCACAATATGGAATCTACATGAAAAATCAGACCCTGCTGGGCAGGAAAGGATCCTCTGAATTATCTCAGTGGGAGAGCTGGCACTAATTTACTGCTGTTGTGCTCCAAGTACTTCTGATTCAAAAGATGAATGGAGCTGAAAGTTTGTAATTTGACTTGAATGTACATTTAGGCTTTTTGAATAGCATCAGCTCGGCAATGTAAATATGTATGAGACCCTTGACCTGTGGTTAGAGTCAGTAACCTAGCCCTGTGTGACCTGCCCTCACACAGTAACCTAGCCCTGTGTGACCTGCCCTCACACCTCATTTCTTTTCAAGCAGTCTTCCTTTCCTTCTCCCCACTACATACATTTTTTTGCTACTCCAGAGCCCTAGACGTAGATATGTGCTGTTGTTTCTCTGCTGTACCTTCCAAAATGTTGAGTTTCATGCCCGTTGTAGCTTATTCCCATGAGTTTGCCAATGAGCCATTTAATAAACAGAGAGAGAGATGAAGAAAGCAACTACAGCTTTCTTTGTCACAGATATATGAAGGATGATGTTTCACACTATAAGCAGGTTGCATGAGAGATATTTCCGAACCCTGTAGCCTTTTTTACCCTGCTCCTTGAACAATACTGTAGGCTACAGCTGTACCAAAATACTAAATATAGGGTCTTTCTCTGGCACTGAAACCAACTGGAATGGAAAGGTCTGGGTTTACTTACATTAAACCTCATTATCGTCCAGAAGAGAGTGGCTGTCCGCAAACTCCTTATGAAGAATTGTTCCTGGTCTGGGCTAAATCACAAACTGTTTAAAGGCATTGTCTGGTGGGACCCCTCCTTGGTCTAGGTCAAAAAGTGACAGGGAATGTACTACAATTTAAGAGTGTGTGATTCACTTCTGGAGTCTGGGAGCACAACCTGGTACTATTTAACTTTCAATACAGTCGTGACCAAGATGTCTCTTGCTTCTGAGCATTTGATTTTGTAAATTCTATAATACAGCTTCTACCTTAAAGCCCTTTCTTCTGTGTGAGAGGTGACAGTACACCAGAGAAGAAGGGAAGATGGAGGCAGAATAAATCCTGATGGAGTGGAGCAAAAAGGAACACCAAGTGGGAAACTCCTATACAGTATATTCCTCTCTGCAGGGCAGAGGCTTGTGTCACTCCACCTCCTGGCAGAGCACTGGAGACCGTAATTGTCCAGCTGGAAATTGTCCAGCGTTCTTGGGGCTTCTGTTTTGTAGTGCCCCTTTGCCTGAACGTGATTTTGCTGTTCTATGACAAGGCAAGAACTCTGAAGCTGTGGAACCCAGGCTTGGGAAAGCAGTCAAGACTTCTAGCCAAGGATGAGACCTATACTTCCAACAGGTAAGTTGTTTCTTTAACCACTGTTCAGCTTCTCAAGTTTTGTGGTCAAATATAAAAGATCAGATCTTTGGGGTATTAGTTTCCAATGTTTTTGTTTAACATTCAGGATCAACACCTCCAGCTTTTTGGGCTTGCATCAGATTACATGCTAATATGGACTCACCCTGGCAACATGTTTTCACAGCCTAATTGGAGGCACAGACTTTGAGAATACCTTGCATGGGCTTGTGCTTTCACATCAACCCAGGAAGTCATAGGCCATTGGTGCCCAGCTACTACTGCTGGCCTGATGTCAAACCCCAGTTCCCAGGAATAGCACTACTACTCAGTTAAAGGGGACATCTGACATACACACACCCTTAGATATCTTTTTGCTCATCTGAGTTTGCTTCTCAAAGTTTCCTATTTCCCTCTACATTATTTCTCTTTGAGTAAAATGAAAGGTTTGGCTTTTGGTTTTGTTTTTGGTTTTGTTTGGGTTTTTTGGTTTTTTTTTTCATTTCTTTTCCTGTCTCCTCCTGAGAAAGAGAGTGAAGCCTGCAGATGGCCAGAACCCAAGCTCAGGAGCACAGTGCTGGAATGTCTCTCCTGGGTCAGGGTGTCCATTTCCTGACTGCAACATCCTATCATGTCACACAAGGTCCTTCATAATGCGTCAAACTTATTTTTAAAAATAGTAAGGCTCTTGCTCTGGCCTCTGGAACACAGGCAGAAAATTAAACTTTTAAAACTATCCCAAAAACACATTTCCTGTCCACAGGACAGACTTCACCCTGTGACAGCCCCATCTGCTTAATTTTTTTCCCATGTTTTGCCCACTTTTTTGTGTTTTCTCTTCTCTGCCCCTTCCAGGCTTCAGGAAGTAAATTATCTTTAACCGTGTTGGGGTAACCTGAAGATTGACTCTTGTCACCCTTGTCCTGACCTTTTTTGACATGCTCAGCTCCTGGCAAAGAGGCAGGCAGTATATCCCATCACAGAGCAGTTTCTGGCTTAATGCCCATGTTCAGCTGGAGTCATGTCAAGGCGTGAACCTCTGACGTTTCCCTGTCACAGTGGACAACTGAGGGACCAGCTATCATGTTTCAAGCCTTTGTGAGGTTCCTGCCTTGCTGGCATGGTCTCAAAGACCAGTTTGTCCTTAAACTTACCCTGCAAGCTTGTTAGTGTTGTGCCAACATAGTCTGGTCCCTCTGAGGCGACTGACCCTAAACTCTGGGCTCAGCTGTGCTTTTCTATAAGTACCTCAGAACCAAACTGTTTGAACACAGCACTGTTTATCAAGTGAGTCTTGCATAACTGTCCTTGTGTAGCACTGCGAGGCTTCCAAAGTGCTCTCACTTGACTTCTCACTTCCAAAGTTAAAGCCATTTTGGCTGGCTGTGCACTTATTTCTGGGGTGGCCTGGGGCTGTGCCCCACAATGGACTTGTTGGAAGACACCATGCATTTGTTGGAGAACATCACAAGTCCTTTTTTAGCATATTATCACAAGTTTCATTTCTCTGCAGACCAAAACAGTTCTGTCTGCTATGGGACACAGACACGATAAGCACTGTGGCCTGGAAATTCAGAAGGATTCCTGTAATCTAGGCTCTTTACCATGCAGTTTCTAATGCTTTGCCTGGCACCAGTGTTGACTTGTGTGAAGCAGGACAGGACAGGGGAAAGCCCTCAGTTCTCCAGTAATTAGTTGCTCTCTGTGTGACATGGCATGAAATGACATCTGATGGCTTTCTGAGATGGAACACAACATATTGCAGAGAAGAGACACTGTGCCATGTATACAAAAAGCCTTTGTCTCCTCAGCCACCTCCCTAGACATGCCAAAATGGAATAGGCTGTGGAAACGATGTCTTTATCTGTGGAGACTCTGGTTGCAGGCTTGAGCATACGTCAAGATCATGGACTAAAAGCCATCAAGAAGGCACAAACATGGCACTGCAGTATGCAACAACATGCAGGTGATGAGGACAGTCAGAGCACAAGTCTGACATGCAACATGGGGAAGTATCTGTCAGTATCAGCACAGCTCAACAGAGCTATTTGATTTCCTCTGGATTCTTCCTAAACAGAAAAAAGAGGAAGCTTTCACCTGAAGTTTACCAGGGCTAGAAATGCCAGGTACTCTCTTTCCCTTCTGGGCTTTTTGCAAAAAGTTGGAGTGGAATAGAAGAGGACAGGACCTTTCTAGTTAAGAACAGTGCAGACACAATACACAGAACTAATTTACAGATAGTTTTATCACTCACTTGCTAATGATGTTCTTTTGTGTTGGGGTCCTGAAGCATTCCACATACCTCTAGTCTAAAGAAAACTGGCTACTTTATATGTTCTTGCTTCATATTCTCCTATAGCCATTGAGGTAAAAGATAGAGGTAGGGAGTACAGAGCCAGCCCAATGCAGGTGGAGGAACAGATTATGTTTGCAGTTCCACCCTCCATTTTCCTTTAATTCCTTGTTGACAGAAAGATACCATGGGAAAAATGGAAACCAAATATTTCACTTTGGGATACACTCCTTTTCTCAGTTCTTTTAAGAAACAGAAAGCTTCTTTCTCTCTCTCTCTCTCTCTTTTTTTTTTCCTAATGTAAATGAATGGGAAAGCAGAAGGGCCTCTCAATTCTTGTTTTACTAAGAAAACTTCCATTACTAAAGCATCTCCCAGGCAAAATCACTTATTTTTTCAGTTTTGTTTTTAGTAGAAATTTGTTTCTGAACAAAAGTTCCTCCTCATAAATCTCAGTCCATAAATGCTCCTTCTTCACTCAACCAATCTGGATGAAGTTGAAAAAGTGCTTAAGTGAGCCTAAGATCATTTCATTTTCAAAAGTCAGTTCAGAGTCTGAAGTTTCATGGAAAATCATCGGAACTCAAGGCTCCCTAATTAACGAGGTGCTTCCAGTCACTTTCCTCTTCGGCAGAATTCTTGTCCGAAAAGAGAAAATTATTGGGGAAGATGTGAAGTCCCAAGAAGGGATAGAAAACATCCATAAGGCTCCTCTTTGAATCAAGGGTGTTTGTTTCTTACATATCTGCTCACTGTCTAGCAGAGCACAGTGTCCTGCTGCTGCCTGGGTTCTCTCCATTGGCTGGATTCTTTTTCAATTGCGAGGGTTTTCATCATGGAAGGGCAGCCCTTTCTCTAATGATCATCCTGTGGAGGGATGTGGCAGTGTGCAAATTAGGTTTATTAGGTTTATTGTATTATTCCTTTGTTCTCTCTGGCACGTGCGTGCACCTGTCGTTATGTAACCGTCCGTTACCTGTCATTCATGCTGCCCGCAGTTTTTTGTACTCCTCCCCGCCTCCCCGGTTGGTAAAGTTAAATTTCCTGCGTGCTTAACGGTCCCGGGGATCCCCTTCATTGGTTGTTGTACCCTCACCCCTCCCTCTCACCTATCTGGATAAAACTCTGCGCAGACTGCTTTTGCACGCAGTCGCGGCGCAGTCAGAACGCGTGTGGACGTGCAATAAATTCCGCTGCTACACCCGCTGTCTCCCTCCTGCCTCTGTTCGTGTCATTTTACCACCGCTGGTGAGAGGATCTCTCAGGAACAAGAACCCCGTAGGAATCGGTATCGTTCGCGCGGCGTACGGACTGATCCTTCAAACGATATTCACAGTGCCTGGGCTAGCTGGAATAGAGACACTGAGGTCTCAAAGCGTGGCACAGTGACAGAGGGAGGAAACAAAGTTTTAGGGTACTGTGAACTGTCAAAACCTGTTCTGGAAGTATTCCTCTCTGGTAGATCAAAGTGAAATAATGGCTTTTGAATGGGCAACAGCTCTACAAACGGATCACTGAGGAGTCTCTGTGCTTTTTCACTGCTTTCAGATTTAAATTCTATAGGTGGCTACATATATCTGTTTCATCAACTTGTATATCAAAAGTGGGTACATACCCTGCTCATAGAGGTATATGATGCATTTCTGTCTCCTGAGATCTATGGGAGGTCCCAGATCACAGGCAGGAGAGGGACAGACATTCCTTAGATATCATCTGGTCACCAAAGGAAAAGGTAGTCGGCAGGCCTTTGCCATGACTTGGCAATGCCAGCATTGCTGCTTCACCTCCTCACCCTGCCCTGATTCAGATCTCACGATAGCCTAGTGTAAGAGAGCTTCTCTGCTTGTCTCAGGACACAGTCCAGAACTAGGTCTAAACAATAATGGGTCACAACTGGCTTGGGGCTGGCACAACAACTAGACTACAAAATGTCACAAAGATGCTCTGTTGGCCTAAGAGAAGTCTCCTTGGCAAGGACAGCTGGGAAACACTGCAAGGAACAAGTGCAAGAATAATAGAGAATTTACCCATTCCATGAGCTTTTTGGAACCAGTGAAATTTTGGAATCCTTACACCTGCTTTCTCTGTTCCAGTAAGACCATCTGAAAGAAGAGCATTACTAAATTATATTGGGTCTTGGTGCTGCTACTGCCACAATGTAGTAGTTCCAAGGTCTCTACTGAAATAATTAGGTCTCAGATGTTAACCAGGAAAGTGGTGGGATAATATTGCATACAGCAGCTTCTTCTTACTTTAGGTTGCAGATAAGATACTGGTAGGAAACAAAGAGAAGCCATCATGGGATATCATGAGACAGATGCTGTGGAGTACAGGAGATAATGAGTAGGATTCTGCCCTGGTGTTTGCATATATTGGATTTCCTATTTGTTGTGAATTTGTATATTGTCTGGAATAATGGGGTCCTGGTCTTTGGGCAGGACTCCATAATACAAATAAATACCACTATGGCTGATGGCAGACCTTGTGTAACTGCCCCAAAGTTGACAAAAGTTGCAAACAGTCTGAGTCAATGCCATTGTGTAAGGAGATAATTTCTGCCTTGACAGTGTTGTGGCCAGCTGGAATTGTTCTCTCTGATAATTGGCAATCTGGATCTCTCCCAGATGGCAGAATCTCATAAAGAGTATCTGAGAAGAGCTCTGCTCCTCTCTTTAATAAGGCTCCACAAGAGAGCTGTTCATCCCTGTCACCCCTTATCCATTGCCTCAGGCAAGTCTCCTGTCAATTTGCAGAACAAGTCATTGCTCTGTGTTTATTTTTCCTTTTTATTTTATTTCTTTTTAGAAACTTCTATTTATTACCTTGGCAATGAGCCACCCAGTAAGGAACAAACTGTTTTGTGACAGAAAAGATGACACATTCTGCCCTGGACCAGCCAAAAGCACTGACACTGATCTTGCCCATGCCATCATCTAACCCCTCAGGTTGTGTTTAACAAAGCTGTATTTTCCTGAGGCATTTGTTTTTCCAGCAAAGAGAGGGTGAGAGAAGATGGTATACTGTGCATCCACCCAAGGGCCCCTGAAAAAAAAACCTTTCTGCAGCACACTCCTGCTTAGCATACAGGTAGTGGTTTAGGGACAGGGGCTTGCCTGTGTGTCATTTTAATCCTGTAGCTTTTAGGACTTCCCAGCTCAGCAGATGCTGAAGAGAACAAGCCTGTAGGTAGAGTAGAATCAGGGATTGTGCAGAGTGTAATTGCTCTCCTGTGTAGCTAGCATTGCAGCAGCTCAGCTGATTGAGGTGATATTTGTTTCCGGTCTGCCTCTTCACCATTTAACATGTTTATCCATCACTGTGGTACCCAAGTGCCTTGCAGTCCAGAAGATGTTTATCCTCTCTCAGCTATCTCATAAGTGCTATTTGCCTTCTCTCAGGGATGGGAAACCAAGACACTGATTTATGTAAAGGGTGTGCAAACTGGTAGAACTCTTCCTAGGGGCGGTTAGATCTCTGACCTAAAGAACAAGAGAGAAACCCATGTTACCTAACACAATTATTTTACCAGCTTGAGCTTACGTTAACTCTGAAATTCCTGAAAGCTTTGCAAGGACTTTGAAGAACTGTTTGGGACCTGTCACAGTCCTGATGCTAGTGGATTCTGAAATGCAAGATGCAGCTCCACTGCTGGGAATGTGTTTCTTGTGGTTTTGTGTGGCTTTAGTTCCCAGTGGAACCACAGACTGACCACAAATCCCAGTGCAATGGAATTGTGCAGTTTTCCAGATAAGGTCCTAATGTGTGAAAGAATTGTTTCTTACAGCTAGAATTATCCATCACCACCCCTTCATCCACCACAACTCTTGAAACTGTAGGATTTTTTTGTTTTGCTTCTTTTTAGCCTCAAAATATGGACTCAAGACATATTGTTAAGAAAAAGTGTAAAATATTCAATGTTTTTATGTGTGAATTAGAGTTCTATACTAACTGCTGAAAGTCCAATGCTTGTGAGAGGACACTCTTGAATAAATATAGTCCATCTGAAATGTCTCTAAGTCAAAGTAACTTGAGGACACATACTCAAGTTGGATTTTTTCCTTTATGTTATTTTACTTTGCTACATGATGTCCTGAAACACAATGACCTAATTTGTCCTTGTTTTCATGTTTAATCTGAACTGATAATCTTAGTTACCCACCCCAGTTAAACCACAGGACCCATTTGCATTAATCAGTCATCAAATACTTCTAAAAAATGAACAAATACTCAAAAAGCTGTTAATGGACTATTCAAAAAGCTGTTAATGGACTATTCGACAAAGGAGATGTTTGCTCCAAACAATCCAGGGATCTTTGCAGAAATGCTCTGAAAAGAAGGGTCTGACCTAAGAAGTCTTGTCTCTATTGTTAGCGTTTTGCTGGGAGGGGACCAACCACCAACCTTCCACTTGGACTGGGAGTGTGCAGTGAGGACAGTCTGAGGAAATTTCCTTGAAGCAGACTTGGCTTCAGGGTCCATCACAGAAACAAGTGTGGGATCAAGATAACCTACTGGCTCAGTCAGCCTTGCCCATTGCCAACACCGGTTACCCTTGCTGGCCACATAGGTTTCAGTGTTTTTCCCAGTGTTTTCCTAATCGGATTTTCCTGACATCTCTTAGAAAATTTTCCAGTAGATTTCACTGCCCTAAAATATGCTCTGCTGTCTTGCCTACATTTTCCTGATTAATACTTCTGTTCCAAATGAACTATCCCCCTGTCCAACTCAAAAAAAAGAGCTGTCTCAGTTGTCATCTCCACCTCTCAACACATCATGGGGTTTTCAGCCAGGCTGTCTCAGAGTTTGCCTGCATAGCACAGAATTATCCCTTTCAGAGTTTTCTTCAGGCTTACTCAAGTCAATCCCGCTAGGCTCATAAAATGTTTTTCTTGCTAGTTCTTGGTCTCCTTCCAAGCTGTGAAGAACTTTCTAGGAACACAATGCCTGGGACTTAGTGTGGTTCTGCTCACTGGATGACCAGTGATGGTAGAGGCAAGGAAAGGTCTTTGGCTGATGTTGTCATGATGCAAAAGGAAATGTTTCTCTGGGAAATCTCAGGCTCAGACTGAGCCTGGCAGGCACAGGGAAGAGTGAAGATAGTCAAGGTTCGCAGTTAGCTCTAACCAAACCTGAGTGCAGCAGTTGGTTCATAGCAGTTTGCCAGGTGTATTCCTCATATCAGGCACTGTGCCAGGAGCAATGCTCCAGTTTATAATCACATCATGGAAATGGAAATCATTGAAAAAAAATTTCTTATCTGTGGTAAATATCCATCCCTCAGCTTTACAAGACATACAGAGTAGTCTGCAAAGCAGATCTGGCTGGTGGTCTTTGTTTCTTCACATAACAGAAACTGAAGGGAGGAAAAATTTCCCGTGAGGACTCAGAAGTGAAAGATCTGAGCAGGGCAGAGCCACTGCTACAGCTACTGATCTCCACCCTGCAAATTCCCTATTCTTTCTGAGTGCAGAGAAAAGGCTGTTGCTATAGAAACCAGTGGGAGAAAATGTACATTATATCATGTTTTATATACTTTTTCAAGGAGATCCTTTAATTTGAGCCTGCCACCATGTAATTTTACAGAAACAATGATGCTAATAAATGTAACAGGCTTCAAATCAAATCAAATAATTATCAGCTGCTTCAAAAACACCTTTTCTTGTAACTTTCTGCCCTAACCAAGACACTAGGACAAGGCTAGCAAAGCAGACAATAATAAGGTAGATGACAGGAGAGTTAATCTAAGGCAGAAAAAGGTATAATGAGAGGTGGGAGGTGGGTTCTACACAGTAGTAAGCAGCGGCTAACATTTGAGGAAGGACAAAAAGGCTAAATAAAATGTCTTCTTTTTGACTTGTGTGTAGAGAAGTATGAAATAAAGATGAAAGGTACACTTTATAGCTTACATTCTAGCCTATCTCTTTGATTATTTACCTGGACAACCTTCCTTTGTGAGCCCTCTTTTGAAGCTCTCTTCTGCTGCCCTTTAAAAAATTATTCCACTATTTCCTACTTGCCTTTGTAAAAGGCCTTTGACCTCTCAGACAATCAGACATGTTGGACACCAGGGTCTCAGAGAGACAATGCTCTTTTTGAGGCTGCACCACAAGAGCCTCTCTCTAGCATCAGGCTAGCCTGGTGGCAGCAGCTCTCCTGGATACTTCAGAACAGAAGCCTAATTTATTCCTTTGGATATCAAAACAGGCCTTCATTCTGTCTTCTCCACTCTCAGTTTGTTTTTCACTTAATTCATCATGATTGCTATTTCCTTCCTGATTTGTACTGACCCTGTGACTTGATTAGATTTTTGCCAATATTTATAGTAGCTCCTATGTGTTGATTGGTAATTTCTTCAGGACAAGGACTATCTTGCTGTGTTGAGCAATATAAAATATAAATCTCAGTCTTGTCTTGTTCCGGGGCTGCGACTGATCCTCAGCTGGGTCCCTGCTTGTTGTCCCGAAAGTAAATACACAAAAAGCATAAGCGAGGCTTTGCACCACTAGTGATGGGGTTTATATACTGCAATGTAAGTTGAGGTGGCTATGTGAATAAAGCAACTTAATTACACCAGGTAAGACCAAGTAAGAGTACTCTTAGCATCTCTTCCAGACAAATTCCTTCCTCCAGACCTGCCCTTAGCCTTGTGCTTTTTCGTGACTTCTTGGGTTGCAGTAAGTTCCATGCAGGTCTCTTGATCACAAACGGGAAAAAAAAAAAAGGTAGTTTTTATTTTTTCTCTTGCCAGTGCCTCTGAGACCTGGCTGTAAGTCTCTTCTTTGCTCCTTTCAAGCTCTCACAGTTTCTGAACACACATAATAAGAGTTTCCCATAAAGCTCTTTCCTTTTCTGTTCTACAGCCAGATGCATTCAGTGATCAGCAGGGAAGAAACAATTCCTCTTTCCTCTTCCTGTCTTATCTTATGTCCCCTATGCACGAAGGTAGCCTTGCTCTCTGCTTCCCAGTCCCAAGCCTTACACAGAACATAAAGGCTGCTAACTGTGAATAAACAACTGATACACATACTGTCTGGTTTAGGGGCTGTAAGCACTTTTAGAGGCCAAATAATACATAGATATTAATAGAATGGCTGTAATGATACAATAAAAGAAAAAAAGATGTCCTCAGGAGCATGAAAATCTAACTTCAAAAGCAATTACCATCAGTGGCAAAATGCAGTGAGAAGACTAGGATTACTTTAATATGATTATCTGCTTATTGCTATTTGTTTGCTCCCCTACACTTGTGCCTCTGTTGTCACTGCAATGTTGCTTTCCCATGCTGGGTGGCTTTGTGTCTATGGTGGAACAGGCAGGAATAGGAGAATATGAAAGGGTGTGGAAATGTGGTGTTTTTGTAGAGACGGAAAGACTGTGTTTGTGGAAAGATGGAGAAGTAGGGAAAATAATGGCAAGGTCAATGTTATTAGACAAAGACAGAGACTTGATTTTGAAGGCTCTTTAATAATTCAGCTTTATCCTGCAGGCCAGGGAGAGGTGCAGGGTCAGTAAGGCAGTGGATGGTTTATAGTGCAAGGAGTTCTCATTCAGTATCCCAGGGTCCCTTAACCAATATCCATTACTTATGCCTTTCTCACTCCATCTTCAAACCCCCCTATGTCCTTGCAGCACACTACAGATCACTGGATGTAGCAGATCACTGCTACATTCAGTCATGCACTTGGGTGGGGAGTCTGTGGAGTGGTGAGGATGTGCTCAGAGGGATCAGGGCTCACACAAGTGGGAGGTACAGATGGTAGCCTGGAGAGATTGATGAGATCAACAGTGATGTCTCTGCAGAGACCACATTAAATTGCACCAGGGATCAACACGTCAGCTCTGTGCAGGAAGGAGAGTTGTTATTCTCTCAGTTTAGAGGCAGCATGGCAAAAAGTAACTGTCTGCCTCTGCAGATATCAGTATATATAATTAGTGGTCAAAAAGATAGATAGATAGATAGATAGAGAGATAGATAGATAGATAGATAGATAGATAGATAGATAGATAGATAGATAGATAGATAGATAGATAGATAGATAGATAGATAGATAGATAGATAGATATGGGTATAGACACAGCTCTGTTCCAAACAGGCAAATGTGTAGCCCCTGGTGTCTGGAGGACATAAAAGGCTCTTCCAGAACTTACTGGAGATCTCATCAGGACTCTCAACCCAGAACTCACTAACCTAGATCACCTGCACAGTATAAATACAGGACTTTTCTCATTATTCTTGGACAAATTAAAAAAACCAAACCAACAACAAAATACCAAACAAGGACACAGCTAATAAATAAATCAGGTTTAATCATAAACCATGTACATATTTATAGATAGGGAGGGAGACGTTGTCAGAAAGGTGCTGCCCTGGCAACAGGAATAAAAGAACAGTGTATTTTACTAATACAGTACCAATGAAGGGTGGAGTTGATAAATGATTATGGGATTTTGAATCCCAGAGGCTAATTTTTACAGACAATCATCATTCTTAGTTTCCTGTCAAATTATAGCACAAACTAGCTCACAGCTCTGCCCAGGACACAACAAGGCAGATGTAGCCAAACACAGAACTTTAGGGTGAGGGAAGGATAATATATCTGAAGGTCTTTTTGAGGTATATATAAACATATATATTCTACTGTTGTTTACTGTCTTGGGACTTTGCTTTGCCCACAGATATGTGTGCACACATCTCATTCCAGTCAGCAAGAGTGGCAAGCTCACATTTGAGAGAATATATTGGACTCTGAGGGCATACAGGAGCTCATCAAACAACAGTCAGAAGCAGAGCAGGGAGAGCTGAAGATAAGGAAGACTGTACTGGGCTGAGAAAGGAAAGAAGTGAATGGATAGCCCCAGATTTATCTGACCAGTCAGTTCTATCCTGTTTGAACAGCCAGGACAAAGCTTCTGTTCTAAAGGACTTCTGCAGTGCAAATTTTCCCATCAAGGCAACCTTTACTGGACAGTGAGGGAAACGATGAACAAAATTACTAGAAGCATGTCAGCAGAAGAAATATGAAGGAGCTGGCCCTATAACCATTCAGTTCTTATTTTTGAAAAAGGATCCAATCTTGCCTCTGAAGTGGTCTGATTCTACATATATGTCTGGTCACTCTCAGCTGATACAGGCAGACGAAGGACTCATTAGTCCAGTGGCCAGCAAGGCAAAGTGTGGCATTTGTATTATGATATTCTGAATTGGTGTGGCTGCTTTGTGAAACAACATCACACCAGGCTTCCTAAGCAGCCGAATGCATTGGCTTTTTGCAGAATGATTTAACTTTCAATCAATGATGTATTAGAAAGAGTTACAGATGAAAACCACCTTTTACTGGTAGAAAGCAGACACTGTTTAATATCAAACACACTTACCATCTGATTTTGCTAAAAACCCACCTCCAGACAATAAAAAAAAAACTAATCCCAAATAAAATCTACAATACAAAACAACATTCATATCAATGTCAAAAGGTAACTGTCCCAATAAACATAAAATCAAGTTCTTAATGCAGGTGCCCTCAGAAGTGAATGAAACTCATGCATCAAAATATAGAGTCCACTTCCAATCTGGGAATGCTCAGTTAAGACTGCTGCCCTTTGAAATGCAAGTCCCACTTGTTAAAAGGAGAGCTCCACACATGCATGCACAAGTGCATATGGGCATACAGACACACACATACACACATAACCTCCTCTCTCTTAGCAAGAGCTGCATGCTGGGTGACTTAATATCTTCAGTGCATTTTTGATCTTTTTTCTTTGTAATGATAAGGTTGAAATGTCTTTACTTCTCAGGACTGTACTTTTCAAACAAAAAGGGGAATGAAGAGGAATTACATTACAAAGACAAAAAAAATGCACTTGTATCTCAGGTATATGATTATTCCCAGTCATCTTCAAGGATGATGTTATTTACATTTGTGACTCAGCAGAATCCACAGGAAGTTATCCTTTCTCCATGTTGGGTTTTCTCAATAAGCCCCACGAGCCTGTTCTTTGCTTCCACAGACCATCTTTTCTTTAAGGCACTGCATGCGGATGTTGTCTTCAGACAGAAGTGCAAGCCTCCTTCACTGGACTGTGCATTTCTCTCTCTCCCTGGACTGACCTTCCCTGAGTACTTTTGATTTGATATACTTCAGGTCACTGTTGACACTTGGCCGGCGAGCGAAGGGAGAGATCATGCCATAGGCATCCATGTCCTTGACTCGGCGCATCCGGAAGGATTTCTGTTGGAAAGTGTCACCATACTGGATGGAGATTTTCCTGTGGAGGGAAGGGCTCATCTCATGAGGTAGCTTGGCCATGCTGAAGAGGACATAAAACATCTCATCCACATTGGTGTTCTTCTTGGCTGACACTTCGAAGTAAGCACAGTTTTCATCACTGGAGACAAGATTCTCACCTTCATCAGTACGTACCTTGCGGAAGATTTCACTGTGGTCATTTTTGTTGCCACAGATCACCATGGGGAGGTCAGCTGATTCCTTGGTCTTGTTCTTCAGACAGGATTTGACCTCAAGAATCTGTTTCTGGAGTCGCTTGACCTCATCAAAGGATTCTCTGTTATCCAGACTGAACACCAGGATGAAAACATCCCCTGCAATTAAAGAAAAAAAAAATACTGTAAAGGCTGTTGGTCACAGCCAGTTTCAGAGGAGCAAATTTTTAAAAAGCAATTCTTTTATTTCTATCTCCTCCCCATATTTTTTGTTTGGCCATTTGGCACCTATTCACTCAGCTGTACTTTACTTCTGATTCAAATACCCACATCTTTCTATAGTGCTATGGAAAAGACTTTTGGCTGTGATGTAACTCCAGTCATATCCAGTCGCATTCCTAGTTTGTATTGGGCTTGCAAGTTATTGCCTGTTTTTATCTCTTTCATAAATATGTTTCTATCTCAGCTGTGCTGCATTTCTCTTCTTTTTATTTCCTTTCATTTGTATCTGTGTAAAAAACATCCTGTTCTGACACCAGAAAGAGTGGAGACCTGGTACCCACTCAGCCTTAACCCCTTGATTAACACAATACATGAAGCAACACCTGAACTGAAGGTGTTTGCAGCTAATCAGTCCTGAACACACAAGTCAGGAACAAGAGGTTTCTCAGTGCGCTCTGCTGTCATTGCATTTGCTCAAGAGAAGCAGACCATGAAAAAAACCTAATACATAAATGACACACATCCCGTGGCATTTCCTTTTGACATTTCCTGACTTACAATTCCTTTTGCAAGTAGAAAATACAGCAAATCATCACCTGTTGAATGACATTTGTGTGGAACATGCTAAGAGAACTTTCAGGGACTAAAGCTCACATTTGCACCTCAGAAACTGGTTCTAGGACTTCACTAAATATGGATTGTAGCCTTCTCAGATGTGAATGACGTGTTTCGCTGGCCTGTTAGAAAAGTGGATAGTGAGTCCAGAAAGAAGATTTGTTGTGAGCTGTCGCTGAATATATATCTAATTTCATTTTTATAATTAAATAATATATTTTAGCTCATAACAGGAATGGTTTGACAGTGAGAAGATGCAAAATGATCCCACCATTTCCCCTTCTTTTCTCTTTAAACACATTAGATTATATGCAGACTAAGGAGAAAGGGTAAAAAGCTGTATCTTCTACTGGAATATTAAATCAAGGAAATCAGGTTGGAAATTTTAGGAATAAAAAATCC
This sequence comes from Prinia subflava, assembly GCF_021018805.1. Lineage (NCBI taxonomy): Eukaryota > Metazoa > Chordata > Aves > Passeriformes > Cisticolidae > Prinia > Prinia subflava. The sequence continues at coordinate 20,908,473 of NC_086250.1, read as the reverse complement.
TTGGGACTTTCTTGGGTAGAATTCCCTTTCTGTGCATTTTATTTTTCACTGTATGTGACCTATAACAACATTCTTAATTTGCACTTTGCTGCTCTTTATACCCACAGAATTTCATTCAGCCATTTATTTGTGACATCAATAAAAATATGAAGCAGGAGGGGAAGATAGATGGGTAAGGGAAAATCTCAATTTCAGATCTTCACCCACTGGACTTCTCCACTGTGGCTAATGCATTCCTTATAGTGATGGGAACATGCCAGCCAGGAAATATCTCTCTATAGAAATGCATCTTGCAGCAAATCAAGCAGTCCCTTTAGCTATCTCCCCAAAAACAGTCATCTCTAGGCTATACTTTTCAAGCTAACTTCTATCCTTATGACCTTCCCCATGACTTTCTCACCTGTTAGGATGGAAAGCCTCCTCATGGCAGGGAACGGGTGATTCCCAGAGGTGTCCAGGATGTCCAGCTGATACATGTCCCCCCGTATGTTGTAGACCTTGCGATGAAAATCCTCGATTGTGGGAGTGTACTGATCCTCAAAGCGGCCATTGAGGAAGCGTGAGACAATGGAGCTTTTCCCCACCCTGGAGGCTCCCAGCACCACCATGCGGTACGAGTTCTTGGCTGGCACATTCAGGTTGCAATTTCCACCAGACATAGTCTTCATCATTGCTTGGTCCTGAAAGAGGAAATAGCAGAGTTGGAGGAAAGGTCAGAAACCAAATGGAGGGTGAAATAAGGCAGCTCCTCACCGCAAGCTTGCCAAAGAGCACTCTGGAGCATAGTTCTGCATAGCAGAGAGAGCAGAGTAATCAATGATCCATGCAGAAATTCTTTCACTGGAAATGCTTAAACCTTTACAGTCTCATTTTCAGGGAGTGGGTTTTTTTGTTTTGGTTTGGTTTTATTGTTGTTGTCTTTTTTTTAAAGTAATATAAAAATGAAGGCATTTTACACTGAAAATAACATGCTTTTGAATTGTAATTTGCTGTTACATTTAAGCATTAAGGGCTAAATGTATCAGCTGCGCTTCAACTGAGACACCAGGTTCCTTCCGACCATCTGCGTCACTTACATATTACCAGATTTTTTCAGTAAAACTCGGTTCTCATTTAGATACATAAACACAGAGGTCAGATTCCCCAGTATATTACAGCCACTGCAGCTGTCATTGGTTTAGTATGGTTTGGTTTGTTTGGTTGCCTAAATAAGAGCTGCACAGAATACTAATTTTCTGAGATCAGCCAGAAATCAGACAGAAACAAGAATCATGCTTAACATCAGTGCAAGCTAGACATCTCTGTAACTTTAAATAGCTGGTCCCATGCAATATTCATTGCTGATGCAGGGAGCATCAGCCACAAAATAGCACTTGCTGGAGATAAATTCAAAGATCTGTGCCTCCAGTGATCTTTTAGAAAGTAGATTTTAATTCTGCTGTTTGGACTGGTAGTTTGGGAACTCCCTATAAGCAAACTATCCTTGTTGCAGCAGGATGGCTGTCAATGGGTGGAACTGCAGAAACATAGATTTTTTAGGAGCTCCAGTCTTTAAACATACAGATGTTGTGGGTGCCACTGGCTTTGCTAGGCACAGCTGCTAAGTACAAGCAGGAGAAAATATGAAGGACAGCCATCTTAAATAGCTATTAGACAAGATTTCCAACCCATGACATCTAAAGTGAGTCTAGAGACCCAGCAGACTGCATTTTGGCATAGCACTCAGATGCAGGAAACTTTGGTAGGAAACAAAAAGTGCTGCTTAGACCTTTTTTGTGTACCAGTTCAAAGGAACTGTGTGCTGAAAGAAAAATACAGCCCTTGTGTGGGGAAAGCTGACTGTTACAGCAAAGGAGGCACACTTTGGACAGAATTTATTTTGGTTACTAGGTTCTTATTAAAGAATAATTAAGTTCCCCTCTGGCATTTATTTAACTTAGGTATTGTTTATTTAATATTACAATGCAAGTACTTTATGGACACTGAAAGATCACTTCTGGGTCCAGATCTGGATTCCTATCTTTCCCTTGAGTGACTTTTATCTCCCAAGCTTTTATGTAGCTGACAATTATCTCAGCGAAGAGCTTAAAATATTTTACTTTGTTTAACATGCGCTAAGCACCAAAGCAGCAGTGATGATACAGTCACTGCTAAATAAAGAAGTCTCTGGAATTCTGGTCCAGCATCATTACAAACTCTGTGCTATAGCCCAAGGAAACAGGAAAACATGACTATTTATTATTATTGCTATAATTTGCAGCACAACAATGCCCTACCTAATGCACAGAAGAAAATGCAATGCTCTCCTCAGAGTAGCTTACACTTTGAATTACATTCAGAGGGCAGGACAGCCTAATATTAGAGCCAGATGAATGCCAGAACACAACTTTGGATGGAAACACACATGCAGAATTATGGTACTGTTGGATTGCTGTGGCAGAAATGACAGCAAAGGAACACAGCTGGTATTTGAACTGGACTTTGTGTTCTGTTTACCAGAGTAAACAGAGTTGTTTTGGACCTATCTTCAATAGTGCAAAAATACCATATTCAGTCTCTGAAACACTACCATGTACAGTATCCCACATAGTCAGTCCAATACTGTTTTGCATCCATGGGCAGACAAAAAAAAAAAAAAAGCTTCCTTTCATCCTCTTAGCTTACTTATTTGGCAGAGAAGAGCAGGGAAATAGATGAGTTGTAAAAACGACAAACTACTTTACCACCCAGGACCAGTATCTAGAGGTGAGGCAGATCTTCAGGCCATGATGGACCAGTGTAGCTGCATGAGGGCAAGTATGGACTGTGCAGTTTACACCTACTAGAGAGCAGTTCTGTACAACTCAGTGCAAAAGCATCTGGGGGAGAGCACAGTTACACATTTTGAGTGAATGCCTTTTATGTCCTGTACAGAACATGCATGCTGAGGACGTGATCACTTTACACTGTCCTTGTTCCACCTGTCAAGACATTCAGCCAAGAGGACCCCTATGCTTTCTTAACTGCATTTCATTTCACTCAAAGTCAAAATATGCTTTTCAGTGTTTCAATTTGTGGAGTTGCAACTCATAAGCTCTATTGCAAACCTGACTCAGAGTGTGCCATTGAACTGTGAGCTTACATTTGTGGTTTGAACCTTCTCTTCTTATCCCCTCAGTCCAGTTTTTCTCTAGTTCAACACAGTATGCCTTCTTTCCTACTCAGAAAAGGAATGAAACTTCAGCCTTGATACCCATGAGTGGCAAGGGGGAGCACAGAGGGTCATACAGTGAAAAAGATTAATGACAGAAGAAAGGAAATAGAGAGACCACATGTTCATGTACTAAGTAAAGCAAAATCAATCAGAAGAGAATGAGGAGACAAACAACCTCCAGCTGGCTTTAATCTACATATTTTCCTTCCAGTTTATTAAATGCTTAAGTATAGATTAATTCCCACTGGTAGCTTCTGCTTTATGTACTGGCTTGATGCTAGAAAGATTATATTAGTATTTTATATTGGCACAGTGCAGGGATTCCAAAATGTCATAGAAATACAGGCAATTAATGTTATCTTTAAATAACACTTAATAAAGGGAAAAGCTCATTTGCCCAGAAAGAGCTGAAAAAAATCAACATTAAACCCCATTTCTCTTGACTCTCTATGTTATCCTCTACCTACTAACCACCACTTCTCTTTTTGTAGGCAGGATTTGGAATGAATGACAATGAACCTGCTTTTGTATGCCCTGGAGAGCACTTGTCTGAATATCAGTGAGGTACTGACAAATTTGAGCCTGAGCACCCATAGGGAGATACCTAAGGTAGATATTCTTTATTTAACCTGCCCAGAGCTATTGCACCTTGGTTTTCCATCTTCCCATCAGGGAGCATCCAGGGCTTTATGCTCTGCCTACCACTCCCCATTCATGAACAGGCTTCCAAACTACCTCCCTTGCACTTCTCTCTCTTCAGCTGCTGGTTGTGTCTCTGTTTGCCACTCAGTGTTAATCACTGCACCCAGCTAAAAAGGACATAGGCAGACATAAACTCTACCATGCATAACAGACCTGTCACTTCTTAATCACTACTAGTATCCCTGTAATTTCCACACACACCAAAATCACTTCTGTGGGATGTTTATTTCCTACTTTCACTGCAAACTCCATGCTGATTTCTTACCTCTCTTTCCTAGGAGAAGCAGTTCTGGGTGTCGGTGCAGTCTGATGAAGCTGATAATTGTAATCAGAGGTGGGTGCTGTTGTAAAGGGCTGTTGTTCTGTGGATCCTGTGTTGCTTGTTTTGGGCTCAGTTCTTCTCCAGTATTTTCCAAGAACTTAGCACGATTGGGAAGGACTGCAGGGCTCCAGAGGGCGTTCCCCCATGGATGTAGGTACTGGATCAGGCAACCGACATAGGCTAAAGAAGTCTCAGAACTGGTGACAGTTTTTCCCTTTGGGCAAATGAGCTATTTTCTTCAAGGCTCAGTTCAAGAAAAGGAGAGGCAGAGTCTCTCCCACTCCCACTGCCTTTTCTTGCCAGTTGTACTCTGTAGGCTCTGCTGTGGGGAGAGAATTTCAGGAACAGCACCTACTTGTGCAGGGTAGTGGATATATTCAGCTGGCCCACCCTGCCTCTGTGCCAACTCAGATCCTCTGCAGAAAGATCAGGGTCGACATGAAAGTTGTCTGCGGTGACCCTATGCTTCCCCAGATCTTGCCTGGCTCATCCCTCCACACGAGCTTCTTTTCTTCTGGTCTGAGATTTGCTTTAAAATATTCTCTCTGTAGGATAGAAGGGGCTTTTTTTTACACTTGCCGGTTAAATCTTTTTCCTTCCCTTCCTGCCTTTCTCCCTCTCTCTCTCACAACTACTGGCAAATTGCAGATTTTCCTTCTGTAGGACTCAGAGATAATTGGCTCAACTCCTCCCTTGAAGTCAGTGTCAGACAGAGGGGAAGGAGGGGTGCCGAGGGGGTGGGATTTTGTGCCTTTTCTAAAGAGAAAGTTCATGTGCACTACAGACTGCACATTCCCTGTCTTTCCACCAGAGACCTATATGTATGCATGTGTGGGGAATGAGCTAGCATATGTGTATCAGAGACACAGAGAATTCATTTATTTTGCAAGCTGTAAATTCATAAGCTGTTCCTAAAAGCTCTATGCTTCCGTGCTGATTTTTTTCTGCTAAACAGCAGCAGACTGACTCATTCCCCAAGTATGGGCTTTCTGTCCATAATTTCTGTAAATCTTTTGCGATATGGAATGGTCTCCCCTGTTTGCTCAACCTCAAGACATTTACATTAGAATGGCTGGTTGGTTTGATTAAGAAATAAGAATAACGTGTTACTGTTGTTCTTTCATTAATATTTAAATAAATGAAAAACTAAACTAGGGATGAGTAATAGAAGTGTTAAAAAAGGTCAAACAAACTGAAAGTGTGTGGAACTGAAACTCAGGAAAAAGAGAAACAAATTAAAAATAGGATGAATTCAAGGCATTTGTTCAACCCCAAGTGAAACATTGCATTTGCAGTTTATTTCATTGCTGATCTACTTGAATTTCTTCTCCTTTAAATAATAGTTTGGATCTATGAGTTTATTTTAAAATATGTCAAAACCCTTGATTTTGAAAGATTTGAAATGAAACACTTCAGCATTTCCCACTTTAAACTCCTAATTGGTGGTGAGGCAGGAAGGGAATAAAAACACAGATTTTCAGGATATTTTGACAATAAGAAAATGGAAGGGAAGCACAATCTTCCTCTTCCAAATATGAACACAGTTTCAGGTCTCTGACAGTTCTCTCTCCTTTTTTGTTTGTTTGTTTGTTTTGTTCTTGTTTGTTTTTATTTGGTTTTGGGTTTGGATTTTCTTTTGTTTCCCCTAAGAAATTTACTCTTTGTTGAACACAAAGAATCTTTCAATTACTGTGTATGTATCATCTCGAAAACTCTTCCCCTCACTAATTCCTGCAGCTTTTGAGGAATTTCCAGGACGCTTCACTTTCTCTTCTCCTTTTCCTCAGAGCACAAGGATGTTTCTCTTGCCACCCTTGGAATAAAGCTTCCCCCCTTTGCTCGCACTCCTGGTGCTACACAGACCCCATCCACAGCCACCCACAGTAATCACTGAGGAGGGTTCCAGGGCTGGTGCAGGCACAGCTTGACATGCCTGTGAGTGTCTCTGTGCCCACAGACCTCACAAGGATACAACACAGACTGTGGGATGAGTCCAGCTGGAACTCTCTGTAAGAGGAAGCAGCTCCCACTGAAGTCAGGGTCACAGTTATCCTAGGCAAGATGTGCATCTGGGGACTCACAGGCTCACACAAAGGCAAAACAACATTGATCAAATTTGGGAAGCAGCAGATCCTGCAAATAACTTCAGATTTGGGAAGAAATGGTAGGATGTGGCAGAGCACCATTGAAACATTATAGCAGTACTGAACTGGTATTGGCTCATGAGCAGAACTGAACACTTTTTGGACTACAGTACCCGTCCAAATCACCAATACCAGTACTCCCTTGTCAGCTCCTGAGCCTTTTGGCAAAAGGTGTGTGGGGGGGAGTACTTTCATGGCTCGGACAATGTTTTGCCATAAGATATGATGCCTCCCATTTCTAAATCATTAGTTCAGATCAAACCTGGACCCCTTCTGGTGTCTTGTCAGCTTTTGTGTAACTTAAATCCAAAGAGAGTGACCAGCAGTCTGGTATCATTGCCATAGGAGAAGGAATGGCCACAAAACCCAACAAAGGGAAATCCTGTAGTGCTACAGAAAATAAACTCCTCTTTCATCCCTGTGGCTGATATGTAAATTCTACTGAGTTCTCTACCAAGAAAGAAGCATAGTCATAATGGAGATCATCTCATCAGTCGGGAATTCCAGCCTACTCAAGCCCTTTCGTAAACCAAATACAAAACTCTTGGCTAGCTGGCTTCACCCAGCCCGAACTCCTACTCAGCTATTCTCTCCAGCATTTCAAATAACCAATCAAGTTCCTCAAATGAAAAGAAAAGAAAAGAAAAGAAAAGAAAAGAAAAGAAAAGAAAAGAAAAGAAAAGAAAAGAAAAGAAAAGAAAAGAAAAGAAAAGAAAAGAAAAGAAAAGAAAAGAAAAGAAAAGAAAAGAAAAGAAAAGAAAAGAAAAGAAAAGAAAAGAAAAGAAAAGAAAAGAAAAGAAAAGAAAAGAAAAGAAAAGAAAACATTTTAAACTAGGCAACTTGATTTGATCTCTTATTGAACAGCTAGTAAAATAATAAATTACTTTTGAAGTAATAACTTTTGAAAGATAATTGCTAACTGTGAGGCTTCAGAGGCTTGAAAGACGTAGCTTTTTGGGCTGGTGTTTTTTGTTTCATTTCTTCTGGTGTGCTACCAGTTAAGGAGTTGACAAAAAGCTGGGTTTCATGCTTTCCATGAAGGCTCAAGAGACCAGAGGTCAAAAAATCCCTACTTTTTCAAAGACATCCCATGAGTAGCTCTGGTGGAGAAGTCATGTTACACCTGCCCTCATCTGAGGAGTAGGGATGGTAGCACCTCTTTGCTTTGAGGGTTATAATGGAAATAAATAAATCAGAGAGACAAAGTCTCTGCCAAAGCATCAAATGTTTCCAGTCTCAGCAGTTTCCTCTGGTTAGTCAGAGACCATCAGCATTTCTTAAATCTTACAGATATTAATTTAAAAACCAGGCTATCAATGTATTATTCTCTAGATGCATTTCTCCCTCCCACTCCTCCAGTCTATAAACAAATCCTAAATAAGGTGGGGTTTTTTTATCCAGCTAAGTCTGTTTAGCAGGATTACAGGCAGTCACTGTCAGAGAACCACCACTGCTATGAAGGGCTGTGCCTGCCTTGCTGAGTGACAGGCTGGAGAGAAGGGATGCCATCTAGAGGGACCTTGACAGACCTCGTGAACCTCATGAAGTTCAATAAGGCTGAGTCCATAGTCTTGCATGTGGGGTGTTCCCAAGAAGAAATACAGGCAGGGTAGGGAATTAATTGAGAGCAACGCTGGGAAGAAGGACTTGGAGGTGTTGGTAGATGAGAAGCTTGACATGACCCAGCAATTTGCACTCACGGCTCTGTATCCTGGGCTGCATCAAAAGAAACGTGGCCAGTAGGTCAAGGGAGGGGTTCTGTCCCTCTACTCAACTCTCATGAGACCCCACCTGGAGGGCTGCATCCAGCTCTGGTGTCCCCAAGATACTAAGGATATGGACCTGTTGGAGTGGGCCTAGAGGACCACAAAGATGATGACAGGAATGGAGCACCTCTCCTATGAAGACAGGCTGAGAGAGTGTCTCTCCTTTCTTGGAGAAGAGAAGGGATTCCTTATAGCACCTTCTAGTACCTAAGTAGAGTCTACAAAAAAGGAGAGGGGATAGAACAACTGGTAATTATTTCAGACTGGAAAAGGAGAAATTTGTATTAGATTTAAGGCAAACAATACTTACTATGAAAGTAGTGAGGCACTGGAATTTTCCAAAGAAGTTGCAGATGCTCCATCCCTGGAAATGTTCAAGGCCAGGCTGGCTGGAGCTCTGAGCCATGTGGTCTAGTGGAAGGAGTCCCTGCCCATGTCAGGGGGGTTGGAAGTAAATGATCTTTAAGGTCCCTTCCAAAGGAAATAGTTTTGTGATTCTGTGATTTGTTGATGCAATGGCCATTGGCACATTGTTAGCTGTTGTCACTGTTACACTGGTAGCTGTTGTCTCTGATGCCAGCTTGCAGGTCCAGCCAGCTCATCTGCGGGGCTGCCTCAGCTGTGGAAGGTGCCACAGACTGTGCAGTTGTGACTGGTAGAGAAGACACCTGTGTGGCTTTTGGCCCTGCCTACACCACAGGTGAGCAGAGACCGAGGACTACAGAGAGAGAGTCAAGGGAAGCAAAAGAATGTGGCAGAAAGAGGCTGGGTAGAAAGAGGTACAGAGGAATGGGAAGAGAAGAGAGGAAATTAGAGCTGGTGTGTGTTGCACTAACCACCTGGTTTCAGATGGTGAAGGCTCAAATGAAGTGACTTCCTATATGGGGAGGTACAACTGCTCCTCAGAGCTCTCCCAGGAGTTTCCTTTTTCAAAGAAGGGTGCAGCTCTCAAGCACCTCACATGCTGACCACACTGACACCAGGATGCAGGGCAGTGTGGGCTCACAAAGCCAAGTTTCACTGTCACGAGCAATTTAATACCTTCTGCAGCTTCAGGCACCAGCTGTGGCTAGAGACAGAGACTGATGTGCTGGGCTGATGCAGCAGGACCAATCTGTTTCTCTCCACCTTAAGGCAAATGACAGAAGTGACAATCACATGCTGTTCACCTCTGGTCAGAATTAGTTCAAGACAAAAGATGTTCCAAGTCTTTTGTCTCCTCTTCAAAAGCAAATGCAGTGGAGATTAAATATTTAAACCAGTTTTTTCTCTCTCTTTTCCCATTCCCTTTCATTCTCCTCATTATTCAGTAAAGCAGACTCATTTTTCCACCCCCTCACCTTCCTTCTCCTCCTTCCTCCCACATTCATCCCTCCTGCTTGGTGCTCCTCCCTTCCAGCAGCACTGAAAAGTTAGTGCTCAGGAGCCAGTAAACGGTACCAAGTCATGTTCTGAACAGCAAATACATGAGCAGCTGATCTGTTACTGCCTCTGAATTATCTGTAGCTCCCCCCCAGCATTTAAACTTAGTCAATGGCTCTCCAGGGGTATTACAGTGACTGAGAAAATAACTAATGATCATTAGTTATGAGTGAGAACAGTAATACTTGAGAGAATGCAGCTGGAGAAGGCAGACAATTTAGAAAGTGGTGGTTTGACTTATATTTTTGGTCCTGTCACAGAATTTATGCATGCCTGTAATTTCTCAGCATCCTAGGGTGTAAAATGTATTAATAGTATTTACTGAGATTCCTGCAAAATGGAAAAACTTTGCTGTGAAAAATGAATTCAAGTCACCTCTTTTTTGCTGGATTTCTTGTGAATCAGTTTTTTATTACATTTTAATTAAATATTTCTGAGAAAGGACTGCATTTCTAGTCCCCCTCCTTTCCATTTGCCACTGGCACAGCATGTCCAGATTTCCTTACCAGACATGCATGCATCCTTACATTTTTATTTTACTGTTGAACTTTTAAAAATTCTCCCCATCTTGGAAAAACTACTCAAAAGCAAAATTAAAATTTAACTTCCCTCTCCTTATTTGGAAAAGCTTCAGGATAGAACATGAGGAAAAAAACCAACTGAAGTGTACAAATAATTTTCTTGCCCTCAGTGAATATCAAGGTAGGATTGTTTATGGTCTCTCAGGCTCTGATGGAGTAAAAACAATCCCCAACACATCCCTCTGTGTGGCTTATGATCCTGCTGGAGTGGAAGGACAAGTCAGGCACTCACCTTACAGTGGCTAGAGAGTGCTTCAACAAGGAGTGACTGTAGGTAAACTTCACAATTTCCAGTGTCTGTTTAGCATCCCATTTCCCTAGCTGCTCCCAGGCCCTGTGTCCACACAGACAACTGCACATCTGTGAGGGAGCCAACACATGTCTCTCCTGCTGAATGATGCTGGTAGGAAGGGGGTCATTCAAAAAGGCCCCAGAAGCTCTCCCCTGACTGACACCTTCTAAAAAACAGAGGAAAACAATTGCTTTGGGGCCATTTCTACAGCTGTGTTCCCAGTGATGTTACTTGTATCTCCAAGATATGTACTTATTTGTCCTCTTTTACCATCCATCCTGACTCCCCACCAGGGCTGCTGATCATCTCTTAAACATTTTTACCTACTATGGGAAGATGGACAACTAAGGAGAGCAGAAGGGAAGGAAGACTTGGGAGAAGATGAAGAGGACTGGGGATGAGAGCCCTTCACAGAAAAATAGTTAACCAAAAGCACAATTAAGCCTCATTAGACGCAGCTAAAACCAAAGACAAAACAAATGGAAAAAGATGAGGTGCATGAAAAATGCATAAAAGAGAGACTGACAAGCCAGAGCCCTTTGCATCCCATGTGGTGCTGCCTGTGACCAGCTGTTCTAATGGGGTCTCCATTAAGAAGTGGCAATTGCAAATCAGGGTCTGGCCATTATATTTGGTGTCAGGTGGTTCCATATAAACATTCCCAGTCAGAAGCTCTTCTTGCCTAGTGAGCTGTTTGAGGGCAGAAAATAGTTTCTCTAAGGATTTGGTTTCTCACATTCCCTCATCCTCCACCAACACATTTCCTGTGCCTCCAGAAAACGGGGTTAACTCACCTGTGAAACCTCTCAGTCTTTACAGGTACATCCTTCTAGTGCAGCTCTGCTCACACCAATGTCTTTTTATGCCTGGCTGTTAAGATTCTCTAAATCAGTGCTTCTCCCTGAAGCCATATGGGTGGACTGCATGATGACAAGCTGATCTCTCAGACAATTCCCTTGGTTGTCTTCCTGGAGCCAAGGCCTGAGCACTAAAGCTGTCTGGTACTAAGTGATCTTCTTGGGTGACCACCCTGAAACTCCATGCTGGCTCTGGCTGTATGTTTGCATGATTCTGCACAGGTTTGATTTGGGACTTGGTTTCACTGCAGTTATTAACAAGAATATGTGAATTAGAGCTCTGTATCTTCACACAGGGTTAATTGTTTCTGTGCCCTCCTCTATCTAAAGGATCAGTTCCATGTTAGAACCCGAGAATTTACAGTTCCTTTATTAAGAAAATAAGAATGTGTCAAAGCTTGAAAAATGCCTCATCGCTTTGATTTGAGAGATATTATACACCTTTATTTTTCATGAAAGGAAGACAGTGAAGGGAATATCACTCTGAGGGAAGAACAGGTGATAATGACAGCTTGTTCTTTTATATTTCTTTTTTGTTCTGTTTCCCCCCTCAGAGGACTGCAATCAAGTACTCAAGAACCAAAGTAAAATCCATTATAATAATAATAAGGTAATACTACATACTCTTAGTATAACTTTTTTGCTAATATCTCTATATATTCTGCAAATATCTAGGAAGTGAGGCTCAGTGTCTCAGGAACATAAATATTTTAGCAGTTTGCAGATGGAAAAACTGAATGTGCATACAGTTTTTAAACAGTTACTCCCCGGTTACTCAGAGTAAGCATCTCCAGACTTAAACTCTTCATGCCCACACTGCAAAGTAACTGAAAACTGAGCAGCCATTACTAATGAGCAAGCTGCTGAGCATGAGTTAATTGGTCCTGGTGAGAGATTATATAGCTTTTGGCTAGTTCAGAGCATGAACAGAGTGAGTTTTATCTATCTGCAAATGGCCACACAAATAATAGCCTTCAGGCTGCACAGCTGGAAAGAGTCCCCAGTCTCCATCATCATCTGTACAGCCAGGAGGTGACACAGCACACAGAGATGTGTGTATAACAACCTTTATCACAGACCACCAAAACCTTCCTGGGACACCAATGGACATGTCAATAACCTCATCTGCGTCCTTGAAAGGAACCAGAGCACAAAACTGTTTTGGCCCAGTTTTTAAAAGGCAGTGTTGCCTGCTACAGTCTCTCTGCAAACATATGTCAGGTCCTCAAAATCATAAACAGGGTTAAAAATTGCAAGATTAAAACCAACTAGATAAGAGGAAAGAGACACTGAGGGTGCTGCAAGGTCAGGTTTTTCTCAGCAGTGGAAATGACTAGCAACGTTGTTTTTTTTTTAAGTAAAAAATCAGAACTCTCATCTGAACCTACCTAGTTCCTCTGCCTGCAAATCTCTCTGATGATCTGTAATCAGGAAAATTCAGGTTTTTTAGCAACAGCTACAATCAGGTCTTGTTTGTATGAAGCCAGCAGTGCTGTTGCCTGCCTCCTCAGGGGCCAGATTTTAAGGCTGGGGCAATCCCCCTCGAGCCCTGCTCAGCAGAAGCAGGAGGGTGTCCTCTGCCCAGGCTGCACGCTGTGCTAGCCAGGCACCCCACTTTTAGCAATGGAGAGTGATCAGTCTGACATGAAAGTCTACAAAAGTGCCTTTTTCTCTGGTGTAATTGACAAAGCGAGCTGCTGAGTCAAAGGAAATAAGATCTAAGGCATCATCTATGTGTTTGTTCTGGCTGAAGGCTTAGAGGATGTGTACAGGAGTATAAATTTGCCCATTACCTTTTCCATCACACTGCACTCTCCCAGCCTTCCTCTATCCAGAAGAGCTTGTTCCTCTTAGATAATTACACAACAGTCCAATTAACAAGAAAACTTTCCATCTTCAGTGCCCAATCAGATGACCAGATTACTAAAAGCTCCCATTGGCACTGACCTGCACTTTGCTTGGAATCAGAGGGCAACTGCATCTGTGAAATGAACAGAAGGGACAAATTTAATTACTGGCTCATCAGGATTTCCATTCCTGTTTATTGCTGGAGTGTAGAGAAAAGAATTTGTGGTTTATGTGGGAGGCCAAACAAAGATGGGAAGGGTCTAACCATAAAAATTTGTGCTGGAAATCACTGTTAATTAAGATAAAATGCAAAAACAGGGAAGTGCTTCATCTGCCAGCCTCTTCTATGCAGCATAGACCTACGCCACACTGCTTTTTTGTTCTCTTTCAAGGATTTGACCCTTTTACCATACAACCTAGGTCTATATAGTGTCCTTCTTAAGGGAGGGTGTTGGTGACAAGCCTAAGGAGTTCAAGTTTTTCCACTTTTGCACTTGAAAACCATTTATGTGAGCACCTGGAAATAGTGATTCCTCCTTCCCAGTGCCTTTGAAAGGCACTTTATTTTAATGCTACAGAAGGGAAAGCAGGCACACAGACTCACGCTGAACTTGTGAGTCCTTTGATGGGTAACAGCACAGACTCTGTGCTGTCAATGAGGACTTGGAACCAAATTCAGCAGCAAAGGTAAAGCACTCGGGACATTGAAGCAGAAGTGCTGCAAACCTGTAGCTCTTGTGCAGTCTCTCTTCGGTGGCACAAGGGGCATGGGTGCACGCAGCTCACAGAGTCCTTCAGTCTGCTCCACTGAACCTCTGCTGCCGGTGGATTTTGTCTGTTTCGGGATGGACTCCCGCTCCTTCAGGCCCACGGCATTGTTCACATGGGGAGGTGGATATGCAGGTTGGCATAGCAACCTCAGGCTCTGCGCTTTGAGGCTTATGCAACCACCAGCAGGTTGAGAAGGTGGGAAAGGGCACTTCCCTTCTCTCGCAGCCTCGTCAACAATTGCTTCACATCCTTGGCAATTAAGCAGATATAAACAATCTGTCAGAGCTTTGAGCTTCCCGCAAAGCCTCCCCATTGCCCTGCTTTTCCTTCTAGAGACTTTACAAGCTTTTGGGCAGCAGTCGGAGCCTGTAAAGTGCTCTTCACCCCACCCACCACCCATGAGAGCATGACCTGAGAAAGGTTACTGGCTTTTCGGGTTTTACTCACCACCAGCAGCCAACCAAGGGTACTTCAGGTACAGAGTGCATAACTAAAAAAAGAATGCATGACCCACTGACTGCTGTGCTTTAGCTCTTACACACTCAGCCTTACCAAACCATGTGCTGAAGGTCTGCATCACAGAGGTGCAATGCTGCACCTCCAAGGAGATGATGTACGACAGCTTTTTGATCTCACTGCCAATACAAAGCATGGAAATTTTAGATTCTGAGCATTTTCAGCTGAACAGCTAAGCAGCTTTTCTGTCCTCCCCACCTAGGTGAAGGAAAAGATGAAGAAAAGCCAGGGGTTCAGTTAGCAGAATGAATCTCCAAGATACTTTTCCAGCATATAGTAGTTCATGGGGTTGATTGGAGATTTGCTTCCATCATGGCTTATTGCATCCTCAGTAATGAGTTTTATAGACACCACTAGCAACTGCACCCATCATGCTGGAGAAATTTTATTTATGAATATTGAAAAGGACAAATAGGGAATAAATCTGATGTCCTCACTGTAGCTGAGTGAATGTAAATTCTTGCCAGCAGAGAGAGCTTTAAAGTGGATAGATAGGCAGCTTGGTCAGAAGTGCAAAAGGGCACTGCATTGAGCTGAGCATATGGCTGGTCAATAACCATTGCAAATCCTTGTGGTTTTATAGTAAATCTCCTAACAGCTGATGAGTCCTTCAGGATTTGGATCTGTGTGATAAGAAGAAAAAAAAAATCCTCTGTTTTATTTTTATTTTAAATCAGGGAAAGCAACACAAAGACAGTGAAACAAAGTTTTCATGAATGCAGAGAAAATTCTGAAAGCATTGGAATTAAGCCTACAGATTCAAAGGTTTGGAAGTAAAGGCAGCTTGCTCCTATTTTCAGTCAGAAAATAAATATTAATAACTTGTTGGCCAGACTCATGATTCAGGAAGAGGTGATTTATGCTTCAAGATGCTTGGCAGGCCATTGCTACACTTTCACTGTCCAATTAGCACCTAGTCAGAGGTGCTAGGACTTCCCACATAGCCACTGAAGAAGCAAAAAGCCTTGGCTGCTCAGGTTAGTATCCCCTGGTGCCAAACATGCCCTGATGTGTTTCTCAGTGAACCTGGCCAAGCCTCTTTAGCGTCATCAAGGTGGCAAGGAGCTCAGACAGTTCTCAACTGCTCTGTGGCTGGATGGTTTTTTCTCTATGGAAATCGTCTCTAGCCAGTTTTCCAGCACTCCTGACACGGAGCTCCAGGGAATTTATTATACAGATTGATGAACCAAAGCCAGCCCATACACATTCTTTTTGGAGTACTTCCATTTTCTCTCATCCTCTGGACAGGAGAAAGCAGAGGTATGTGACAGGAACTGGCAAGCTCATCCCAGCTATTCTGAAGAAGGATGTACTTAGGGAAAGAGAATATCTACTCAAGCTGCCTTTAGCAACCTTTCCAGCCCTCTGCCCCAACTCCTGTCTCACAGCTGTCCTGTTTGTGGCACGTGAGCATCATGAAAATGCAAAGGGGAGGAGAAAGGGACACTCCCACCTTGTGCCAACATCTCTAGAGGGGAACACTGCTCCTGACAGAGCCTGCCCAGAGCAAGCACAGATTTGTTGAGTTCACAATGAGGAAGAAGATTATGGTCTGTTCACCAGTGCCTGGGCAAACTAATACATGCAAGCCAGCCTGCACTAGAAGGTCCTCACCTTTGATGGCTTGGGTCTGTAAAGGAAGTTTACTCTTCCTTCTCCATTAACCCCAGGCTATAAAATGAATATGAAAATTGCAGGTAGCCCTAAGAATGACATGGCAGGTACTATCACCTCCCCTCTAGTTATTGCTGAAGGAAGATACACAGACCTAAGGCTGCAGTGTGCCAGTCCCAAATACAGTGAGACCATACAAAGTCATAAATAGCCAAGAAAAATGTTACAGAACAATTTTAAATTCTTCCATAAGCTAAAGGTTTTGCATTCCCTAGTTGTCCCACAGTTGCAGTACAGAGATATCCTGGAATATCAACTGTATCTGTGTGTGGTAATGGAGATGTCCCCCAGCTTCACTCAGACTGTCAGATCTTGCCACCGACTTCACACAGGCAGTATCTGTAGCATCAGTAGCACCCCTCCTCACTGACCATTGTCTGTCCCAAGAGAGTCTGACACAATAGCCCAGAGTTGTGTAGGGACACCATTGCCTTTTGAGGCTTTGACAGAGCCCAGTGCAATATGCAGGCCAAGCACACACGGATGGTACAGCGAGGCATGATTTGCTCCCTGCTGTTTCTCTCCAGTGTCTCTGCAGCTTTGCATTTCTCCCTTGCCGTAGCAGCAAGAGAAACCCAGCATACAGACACAGTCAGGAAGTCAAATCCCAGGTGCTCAAGGGAGCTGTGGGAGACGGTGAGTGCCTTTCACAGTGCCTGTTGCTGTTGAAGGAAGTTGACAGGCAATTCATTTATAATGGGCTGAGTGGCTCTTGGAGGGGGTGCCTTGCACAGGGTAGCAGAGGGACGGCATACAGCTGCTCACTGTTCTCCTGTCTAGCTGCTACCACCTCAGTCTTTCTGCTCACAAAGGGATTTACCAGCACTCCATGCCAGCCATTTTCTTGGATTTGGCCTGAAGACCAAAGCTGCCCTCAGATGAGAGGACAGATTCCTTCACATCTCTGCTGCTTTCTATAGCCTGCCATTGTTAAGGAAAGCAAAAGAGGATCACAAATACAGCGTCCAAGCATGATGGAGCTGAAGTCAGTGGCTGTGGGGAAAGGCTGGCACTCTTGCTACCAAACCTTTAAGGAGCCCTGTAAGACAAGCAGATGCCAATCTGTGCTTAATGCAGTGCTTGTTCTCTGCAAAACCTCTCTTTGTAGACCCTCTTTGTCCAGTAAGATAGAGGCAAGCATGCACTTAACAGAGCCCTGTTAGGTACTGTACCCCAAGTGTAGCACCACACCACTGTAGGCTTTGTCTCCAGTGGCATTTGGGGGTGGGAAGGGGGAATATTAAAAATATTTCCCTTTCCTCTGCCACCTTCCTGCACCCAAAAATTCCCTCTCACTCTCTACTATTGACTCTTACCAGCCCCATGCAAAGTTAGGCACTGGTCCACTTGCTGTAAAGCTCTTCCCTTCTTCCAACACTCGTTCCGTGTTGGGTACTGCAGACAGCAAGTGTCAGAAGAAAAACAACCATGTTAACAGAAATGGATTTTTCTCTCCACACAGACGGACAATGAATATTTTTAAACACAATCTCAACAAGATGTGTAATTTGTACCTCTGTAACCCCATGAGGCTTTCTCATAAGAAAGCAAAAGAACAGATGGATAATATTATGAAACTCTAGGGAGATGGATGGCTGCGTATTTGATCCTTCTCCAGTTCTCAGACAGAACTCTAACAAAACACCTAATTTTTGAAGCCTAGCCTGCAGTCACAGATAACCCTGAGATTTGCAGACCAGTCCAGGTTGAAAAGCACCAACCACAGTTGCCTCAGCAGTCTAAAGAGAGAAGGGATATGTAGACAAGTCAATAAGACCAAGTTGGTCAAATGCTAACTGCTGAAAACGGCACAAAATCATGGATGCTCCCTGGGACTGAGATACACAAAGCAACAGTAACTAAAGAGACATGAGAGAGGAACAGCAGACAGCAAATTTGTCTTGGCTCCACAGGTCACGTATGTAAGCCATAAAACTAAACACAAGCGTTTGGTTGGCATTGCATTCTGTCACAGCCTTGGAAGGCAACACTTACTACTTAGGTGACTGTGACCAGCAATCTTATGGAATAGTGATCTTGAGTGTGGGCACTTAGCAGAAGGACACTGGGGAAACTCGTTGCTTAGAGCTCAGATCACTCTCATCTCCCAGAGAGTCACATCCCCCTCTCCTCTCAGTCACACCCTGCCAGAGGAATTCCACCATAGAAATCTATAAAAGAAGAAACCTGTTTTTTACATACCTGTTTTGCCCTTTTAACAGCAGGGACAAACCCAAACTGCTGGGAGTGTGACCTGACCATCACATCCCTCATGACTCAAGAGTTTAGGACCTCAAATCTCACTGGGAGTACTCCTCTTTGAAAGTGGGGATGATTGTGATGGACCCTGGAACACTTCCTTCCTCTGCTCTCTAGAGTTTGCTCATGTTGATGCAATGACACCTCTGCAAATAAAGGAATTTAGAAGCTTTGTGCATGAGATACCCATAAAGAGACACCCATAAAGCCTTTCCTATAAAATAACTCCTTTGTGAAATGAGTAACTAAAATAAGAGCATCTCCTACCTCAAATATAGATAGGTTTTCTGCTCAAACTAAAGGCAGATGAAAGGCTTTTACCTGTTACTGTTCCTGTGAAAAGCAGGCAGCAACACCTGGAAAAGGAAATCTGTGGAAGAATGACCCTGAAGAGAGCCTGGAGAAAGACTGCCGTGCTGTATGCTGTTTAAAAGATTTTAGGTCCCAAGAGGAAAGAAGCTGCATGGGAGCAGGATTTCATACCTCCTTGTTAAAAATACATGTCCAAAGTCTCCAACTGCACTAACAATTTCTTTGCTTGGTGGAAATTACCCTTTGTTTGAAAGACATAGCAGATCCATTCCTCCACAGGTAGTAAGGCCTCTGCATATGGGAAGTATCTAAAATGGGGCAATTAATAGAGGATATAACCACAGTCCACAAAAGCCCTACGGATGCAGACATCAAGGAAAAGAGAGAACTGTTTGACATGGTTTGTGGAGCAGACATTCTGTCCAGTGCCACAGCAGTCTCTGAATGCTGGGATCCATCTGGTTTTGGATTAGTATCCAGGGGAAGTGGTGAAAACCACTTTGCTTTTTGTTGCTTGTATAAAGCTTGATACTCCCTCAGACTCTGGGAGGTGCGCTGTGGTGAGCAGTCCTCTTCTAGCAAGGAGTTACCATTGCAATAAACACCAGCCATTCTTACCCCCTAAATAACCCAAGCAGATGGCACAGCCCTGCCTTTCATGAAGACGAGTCCCAGGAGTCCTCCAGGGTAGGCTGCACCACATTTCAGCCTTTGGACACAGCAGGGCAGGGAACTCTCACAATCAGAAATCCAGGTCTAATCTGCCTTTATGAAGATTGCTTGGAGGCAGTGCACATAAATAAATATGGAATGCACAGCTTAAAATGGGAAACTGTCCATCTGACTGGTTCCTGGAATAATTTTCTTTGCTTCCACACTCAGACCCTGGGCAGCTCTCTCCTTGCCCTGAGGTCTGGAGCTATTCTTGTTAGTGCCACTGGATTAATATTGCAGAAAACCTAGGTGATGTGTGGTGCTGTCAGACACAGACAAAGGAGAGCATGCCCTTCTCCCTGGGAAGGAAACAGCACAGTGAGTATGGGAAGGTGTCAGTCAACATTTGCATCCCTCCACGACGCTGGACTCCTGTTCTTCCAGCAGCAGGAATGCTAATCATCTGGGTGAGCTGCTTGTTCCACTGCTCCAAGGCTGACTGATACCAGCAATTAAAACTGCATTTCTTTATGGGGCAATCTGGTGTGGTTGCTACATCTTAGGAGCTCAGGCACTTTGGAGGCAGAGTTCAGACTGGGCTTTGTCATCTGGAGGGGGCTGTAAAGGCCACACTGGCAATGAAGTGAACACTCATGTCATAAAGACCCTCTTACCACGTTAACTCAATTAGCAAGTGGTTTGTGGGGTTGGGTTTTTTTTTTTTTTGCTGTGTTTCATGTTTTCATGCTGCAGATCAACTAATTTTTTTGGTCCAATTAGAGTTACAGCTGCTAAAGCCTAAGGCATGACTGGCTGATTTGGTTTTGAAGAATGTGACATTTTGCAGCTAAAAGCTTTATCAAGGGTAAGCAGCATTAAAACTCTTTTCTTGCTTCCTTTTTTCTCTTTAAGCAATAGAGATTTGCTGTCTCCAGCTGGACCCACTGCTCACACTGGAGTCTGGGCAGCTCATGATAAATTATTGCTTCCCCACAGCTTCACATCCCAGTCCTCCCAGCTCAGCCAGTGAGTGCCCCAGCCTACTGCCAGGGAAGGTAGATCCCTCTTATTAAACCATACACTTGGTATTAAACAGTGCCAGGGCAAACACAGGTGTGGCAGAAACTCCCCTAAGTGTCCCAGGTGGGTTGGGGCTCCCATTTGCTTTGTAGGAATGCCCTCATCTGCGTGCTCATCCCACCTCCCCAGACTGAGTTACTGCCACATAGGGATATAACCTATGGATATAACATTCCCTGCTTCTCTCCGCAAAATCTTGCTGCACTGCACCTGCACACACACCCGTCTGCACACTCCCAGGAAGCTCTCAGCACACTGGGAGTTAAGGGGACATTACCTTAATAAACAGGCAGATTTAACCCAAGCCAGCAATGCTGCCAGAATGGCCTCAAGCCCAGCTTCAACGTGACTCTGGAAAGGCCACCAGCACATGGATGAACGAGCCTTGGCCCCTCTGGCTTCTTGAAAGCGAAATGTCACAGCACAGAGCAACAAGAGTCCTTGTCAAGGAGCTAATCCAGACTGGGCAAAAGATACCTTGTCCTAAGCCTCATTCTGTGTGATTCATCTGAGAAATACTGGCTTGCAAAGATTTGATTAGGAGTCTTCTTCCAAAATGGCAACATCCCTTTGCACTCTGTTGCCCACTGAAGAGATTTCCTCCTCTCATCCCATCCAGCTTTCCCCATTCTTTAAAAGGGTCTTGAGAGAGAGGCTGCCAGA
Organism: Prinia subflava; assembly: GCF_021018805.1. Lineage (NCBI taxonomy): Eukaryota > Metazoa > Chordata > Aves > Passeriformes > Cisticolidae > Prinia > Prinia subflava. The sequence continues at coordinate 20,887,417 of NC_086250.1, read as the reverse complement.
GCTGTTCTGGGTCATGGTACTCCCTAAGCCAAAGGAAGAAGCAGGGGTCCTCATAAACAATATTTTTCTGGAGATACAGGCTCACAGCAAGACCTTGACTTTTAGAAGGGAAAGGAAATCAACTCCTTCAAAATATGTCTGTTTTGAGGATTAAATCATATTCATTGCAGCCTATTTGTATATTTAGCACATTTTCTTGGCACAGATACAGATGTAATTCTCATTTCATTTACACAGCTGCAAATCTCCATCTAAGCTAAAAGAAGAGAGTAAAGTCAGCCTGTAAATCCACTCTGGAAAAGTTATTTAATCTTGTAAGTCACAGCTTACACTAGACCTTAGCCACAAGAAACTGAGAGGTTGTCTATTTACTGTTAGAGTGAAGATGCAAGACTTACAGTTTACTTCTAGAAGCCAGTTCTGCCCCCATCTGTAACTGCAAAGCATCTCAGCACATTATGGGTAATTAGCTGCTTAGTGGTGAAAGACTGCTGTGATTTCCTTCGGGATAAACCATATTCATAGTCCAAGCACTGAATGACAGCCTGGCACCACTGTCAGAGTCTGGCTCATGAGTGCTCTCTGCATCAGCATAGTCAACAATCCAGAAGAAATACAGTTCCTTCTTCTTCCAAAGGAAGGTTTTAAGCAAAAAATGTGTGGGAAGAGATGTACCATGGATACCTGGAACCACTGGATACACTGGTTTGAGTCAGTTTTGGAGAATGCCTTTTTCACTTGCTCAGGGAGAGTTTAGAGATGATTCAAAAGTGCCACTAAAAGCCCATTTCTAAATGGGACATGGGGATCAGCCAGTCCTTTTCAGTTTCCATCTCTTCTTTACTGATAAGGCCAGCTTGGTGCAATTTCTCCTGTCTGTATTCATTACCAGTAGATTGGACGATTCTTTCAAGACTTTTCTTTTGAACTGAAATATGGCATTTTACTGATGCCATGTTTTTTACACCAGGTCCAAAATATGGCATCTCCATATGGCTGCAAAACATATTAACCGGTCTGAGCATGAACACGGATGTAGAGTTAAATAATAAAGATAAAGTAAAAATCTGCTATATAGCTGATAATTCTGGCTTTCTTAATATGTTTTCAACATGTAAAAAACTATACATGTTAATATAAATACCTGTGACTTTCAAGCCTTCTATTTAAAGCCTGGATCTGAACTCCAGGATTTTCCTGCAAGCCTTCAGACTCAGATTTGGTTTTTGACAGTTGAAAATAAATATGAGAGGCTGGTGGATGGAATATCTCTGTTCAGTACTGGCGTAGTTCAGAAAGCTGTGCATGCATGTGGGGGAAGATGGACCTCAACTACTCTCAAACACTACAGCATACCAGCTTTGTGCAGAGGGTGCTTTAGCACACAGCCTGCCTGGCAGAAGAGCAGGGAAATCATGGGCTGGGGCAACATTGTGCTGCAGTTACCACCTAGGTGGTGGAATGATGGTCCCCCAGCCTGTCTGCACTGGTGTAAGTGCTAATAACAATCCTGTGCTGGAAACAGACTGAGGCCCCTCCCTGCAGCCCCCCAGGCAGCATCAGAGGCAGCAGGAGAAAAATCAGGTTTTAATATTAAGAGGCAGTTCAAGAGACCTAGGCAGGGGAATAGTCTGCTGCTTTGGCCATGAACTCTGTCTGTCCTACACCCCAGCAGCAGGACAGGGCTGATCTAATTCTGGGTCAGCTCACTGATTGCAGAGCATGGTCATGGGAACATCCACTACACGTATGTTAGCTTACTCCCAGCCTCTGCTGGAACAGATAAATCAGCTGCCACTGAGGCAAAATCTGTGTGTTCTTCTATGGACATTTAGCTTCACCCTTCAGGGCCAATAGTGGAGTCCTCAGCAGACTTGGCTTCCTCAGTCCTATACAGCGCTTCAGTATTGTACCCCCAGGCACTCACAGCTTACCTCTTGTGCCAGGGGTGTTTTTCTGGCTCTTTCTCTGGCCCAGAGTGCTGATTATCTGGTGTGAGCCTTGGAGTAATCCCTAGGCACTCTGCCCAACAACCACAGCAGTTTTATGCACCTTCTAAATCTATGGAAACTGGTTTTGAGATGATGTCCTCAGCAGCTGCTAATCAGTGCTCCCCCAGGATCTGAGACTTGATGATAAGGTGGTATGTAACTTCCATCCAAGACCTTCTAGAGCAGATTTCTTAGATGCAGAATTTCCAAGTCTAACTTGCTCCTTTAGGAGTTTAATAATGCCTACAAAGGCATGAAATAGCCTTTGATTAGGAACTCCTAACAGCTACTTATTTCTCTGGAGAATTTGGCTGTTTACAGCTTTGCTCATTCTTCTGTACTCTCACTCTCAACCAACTGGAGGTTGTTATTTTGGGGCTGCATTCAAAAACACCCATATGGGAAGAACATAAGTTGCTTCCAGAAAAAAAAAAAAAAGTCATGGTTATGTACATGCCTTAAAAGACAGCCAGTCCCTGTCTGCTTCTTGCAGTAGTATTCAAGCACCTTGATCTTTTGCGGTATTTACCCAGCAACTCAGTCAGCAAAGCTGACCTGGGAAAGATGGCATGTAGCCATAATTCTCTTTTCAGATGTGTATTGGCTAGTTTAGGCACTGTCTTAGTCTACAAGGAAACCAATTGCAAACCCTAATTCTCCCAATTAATTGCTTAGGCATCTAACTCACAGTGGGCCACCTGGGCATCCATCTCCTCCTCTCCTGTAGCATCTACCTGCAGCACCTTCTGCCTTTCCCCCCTTCCCTCTCCCTGTGCAAGAGGTGCCTGCTATGCCTGGCTATACCCCATCCAGCTTTCTTCACAGATAGGGGGGAGCAGGGCGACACAGATGGGACTGGCTGTGGAGGCTTCTCTTAGCCTTAAGGATCCGCATTCCTTCCCCTGGAGCATAAGAAAGTTGAAGGACTGAGGTTTAAAATTAACAGTTGTCAGGAGAGAGTAATTGCTATAAACTTAAAAAGCTGGCTGAACCAGCTATTTGCCAAAAGAGAGAGTTTACCGAAGCGGTGGATCACTTTGACAATTGAGATCCCTTTTGCAACTGAATAACATTTTCCCTGCTTTTGTTTCCAGTTTACATCAGTCCAACAGTTAACACACTCGAACCTAAGAAGCAGAATAGACAGTGAAAAGGGGAAGTCTGTTCTCTACAAAATTAGGCTGACATCTACTAATTCTACAGACCTATGAACACCAAAAGGAAAATAACTTCCATGAGCATATTTTCTTTGGGTAACAAATCATGTTTTAATGTAAAGTATTTTGATAAGTGACTTCTGTCCAGCACATGTAATGTTGTTTGACTTAGCTTACAATATCAGTTTAAATGCTAGGTTTCTGGATTCCAAGCTCTCTCCTAATAGTATTTACATAGATTAGGAATTTTAAAAATGTAACTATTTAAAAAACAGTCAATGGTTGTTCTACTATACTAAGATGTTTAAGCATGTGGCCAAGTTGTTCTCTTGATTTACAAAAACAAATACCTTATTTATTCTTCAGGGTGTAACTAGTGGCAAATCACACTGTCAAGTACCAAGGGAGAAAGAAAAAACTACTTCTTTTTTTTCCAGAAAAACAATTTCAAGGAAAAAAATTAAAAGGAAAAGAAAAAAACCCACAAAAACTCAAGTCCATTAATAACAGTAATACATTAAACTTTCTTGTTTGGTAGCTTTAGTCACAGCTAAATGCAGTGATTCTAAAAACACATTTATTTCAGCCAACTGCCCTTGCAATGACGACCTGACATTTCTGAGGGGGCAATCAAATATGATACTGTTATTTGTTTGTCCACCTGTTATAAAGCAGGGATAGACAGGTCCCTGTGCTGAAATGAGATTGAGTTCCTGCGTCCTCTGACTCAGCTATCTCTAACCTCATGTGCACCATGCTGTCTTTGTACTCTGTGGGATTGTGTTCTTGCCAGACACATTCAAATGTACTTCATTGCCTGGATCCTGGGGCCTGCTTAAAGGAGTGAAAGAATTGCATAGCTCACGTGTGCAATCTTTATGTGTGGTCCTTTCTTCCTGTCCTGAGGAGTCTGCTGTCTCTGTAAGAATCAACCAATAACCTACCACCCAGCCTTGCTCAGGACACTCTGGTTCAGTACACTGTGGACCTGAAATACTTTTCCAAGTACAGCAGCCTTGTGATGCAGTGCTTAATGTTCCTTGATCATGTAGCCAAGTAAGTTAGAAAGATTGATTGCCTTTTTTCATGTTGCTGAAGCTATGGGCTGGCTGATGGGTGATTCCTAGCTCTCTCCATCCAGTTTCACTCTCGCAGCTTCTCCTTGCCAACCTGTGTCAGCCCTTTGATGCCTTCTCCAGCTTTTGCCTCTGGTGGGTCTGTCTGCATGCTCAGTTCAGAAGCTCCTAAAAAGGCTTTTGCTACAAATCCTGGGTCTGTCCAGGACATGGATCTTCCTCAATCAGAGAAAGTCAATGCTGAGTTGACTTCTGCTGTCCCTGTGGACTTTGTAACCATGGCTCCTCATCTTAGATGTGAGCAATGTTTTCTTCTAGCTCCCAGCAAACGTATCTCAGCAGCACTGCAGATGTGGGGAGCCCATGTCTCCTAGGTAAGGATGCTTCCTTAGAGATACCTTGCAGATAAACCCAGTGCCCTGTACTGGAAATACACTGGGGCATCTTTAAGGGGAACTTGAAGGGGAACATTTACACCTATTCAAGAACTCTCTACTCCTCCCTTCCTACATACACCATATGAAAAAATAAAGTGCCCATATTTTATCTAAGAATCGGGTTCAGTTAAGTCAAACCCATATTTTAGGTGTAATTGTACATCTGGGTGATGCTGCACCACAGACACCAGATCTCGATCATCACAGATGCAGTTTTCTTGGGACATGTCCTTCAGTTCACCCCATCCAGGTGATGCCAGGTCTTTGCCACCCCTGGGAGAGCCAGCAGAAGTGTTGGTACCTGCAAGACACTGTGGCAAGCAGAGGAAGGGAGCCCTAGGGGGCAGGTGTGGAATGGGGAGATCAGCAGGTTCCAGTCTTGCAGAAACCCTGCGAGTGAAAAGCCCAGCTGGTGTGAAGTCTTCAGATCCCACAGGAAGAGCAACTGCAGAAATTCCTCAGGAAGATGGATAAGCGCTCTCCCAAATTAGTCAGCATCTAAATATAGTGGCTCAACCCTTGCTGAATGACATGTAATCAGACCTCTGCCTTAATGCTGTATTATATTGTTAAGCTGCATTATTGAGAATAATCACAATATATGTGTGATTAATATATCAATACCAACGCAATGTATTATAATTAATTTTTTTCCCCAGAGGGAACAGATATGGGTGTATGTGGTAGTGAAGATATCCTTTAAAGGCAGGCTTTAAACTTTCTCAAAAATGAGTCATCTTGGGACATGTGGGTCAAAAGATCACTGTAAATATTACTCTTATGAACTTCAGGATAACTACAGTTCATCGGCTTCCTTTTCAGGTGGGGAGCTTTGTTCTTCCAGTTTCCTGAATTTTAGGGGAACTTGGTTAAAGGATTCAGGTTTTAGAAGTATAATTCTTAAAAATGGTAAACAGCCAACTGAAAAATAATAAAGACTAAATGACTTAATGATCACAAGAGCCTCTTCAAGAAGTTATCAAATATTCCCACATTTATAAAATATGCCATGATGCTGCAATAGCAAAGAGACTTTACAAGATTCCTGTGGAACACAGAACTTTTTAAAAAATTCACTGCTTTTTTTTCTAGAAAAGTATCTTATGAAGGACGGCAGGATCTTCTTAGGACAGCAGTATCTTCTTAGAACAAAGGCCTGGGAAGGCAAATTAGCTGTGTTGGTTTTGCAAGGAAGTGGTTTTTCCAAGGAAGTTACAGTACAGCCAATCAGTGACTAGGTTTGAATATTGACATCTGGTGTAGCCACTAGAAGGATGATATGCCTCTGTGAAAACACAGGTTAAAAATCGGAGAAAAGCCCGAGCAGCTCTCTTATCCTTCCGACCTAGGAGTACGGAACAAAAGGCTCCGGCTCCCCCTCGCCGTGGGGGCCGAGCCGGCCGGATCCTGCCCGAGGGAGAATCCTGCTGAGCCACCTTCGGCCACTGTCCAGGAAAAAACCATCCTGCCCTCTGCAGACGTGGGAACGTGTTAACGCTTTCCTGGACAGATGAAACTTGAAAAACAATAAATCCTCTGAGTGAGAGAAAAGACAGAGTAAAGACCTGTAGAGACAATATGAAGCCATCAAAGTCAGTGAAGGAAGAGTCACATGTTAGAGAATAAGAGGGTTAGTTTTAGGCTGAAAGTCTTCTGCTAGCCATAGTAATGAACTGTAATATACTAGAATATCCCTTTAAATAATGGAAAATATGTATTGGGAAGGTGAGAGTGCTAAAACTGTAGATCTGAGCAAAGGTATTTGTGGTGGACTAAGTAAATACTGAAACAGCGGTGATCTTATGAAAAGCTTGAACAGAGAGAGAGAGAGAGATGAAATGAAAATCTGCCCCTAGAAAGAGAGAAGATGTCTGTTCCTAGAAATGAAGAAAAACTTTGCCTTTAGAACTGTTCATCTTTAAAATGGTGTGCCATGAGCCTATAACCTATATGCAGCTTTGGGAAGGCTGCGTAAGATGGGAAGGACTTTACAGATGCAAATTCCTGGGCGGCTGCTTTTGTGAGAATTAGAAAGCCACAAGAGAACTGTTCTTTCTTGTGAGGAAGTTACCATAACATATCAAAAGAGACTTCTCTCTCTAAAAGAATTAATGAAAGAGTATTTTATAGGTAGTAAACTGACCAAGGGTTCCAAGTTTTTTCCGTGAGAAGGGAAAGGAAACTTGGGGGGAGGAGAAGTGTTTTGAAGATTTTGTTCTAATTCTTACTAATTTTTTTTCTCTATTGTAGTTTTATTAATAAACCTGTCTTTATACCCTATTAAGTTTTGAGTGTGCTTTGCTTTTCCCCTAATCCTATCTCACAGCAGCAAAAGAGTAAATAATTCTAGCAGACACTCAAATCACTACACATAATCCAGGAAACAGAAATTGGCACGCTTGAAACCACAACATTAATTCTGTTCCCTTTTCCATAGCTAAGTGCATTGCAGTACCCAGTTCACAAGCTCCACTTTAAAAACATTGCTAGTTTTTGCCTCAGTTAGTCCTCTCAGCAGAGGTTGCTCGAAGGTTAAATGCATTTGTGGGGAACTTTTTCTCGTTTACCCCTTTTCTCATTGTCCTGTGTCTGAAACAGTTGCTCTCCCAATCTGAGATTTTCCTCCTGTGTTTAGCTGAAGCTGGACTCAAGAGATAGGCTGTTGTGGTCTCTCTTTGTATGACAACATCTCCTTAAACTCCCCAGGAAACTCCTTTCTCTGCCTGTTGGATTCACCTTTCCTGAACATAGCTTGACTAGGGTTGAATGCAGCCTGCCTGCCTGAGTTTCACTGCAGGTGATACCCACTATTCTTTAGATGTCTGAGCATCTGAATAGTTTTTTTTAATTCCCCGAAAAGCTAGTCACATGTATCCTCAGCAGACCTGGACTCACTTCCTGTTCCCTTAGGAATATCTCTTTCCAAAGGCTTCACTCCACAGGCTTTTCATTTCAGAGGTGAATGCAGAACAGGTGATTAACCCATGGAATTTACCTTATCACAGCTGCTGTCATTTGTTTCCCTATTCCCATCAGGATAAAGTCTCATTGAGATGAGATTCTTTTTGTGTAAAGTGAATTCTCAGGGAAGGCAGCTTTGGGCAGTTTTGGCTGAAGCAGGCAGCAGATTACAACCCTGTGTTGTATTTTTGGCTGTGATGCTGATTTGATATTAAGCATTCAGCAGGTCATTCCTTCTCTGTATCCCCTCCATCCATACTGTTTTGTCTGTTCACACATTTATAGTCCCTGGGCCACCAGTTCTTCACTATAAAGGACAGAATAAAGCCCAGCACAATGCCACTTGGATCCAGTGACTAATTGCTGCTGTTTTAAGTACTAATAACCACAATTCATCAACAACAAAAAATTTTGAAGTACGAATTCTGCTGTCATCCCAGAGACTGATTGCTCTGACGTTATCAGTGCACAGTTCTAGTTTAGCTTTACCATTTCAATCCAAAGCTGTAATACTTCATCATGGGAAGTCAGGGCTTTAAGAATAGCATCTTTCCTATTCACATCAGACCATTCAGCATGTAATCTTTTTATCTCCTGCTGCAAATGCTTCTTGTGGTGAGTCCAATCTTCTATTGCAGCATTATTTGAAGTGATTACCTTTAACAGATTCTTAAATTCTGGCTCCCAAACTTGATTTTTTGAGGTAACAAGCCATGATGCTTCATGATACATTTCCCCCCAGATTATGATCAAAAATGGAGCAGTGATTGTTGTTTGTTTGAAGTTGGATCTTATTTCCCTTTAGGGATCTGAATAAGGCAGTTTTCTGGAGCTTGATACTTACAGAGGAAACACAAGATTAAGAGCTTAATCAAACTAAGAAACAATGCCTGGCAGGAGCCAAATACCTCCCAGTCTCCTTCTCACTATCAGCCTGTGCTCAGAATTCTCTGATAATAAAATTCCTGGTCAGAAACTTTCCGAAGAAGGTGGTTTTTTAAATGTTTTTATGTTCATCCACTGAAACTGATGATTTTTTTCAGGGATAAACCATCTGAATTGAAACTTGTCCTTGCAGGAGCTTGGTTGTCATTCAGCACTCTCCTGTATATTGCCATTGTTGAAACTGGAGGGAGAGACCCATCCCCCAGCTGATTCATATCAATGCAGGAATAGAAGAATTCTTGCCCTCCAACGAACTTCTAAGCATGGGAAAATATATTTACTATACGTATTTATCCTGAAATATATCTCCCATTGAAGACTGCAGGCAGATTTCCATCTCAAATGAATTGCAGACACTTGTACTGGCCTGCAGGGATGTTCTGTATCTATATGGTCTTCTTATCCTAAAGAACTTGCAAATAACTGTACAGCCCATAGATATGTGATCCAGAGTCAATAGCAGGTTTTGCTACTGGCTTCAAAGGCTTTAAGTTAGTCTTCTCTATATACAGCAGGATTTACTGTAGGAAATCCACATCTGGCATAAAATGGGACATCTGTGTAATAGTATGGAGAGAGATTTAAGGTTCTCTAGATACAAAAAAAATAAAAATCCAAACCAAACTGCAGTTAAAATTTGTCAGACTGGAATATGACAAGGCATGATCAGTCTGACCACTGCTCTTTGTGAAGGTACTTGCAAATGACCATAAATTATGATTAGCCTGGGTTTCTGTCTGATCAGAATTTAGAAGGTATTTTGATACCTGAGTGTCAGCCTCCTATTTAAAATACTATTACATTTCTGAGGAAAGAAAAAGTACAGTTATGCCAAGCAGCAGGAAAAGAAATGTCTATTTTGTAAGAGCTAGGCTAAAACAGGTCACTAGCTTGCACTAACACTGTAAACAGGGATCCAGGAGACAGCCAAAACACTGAACTAAAATGACAAGGTTTATACAAATAAAAGGGAAGTTGTCTCTTTAAATGGGAAACAAGAATTTTGGCAAATCAATTTATATCTCTAACATTTTGGAAGTTGTTCTGTTCATCTTTTGGACTGCAGGAGGTGAGATAAGTCTTTATTCTCCTCTGAAATGGCTGATAGTTCCTTTTGCAAGGGACAGGACAAAAGGCTGCACCTTATTTTAATCATCCCTCTGGATAATGAAAGCCTTCTAATTGGTAGCCCACAAGAGTGAAATCTTCCACTTACCCCCAGAAAAGCTACAGCTGTGATAGTGGGAAGGCAAGCTACTCACCACCAGGAGAGGACCTTGGAGGAAAATGCTTAGACCAAGTGAAAAAGGTGCTGTTCATAATACATTTGAACCATTCAATTCCATTGAAAATTATACTGGGAGGCTGTGATGTTGGCATCTGGCCATTATGTCAAGGATCCTCTCCATTTCACCTCTATTTATGTTGCTCAATTAAAAATCCATCAAGCAGGAAGCACTTCCAGTTATTAAGGACCACCGGCTGTGTTTGGATGAGTGGCGGACAGGGGAAAAATATTAGCACTTCCTAAATTCAGTCTCTTTCGTAAGGACCCTCTTAAACCTGTAATCTCTTGCATTGTTGAGGGTTTGATTATTACTCTTTTCTAACAAAACAACCCCTTCAGTTTTAATATGCCTATTTTTAGCAAATATCTATTGTGAGGGAAGAAATACGTCAGTGAGGCCCAGCAGTTTTAGGTGAACAGAAGATACCAACAGTTCAGCATCTAGGCAGCATCAACATTCTGGCAAGCATTCCCCATCTGCTGGACCAGTATGGTCTGAAATGTGTGGTTTCAAATCGAATGGCCACTTGTCTCTGGGGAAACAAAACAAAACAAAACAAAAAAAGAAAAAAGAGTATTTTTTCTTTTTTCTCTAAACCAGTGTACTGAAGGAGTCAAATGAGCCCCAGTTCCATCAGGAAGGAGGGAAGGGGAAATGGTAGAAAGGTTCCACCTTTCTCATCTGGACAGTCCATGGTGATGGTCACATGAGTCTCAGATAAAGGCTGCTATTAGGGTTTGGGAGAGGGTTAGGATTGTTGTAGATGAGTAATGGGATGATTGGCTCTCGCAGTTAAGAGATGAGTATTGTATGTATGTTAAGAGAAGCTTTATTGATGTACAGTTATGTAATTGTGGTTTGTTTAGATGTCCTCTGTTCTCCCCATAGTCTCCTTTCCCCACTCTGTACTATTGTAATGGGATAGCCTGGGTTGCCCAGGACGTGTGGAGAGAAGGCATGTGATGAGGCAGGCTTGTTGCTTGGAGGGTGCAGCATGACAACACCTGACCTCCAATCAAGAAAGCAGTCTCCACCAATGGATGGTGAAGAAGAGTTACTGAAAGATTTTGGGATGGGCCAGGGTTTTAACCCCCCAGGGGTATAAAAGGCAATGCAGCTATTTTGAAGACAATCACATGGGAGGCAAGTAATGCACTCTCAGCATGCTGCCTTTTTCCTTATTCAGTCTTTTGTTGTATTTTGTGAAGGTTTAATAAACCTTTGAAATTTTAAAAGTAAGCGTTGTTTCTCACAAATGGGGTTTGTCTGGGATAAAAACCTTGTCTCTGTGGCCCTAGGAGATTTTGAAAGGGAAGCATGACCTGCTGAGTTCACCGGCTTGATCAACTTCTCCTGGGACCATTGGTGATTGCAGGTTGACACACCAGGGACAGCGGAGGACTGAATAACGAAAAAGAAGAGGGAGAAGATGAGTAGTATTCTCATAATTGTTTTGACCAGATTAATAGCCCATAATCCAGATCCACTAACCCCAGCTCCAGAAAGTAGTGCATGGGACCTGTACCTGGTCCGTTGGAGCTTAATAACCAACTGGATGGTTGGGCTGATACAGGGCGAGATGCGAAGTAAGAGGAAAGTGGGATGCTGTAAAAGGCAGGATGTGGGATTAAAAGAGAAGCAGGAGAACCATGGACAGTGGGATGCGAGTTAAAAATGGGTTGTTTAAAGCAGAGGCAATGTCAGGAGCTGCCAGGCGGCAGGGACTGGAGGCAGCGAGGGGCCGCGGGCAGCAAGAGAATGCTGCTAGATGCTGTGGAGACTGGGAGGTGCTGAGTGTGGTAGCACCTGCGGGGGGTGACACAGTTGCATGGGGTTGCCACACCAGGGGCCGCAGGGGTCCACATAAATAGTGGCCAGCAGGGACCTGGCACAGTAACTTCTAGCACTTGCTGACCCAGTGGAGGTGGCGATGGTGCTTGCGTGCGGCATGCGTGCGGCTCTGCTGACGGTCAGGGGTGAGCTCAGTTGTGCAGGGGTCTTGGAAACTGCAGGCAGGAGCCCACATGAGTGGATTTCGGCAGTTGCCTGCACTAGTATGCTGGAAGGTGCCAGGGCACCTGAACACAACAGCTTCTCTGTGATCTGCTGGCATAAAGCTGTGCAATCA